>NC_041378.1:7188637-7513637 GCF_900634415.1 Cottoperca gobio
CAGCTGCCAGAAGTCTTTCTGCGACTTTGTACTCAAAACTTTGAGCGAACAGCAGTTATATTATATTTCTAAAACACTCGAGAGACATGCAAACATAAACTTCTCTTACTCAACGAATGCGGAGTGGGAGAACAAACATAAGAACTGTACATAGTACTCGGTGCTCCACCTACTGCTGTCTATTTCTGTTCTATCACCTGCCTGCAGCGTAAAGGTCATGTACGCTGCTTACAGCAAGGTTTTTGTTTTTTTTTAGCTCATTCCTGTTTTCATTTGGAATTTAATTGTATTATAACTTTGCACTATGACTGCACGAGAGTGTAAGTGGCTTGTTAAGGCATATTGGTCTCCCATCCCCTTAATTGATTGAAATTGCTGCTTCCACCTGTCCTTTGCGCAGCTTCTGCATCACCTCCGGTCCTGCAGGAAGATTTATGGCGGTGCCCGTGAAGCATATTGTGCTATCTGCGATTACCACAATGAGCCGGCTTTGCAGGGGTTTTGTTATTCCTAATAAATAAATCACCCTCTGTGTGGTTTTTACTGCCAGTGAAGCAGATCTGCTGAATAGTGCATGCAGAGGAGCACATGTGCCAGACATGAAGAGAATGGATTTAAGGCTCCAATTGTCATTTGATCTGTGGACACGTCGGAGTGCGATCATACTTTAACACTGGTGCAACAGGCTAACAGCATTTCTTTTTTTTGTATTGTTGTAAAGACTCTCTCTCTCTCTGAAACATATTGCTGTGAATATTCATTGTGTTTATTCAAACCATTTTAATATGCATGATTCATTTGCATAACATCAAATTGGCACTCAAAGGAGACAAATTCTGTCCGGATAATAAAGCCTCTGTTGAAAGGATTTACTGAAACAAGTGTTGAGTTATGTATTGTTTGCGTGTGATTCATTTGTCCATCAGTGTGAATTGCTGTGTCTGCAAAGACAACTCTGGCGTCACATGTTGATAATGTGTCACCACGCGCAGCAGGGTGCAGGTGTTGCCGGGTCTTTTATCTCGCTCGTCTTTATCTCAGTGGGTCTGCTCACTGCAGCACTGACTCCTCGTGGAAACATTGACAGCAGCATATATGTCAGCTAATACAGAAACAAGCCATTGTTATACAGTGTAGATACATTAATCTTATAGATGTTGTGCTTGTTTCTGCTCATGCTGCTTACTAGACCCCTATGCATTTATTGTACACTGTTGCAAGTTGTCAGCTTTCAAATATCGTAAACCTTTGTCAGCAAATGAAAAATCTTTGAGCTGACACAGATAAGGCTTTCTGTTTAAGACTTATAGCAAGTTTTATTTATTTCTTATCTACACAATCAAATAAAAATGGGATTTTTCACTATCAATCCTTCATGCTAGTTTTTAAAAAATATCTGAAGGATATCTTGTCTATCTGTTCTCCTGCTTTCTTTCATTCTGCAGAGTCAGATGCTGCATTGAAGCAGCTATCTCTTGAATATTTGACATTCTTTGTTTCTTCTTCGTGTAGCTGTATTCCCTCGAGGGACTGCTCTGTGTTTGTCAGCGCTGCTATTGTGTTTTCTTGCCGTAGTTTGCAGTGGTACTTCTTATTCTCAGCTTGTGTGATACTTGGTGTATAAGCTCCTCTTCTTATTTCTCTGTTCCAAGCCCTGATGTGGGAGCAAACAATGACGACATGCCTCTTGGGGTAAATCCCACATTTCTGCATCACCTGTGTGTTAGTACCCAGATAGGAGTTAGGATTCAGAAGCTGATCTTCTCATTAGAGGGGAATCTTTCTAAGATTATATAAAAAGGAATATTTCATTGGATTCCCTCAGACATCACAGGGATGACGAGATAAAAGGGACATTTTGTTCTGAAAGCCTTCAAAGTAGTCCGAATGAAAGTTTATTTCCAGCCCAGTTGATGCAATAACAGAGTAAAAAATGCAAGAGTGCTATTTGAAGTGAATATAAAAATTTAAAAACTGATGGCTATTCATAGAAAAAGCAGTTGTTTTGTAATGTCCCACCTCCTCTTCATTTTTTTTTTCTTGCTTCCTCCGTCTGCATTATGTATATAAGGGATGGGCAACCGTTATGCGGCCCTCGCCCTCACTTTGTGCGGCCCGCAATTTCCGGAAATCAATCTGTCGGAGCTCCGTGAGGGGGGTGCTGTCGGGTGCAAAGTGAGGACACACTTTTTGTGGCCCTCCCTATCCTCAAAGTTGCCCATCCCTGATGTATATGGTGCATCATCCACACAAACCCACTGTATTCTTCAGATATACACGCACACAAAAACAGCCCAAAATCCTTCTTTCATGTTCTGTTTGTGCTATGTAGGCCACGGAGACTCAAAGCACTCTTTTGTTTTTTAGGTTTGAGGGCATCAAACTTGCATTAGCTTCTAACTGTGTGACACTAATGAGGGTAAAGTTATGAGCAAACATTTGCAATATCACAGGCATAGAATACTGTTGTGTCAATGAACCTTCTTGTTGGAAAATGAAGCTGCTCCACAAAAGATGCCAACGGCCACACGGATAAATAATATTGACGTTATCCATTTTATTAGTTCTTGCCAAAATTGAAGTAGTCACTACAGTTAAAGAGGAAAGTCGAATAAACGTTACTTGAGGCCCTGAGCAGCAGAGAAATAAATCTGGGAAAGTAATGAGAGCGACTGCAGAGCGACTGCAGAGCGACTGCAGGGCATTCGATAAGGTTTCAGGACGGAGAGTTTTCATTCCAACTGTGTAGTAGAAGCGATCTTTGTCCGGCTCCTGTCCAGCTGATCCTGGAAGAGCTGTGCATCCAATTTAAGTCTGAGAGAGAGAAGGAACAGGTGTGTAGGATATTTCACTGAGCTCCTTTCAGCAGAGCCCACAGAGCAGAACGTACAGTATATGTCAATGAATTATTGATCGCTGGCGGGTTCTTTTTTTTAATCTTCCACACAATTTTGAAACACATTCAAACTATTTGACGAAATGGAGCCTGTAATAAGGCAACTCTTCTGTCCCTCACTATGTGTGCAGAGTTACGCTGCAACCTTTTTAACAATCAGAGTTTAAGACAGTAATTGGCCATTTAAGTTTTTACTGCAGGCAAGTGTTCAACCATGAGAGCAGTATTGGGCAAAACTCTAAAATGTCAATATAGCAATTACAAATTGGAAAAATGCAAGGTACCATAAACACGAGATAAACCAAAGGTAAGGTAAAAAGAAACACGACAACTGGATTTATAAATGTATATACTGATGATTAAAGAAGTTAAATCTCATGACAAGAGATGAAGAATTACCAGTGAAAGAACAACATAAATTCCCCGTAGGTAGTAAAACACATTCATTAATTTAGATAGGATAATAGCTTACCTAGGATATTGCATAATGCCGAGTACAATTCATATTGTTTAGACCGTAATCACAATCCCCCCCGCTTTAATATAATATCCTAAACATAAAATAGCTCAAGAAATGAGGTTCCAACAGATAATTGTCCAACAAGGTCATTTAGGGAGTATATAACAGATTCACTCATTCAATACTATTCTAACAAGGGAGCTCTATGTAGAGGGCTATGTAGTGAGCAAATCACCAGCTGACGATGGCAGAACAGTCACCTCACTTCTTTACACGTACAGTGCAGACATGTCCAGGCTTGACCATTTGCTCGCAGCAAGTTTAAAGCCATGTGTCCCGAGTTAAACTGCAGTTTACACTTCCATCCTCTGCTCCTTACCCCCACTGCTTGTCACATACATCAAAGATGAATTCATAACTGTGGGGATAATGTTTCTAATGTCTCTGATGCTTGTCTTTGTATTCACTCTTAACTCTTCTCAGCAAAGGAAAGGGAAAGAGAGTGAAGGTGGGGGGGGGGGGGGGATGCGAAATACTATTTGCAGAGAGAGAGAGAGAGAGAGAAGCGGTGGTCGAGCGAGATAGAGTGTGAATGAAGGGAGGGAGCGGCTTTAGTTCTTCGGTATCAGACACCGAGGGGCATGTAGTTGTAACGTTAAGGAATCTTCAGTACAATTTCCAAACAAGTGCAGTTGTACAAAACCAAGTGTGTGTGTGTGTGTGTGTGTGTGTGTGTGTGTGTGTGTGTGTGTGTGTAGCAGCAGAGTAAGATGTTAACATTTCCTCTTGTAGTATTTATTTCTCTGGTGGCAATAATACCCTTGCATTTCCCAAACACTCGGTTGTTGCCACTTACACCTGCATTTGTTTTAATTAGTTGACCAAACATCATCAGTGTTTTCTCTTCTCAGTGTCAAAGTACAATATCACAATGCATGACCTACATGTCAGTTTGTTCTGAACTCTGGAGTCCGGACAACACTCTTCTTTGGTGGTGGACGGAGCCCAACCCACTCCATCCTTCCCCTCTTCCTCCTCCTATCTCCGTATCTCCAGCCTTGTACCTCCACCTCTTTCTGTCTCCCTCCCCTCCTCTCTCTGCTGCATAATCCTCTCTCCTGGCCAACTGTTATGTTACCCGGCTTGTCTGGAGGATTTGCACCTGACAGATGAAGAATATGGAAATATAGTTCAAAGTAGAAGGAATTTTGTTGGGGTGGATTTATGGTGATCGACCTCGCTCTGTGGAGTAGTGGTGTCTTTCATGTGGTATGTATGAAACATATTTGTTCACACAGTGTGAGTATGTGTGTGGTGTGTGTGTGTGTGTGTGTGTGTGTGTGTGTGTGTGTGTGTGTGTGTGTGTGTCTTTTGTTTATTGGTGAATCATATATTAGATCAGTAGGACTGGATTACTGGAACTTCTGATTTTGCAATTAACCAGGGCTTCAACTCACAATAACTTAATTATCACTTAATTGTTTTGCCAATTAGTCGATTTAATGGTCTAGTCTCTAAAAGATGCTTTACACTTTCTTTGGATTGACTTATTAATTATCCATTTTCATCAGCGTTTCAGTTAGGTTACATTCTAATGTGGTGTATTTCATACACTAATATTTCAAATGATCTTGCACATGAGCTGGTAAAACGTCACTCTATACTGTAGACATAACACTATGACTGGAAAAGCTTTTTACCTTTTTTTTATTTTGATGAGTCCCACTGACGTACCTCCAGGCTTTTACTTTTAAATTACTCTTGGCACTCATCTGTGAGCCCATCAACTGAAATGTAAAACCGTGCATTTGTCCATATCCCATGAAATGAGGTTAAAGGTTTCCTCTAGAATAACGAGGGAAAGATCAAAGCAGAAATGAAACTCTGATACACTTGGCTCTGCTTGAGGAAACAAAAGGAAAGCCTTCCTATTCATTAATTTCCTGACATGTATCCATATCCGCAGCAAATTGGACGGTCACACTCATTTTTAATTTATTAAGGCCCCTCATTTGTTGTCCCGCTGATGATATCACAAGCTCTTTGTTGTTGTGGTGACATGTGATCCAGACACTGGATACTCTTGTTGTGTGATTGAGGGTCTGGATAATTGGTGGTGGGGCGGAGGGGAGATTAAATCTACTGGAATTAAATGTCTAGTCGAGTTAAAAAGACGTCCATGACATACGTTATGGTGTTGGGTTGCATTTTGATCATGTCCACGAGAGGGCCATGGGGTTTTCTGAGCAAGGCAAGTTCAGTACTTGACGTTTATCAATTAATCCTGTAGGGTCTGAGTCTACTGCAGCTGCTGAGTGAACTTAATGAGACAAGTATAAAAGAAGTTCACTTTCATGATTTAAATTCCCTCTCCTTTCTCCTCCCCTCTGCCGTCATTATCTCCTCCACCAGAGCGGGGAAGGGAGTTTTCTCAGCCATGAAGCTCGGCAAGATCAAGAGCTCTAAGGACGACCACAAGAAAGGAGGTAAAAGACACAAGACACAAAAACAAAGCCCATTTAACCTAAAATTAATCATTTGACTTCTTGCTAATTCGTTTGATTTTGTTCATTCGCAGTTTATCTTCAAATCTTGCAAGTTAGCTGGAGGGAAAATACATTTTAAAGCCCAGTCCTGAAGTTATTAATCATATAGTACATAGTACAGACAACGAGTGACACGATGGACAGGATTCACTGAGGTCATGAGTACGAGCCCCCCCCCCCCCCCCCCTATACATTTTATTGTATGTAAATGTAAACTCCGTCCAACTTTCACAGAACATAGAGAAGACATGAACTCAGTTGAAGTTACTGCTCTGGCTCTGGTCATCATTGTGATGTTGTTGTTGTCCAGATGAGCCGGCGGTCCTGGAAATGGAGGCGATGCGTCTCGCTGGACCACTGGACCCCGACACCATCTCTCTGGCCTCGGTCACCGCCGTCACCACCAACGTCTCCAACAAGAGGTCTTGTTTGTGTTCACACACTGAGACATGCGTGCAACACTAATGTTAGAGAAATGAATTCAAACACACACATCCTTAATGGCCCGAGTCAGTACTGTACATCTCAAACTGCTGATGCTGCACGGATCATTTGAAGGCGGTTGCACAGTGATGCCATTTAATAGCATATATCTCTAAGAATACACTTATTCAACCTGAGAAGATGGAAAAATAAGAGCGTTCACAATTTAATATTCAAACTCAGAATTGAGTGTGAACTCCTGTGCCGCCTCAGGTTTCACCGTTGGAGCACGGGAGAATGTAATCACCGATTGTGCTGTGTTTCTTAAGGTCAAAGCCGGATATCAAGATGGAGCCAGGCTCTGGACGCCCAGTGGATTATCAGGTGTGTGTGAGCGTGTGTGTGTGTGTGTGTGTGTGTGTGTGTGTGTGTGTGTGTGTGTAAATATTTATACACATTTCTACCTGCATATCTGCACGTTCATTGATGTGGTGTGTGATTTTGATGTATAATCGGCAGGATATTTTAAAGGAGGAAGAAGCCAAAGTAAAGCTTCCATGTTAACGCAAAAGATCCTTAAGATAGTCTTTAAAGGAAAGTTGTTGATACCACTCTCATATATATATATATATATATATATATATATATATATATATATATATATATATTTGTGTGTTAGGTAGAAATATGATATCTTTGTTTTCTTTATACTCTCGGCTGTCGACCTGCTGTAATGCATAAATGTATATAACATCAGTACAAAACAAATCAAATAATAATTATGGACATGGATGTAACTATCCTCCATTGCGAGCCCTTGGCCTTTATTCAAGGCCCCTTTTTTATGATCTAAGAACATTATATGTTTCTCTCTCTCTGTTCCTCTTCATTATCCAACGACTAATTAAAGCACAGGGTTATTGCTTGGATGTAGATACCTTCAACTCCGCTCTAGTTCATCCATCCAATGCTAAATCACTTTAGCCAGCGGGGGGGGGGGAGGATATCTGCGAAGATAAAAAAGGTGTAATCTGGGAAAAGCCTTCACTGTCTGGGATAAGAATCATTCATTTGGGAAAGATCCATTTGGGTTTGTTGTTTTGCCTTTTTAATTGTCCTCAGGGTAATTACTGTGTAGTTGCTAATGTCTACCATCAGATCAGCATCACAGTGATCGAGGCCCGGCAGCTGATAGGCCTCAACATGGACCCTGTGGTGTGTGTGGAGATTGGTGACGAAAAGAAGTACACGTCTATGAAGGAGTCCACCAACTGCCCCTACTACAATGAGGTGAGACCTGAGAGATAAATGTCAGCTTCACTTTGTTAAATTCAATATAATTAAACAAATTACATTAGATGTAACTGTAGAGAGGCAGAGACACTGCTGCAGTATACACAATGTATTGCACTGTAAAAACAGTGGAGTTAATGTGGATATATTTAATGAACCATAAACAGCATAATGGGTGCGATACAGTAAATGCTTTGCATTGTTAGAGAAGGTGTTTCTCAACATGAAGACATCAGTTTGTACCTGTTTCCCTCTTCTCCTGCAACCAAACATGCACAAAGCGTTGTGCTCTGAGTTTTCCTGAACAGCAGTGGCTCTCTAAGGAAGTGTTGGTAGTGGTGAGGGTCATGCAGAGCTCAGAGAGGAAATCTGTCTGCTATCGATTCCTTGTGTTTGTCTGAAGATCCCCTGCGGACAAACAAACTGGAAACCAGAGTGATCAAGATAATGCTCCTTCAGGCTTTCTCTCCTCGTATCCACTCCCTCCAGTTTGTTTTGAGAGCCCGTGCTGCTGTTTCAGATAGCTTCACACTGCTCTGGAGTAATCGTCTGAATTCATCTGCGGTGGAAACCTAAAAATCCTCTCTGATAATATTGCATAAAACGACATCATCATGAGAAATATAATTGCATCACCCATCTCCGTGTCACTCTGCTTAGTTTTTCATTTAGTGCACATGTTTTTTGCTATACTAACAGCACACATTTAGACCACAGAAAAGATGCAATTATGAGTGATGCAGGCAGGGGGGCATCGTCTGATAATAGGTCCGTAGTTGAGATGTCGCCTGCAGCAAAGTCAATGGTGTACAGTTCTGTGGAGTCTGGCTGCTCAGAACAAGTGCCCCGTGTGATTCTTTGTCTCCATTGTCAACAAACGCGAACAGCACATGAAAAAAAGACAAACAAAGAGGAACTTAAAAGTGTTCTCATGAGACAAGTTCTCGCGGTGTCTGTGTACCCTACACCTTTACAGAAAATGAGAGAACTTTACATCAGACATTTCTTTCAGCCTCTCTGAAGAAGTGAACGCTTCGAGGGCTCAGAGCCGTGATGTGGCGACAGTATGAGCTGATCTCCTGCGAGGCTGCGATGGTTCATCTCCTCGGCTCTTTTAGTTGAACTCTTGCACTGATATCTTCTGAACTTCAAAGTTTCCTGGCACATTTTATTCCCCGAGCAAATCTGCAACAAAGCATGTTTTATCTGGTAGTGTGAGGGAATACATTTTAATGGGCAAACCTTCTTTTTTTTTACTCTCTGCAGTATTTCGTCTTTGACTTCCACGTCCCTCCTGACGTCATGTTTGATAAAATCATCAAGATCTCAGTAAGTAATCCGTACTCCAAAAGTAAATGCTGTTCTTCCTCTTTGGTGCATGTTTTGGTACACGGGTTGTGAACAGTACATCACGCAGCCCCTTGTGGAACATAAAGTCCAATGGCCGTCTGTGTCCTCATAACACTCACTTGTGAATTATTATTTCCGTGACGATAGTGAATTCTTTCAGAGTTTTCTCTTTGTTTTCATATTTCATTCTCAATTCTGTCTGCGTAGGTTATTCACTCTAAAAATCTTCTTCGGAGTGGCACCCTGGTGGGAAACTTCAAGATGGACGTTGGGACTGTTTACTCTCAGCCTGGTAAAAAAAATAATACAAGCTGTATCTCCAATATGAATCTAAATACTCATAACATACAGGCATGCATAGTCTGTTTGAAAATGAAAATACTTTGTGTCTGTTGTGAATCTGGATGAAATAAAAGCGGTTAGTTATTGACTGATTGTTTGACTATCTATCCTAGAACATCAGTTTTACCACAAGTGGGCCATCATGTCCGATCCTGACGACATCACAGCGGGCTGTAAAGGATATGTGAAGTGTGACATCGCTGTGGTCGGGAAGGGCGACAACATCAAGACCCCACACAAGGCCAACGAGACAGATGAAGACGACTTAGAGGGGTAATGATCTGTGACTGATGTGTTTCACATTGAATTGATTTGGAAGAATACTAAAAATGTGCATTTCACTAGTGGAAAGTGGTACAACATGTTACAGTATACGTGCAAATCATTCCATATATCGGACATTTTCTTTATTTCAAGTATAATAGGTCGAAGTTCAAACATATCAACCACTTAGACATCACAGAGGGATGAAATAATGAAAAGTATTTTATACCAAAACTCCACAATCCTGTCCGAAGGAAGTTTTGTGCTGCTGTTTGTTTCCAGGAACCTCCTGCTCCCCGAGGGCATCCCAGCAGAGAGGCAGTGGGCAAGGTTTTATGTGAAGATCTACCGCGCTGAGGGACTTCCTAAAATGAACACCACTATCATGGCTAATGTGAAGAAGGCCTTCATAGGAGAGAACAGAGACCTGGTGGACCCTTACGTTCAAGTCCATTTTGCTGGGCAGAAAGTAACTCCCTCCTGCAATCTCTTATTCTTTGCCTTTTTCTAGTGATGTTATGACTCCCCCAAAGGGCTTATTATTGCACTGTGGTTTTGATAATGCATGCATCCTAAGCCCACGAAGTAGAATAGCCCCCTGTTAAAGTTAATAGTATTCGAACAACAGTATTAGCTACTATAAGATGAGGACTAGAGCCACTATAAATGTATTTAGTAAGTGTTACTCCTCCATGTGTCTCCAGGGGAAGACTTCAGTCCAGAAGAGCAGCTATGAACCGATCTGGAACGAGCAGGTCGTCTTCACCGAGCTGTTCCCTCCACTCTGCAAACGCATGAAGGTCCAGATACGAGACTCGGATAAGGTCAACGACGTCGCCATAGGAACCCACTTTGTTGACCTACGCAAGATATCAAATGAAGGTGACAAAGGTAGGTCAACACGCACGGCTTGTCTCCATAGATTGATTTGCTGCCAGGTGCTTTGGCTAGTTATCTTTTACTGTATGTGGTAATCAGCTGTGCTTTGTGAATCGGACCACCTGACCCACCTGACCCACCTGACCCACCTGACCCACCTGACCCGTCGCTAATGGCCGTATGAATTTAGTGGAAGACATTCAAATTGACTTGCAATCAATACATACATTAGCATATATTAATTCCCCACACACCAGTGATAGGGTCACATTTCTAGCAGTGTCTGGCAGTTTCATTTCATGAATAGAGGAAATATTGGTGAGCATGATGATGATTGATCCAAAAGTCTTATTTTGAAGATTTCAAATCTGATTTTTGTTCGTTTCTTTTATTTACTCTTTCGGTTTTTGTTGGTCAGGGGTGAGAAGATCTTATGTTTGATGCTCTGGATGCAGATACTTAAGAATACCTTGTTTTATACAAGGATTCTTGTAGATTACCACGTCATCTCCTACAAACATTTCTTTTCTCTTTACCTCCTTCAGGGTTCCTGCCCACAATGGGTCCAGCCTGGGCCAACATGTACGGTTCCACCCGTCAGTACACTCTGATGGACGAGCACCAGGACCTGAACGAGGGTCTCGGAGAAGGCGTGTCCTTCAGATCCCGTCTCCTGCTCTCCATCGCTGTCGAGATCCTGGACACCACTTCACCCGAGCTCATGAGCTCCACCGAGGTGCAGGTGGAGGGCGTCTCCAACATCTCAGAGGTGAGAAGATTTGACACAGCGAACTGCGTTCTGGATTGTCTTTTTGGGGTATCTGTTTGAGGATTTTATTTTATGTGATGCAAGTACTCTGGTAAATCCATCCACATAAAATACCCCTCTAACTTCACTAAAAAACAAAATGATCTGACAAAACGATCAAAGAAAAGCTGTCAGTTTAGCCTCTCCTGACCTCCTGAGCCCACAACAAACAATCTTATTGGCGTGTGTTTAGTGCACTGCTCCACAGGGAAATCAGAGACATTAGATGCTTTGATTGAGGACAAGCCTGCCAGCAATCCGACCTCTCGGCTGTTGATGGTATAAACTTGTCCCCTGGGAACCTCAGTCATTGATACCAATATGAGTCTTTGCCAGTTGTCAAGTGCTTTCCTTTGAAGGAGAGACAGATTAATAATTTAATCAAAGAAAATGTTGTAAATGGGACCTGCTTGAAAACAAGATGAAACATCTCAGGGATGGGGGGGACTTTGGAGGTGTAACAGAAAACAAATGTGAAGAATAAGAGAGTGTTTCTCTGGGATCAAGGTGCAACAAAAATAATTAGCACTGCATACAAAAACATGTATACAACACAGCACACAGTCCCTGAGTAAGGCTAAAGAAGGCAGTGCATCGCTTGTTTTATGAAGATATTAGACTCATATCGTAAATATGCTTATTTATGGGCCCCTCATGCCTTATTGTACAGTTTATTTAAAGTACCTTGCTCATTGTATATCCTTAGACTCTGATAATTAATGTACAATTCCAGCCTGTATGTACATTTCTATGGACACTGGAGATGCAGCATATGTGGCCATGCATGGACATTTATGTGCTACTATGGCTACCTTTCTTTGTTGTGTTCAGTCTTTTTCTTTTTCTTTTTTTCGTGGTTTGCATATACTTGCTCTAAAAGAAAGAAGAAAAAAAAGAATCAATGCCACGTTTGTATTCATGTTGCCGGTCTAATTGAGTCTGGCATGAGTCCGACAAAACATATGTACGGGATTAAAGGCCGCTATGGGCCAAGCTGTATTGGCTACCTTGGAGACATTGGGATTAAATAGCTGCAAATAATACTTTTTAAAAGAATGATGAGTATTAATAACAACCACATGAATGAATAAAAAGCATCACAGGGCAGAGAATATGGTGCACTTACAAATGTAATGTATAAATGAAGTGGCTCAGTAAGTCAGAGAGGACGCAGGTTGGTTTTATATTTGTGGTGAATTACAGAGAAGAGCAGATGCAGCAGTTATTCTTCCACAGACTCCACAATAAAACAAATTCCCTTCGGTCCAATAAAAATGTTTCACTTTATGTCTTTCTTCTTTGATTTATTGCGCTCCTCACTTCATCAGAGCGCCACTGGGAAAATAGACGAGTTCTTCCTCTTTGGTTCCTTCCTGGAAGCCACAATGATCGACAGGAAGATCGGTGACAAAGCGATAAGTTTTGAAATCACGATAGGTAAACAAACCTGCTCCTTCATCTTGTTAATATTGACCTCTGTTTACAATATACAGTGTGACAGTGTACAAAGGTAACAGTGCGCTGCCAATAACAACGTGGAATGTTCCGCCCGCAAACAGGTAACTACGGCAACCAGATAGATGGTGTAAGCAAACCTTCGTCGGCAAAGAAGAAGAGGAAAGATGGGGAGAGTGAAGAAGAGGAGAGCGAGCTCATACAGAACTCCAGTGAGGACGAGGCGGACGAGGACGCGGACCTGGTCTCCGTCTCCTCCACTCCTCCAATGAAGCCCGTCGTCACCGACAGGTCAGGATTAAGGAATTTAGAAAGAAAGGTCTGATGTATCGCTGTTGATGATTTAGTTTCTGTGTAATAAAGTTACAACGATCAGAGAGAGTACAATGAACGTCAGCCAGGAGCAGATTGCTGGCTAGGATTAGCTGTATAAAGAGAGTATCTGCACAACTCGTTACACATTAAGAAGTATTCATTTAGTTTAGTACTTAACAATTCAGGGTGTCACACTGTGGACCTGTGGAGTCATTTTGTTTGTACATTACAGGAATTACTTCCATCTCCCCTACTTTGAAAAGAAGCCGTGTGTCTACATCAAAAGCTGGTGGCAGGACCAGAGAAGAAGACTTTACAACTCCAACATGATGGACAAGATCGCTGACAAGCTGGTCAGTATAAAGCATTTGTCTTTTGTAAAATGTGGTGAGGATACAAACCTTTGATTACTAACTGCTTGTTTCGTCCTTTTTTTCCCCCGTGTCCCGACAGGAAGAGGGTTTGAATGATGTTCAGGAGATCATGAAGACGGAGAAGGCTTTTCCAGAACGCAGACTGAGGGGAGTGCTGGAGGAGCTCAGCGTTGGCTGCAGGCAAGCTACATAATGATAATCATTTATCATGGTCTTATATTAAAACTGGCTTGTGACTTAGTGCTCAGTAAAGATACGGGGAGTTTCTCCTGACACTGAAAGCTGTATAACTATATAGTGCTCATTAAGCCAGTTTTGCATATTATAATTTTTAAACCTTCTCAAACATGCACATCAAAGACAACTTCATTAACAACGACTGAAGACGGCAGCTCTCTGCACTGAGACCTCTCTAAAACACAGTCAGTGTATTAATATGTTCAGAGTCGAGCCACTTTCATCTTATGTTCTGGTTATTTCCAGTCGGTTTGTGATTCTGGCTAACAAGGACGTGAACCAGGCCGGCCGAACCAAACTGGATCGGGAGCGGCTCAAGTCCTGCATGAGAGAGATGGTATGATTTATGTTTCTCAAATACAGAAGAAAAGGATGCGGCGTGATTGACAGAGGGGAGAGCTGCGATTAATCAAACGGGCTGCTCTTCAGTCTCTAATCCCCTGTAAAGGAATACATTGGAATACATTTTTACTAGCTGGAATAATTCCTTTGCATACATTTGCAATACTGTCGCATTCTCAGAACCGCTTCATATTCTGGTTCATGTTTGTGTTTGTCAGGGTTATATGAATATGAATTCAATAAAATCCAACAATATGAATAAGATCCAGTGTTTGAACAGGTATATGCCTGAGAAGTATTGGTACTTAATGCAAGCAGAGAAAGAAAATAAATGATTGTATTGCATACTTGCCTGTGGCTGCACGACACCACTGTTTGTGAGGGATGTGAAAACGGCAATGAAAGCATCAGCAGGAGAACACGAGCTTGTTTCACCAAAAACAAATGGTCATGAATGTGTAGGGACTCCAAAAATAGCAATTAGAAACTAGCTAGATGTTATAGTGTCAGAATATCTCTTATTACTAAAACATCTTTCATAATTTTAAGCAAATTGACTCCTGAAGTTGGTTGAATTGAATGTGAATAGACTTCCTGCTGTGATGTGTGAAAGACACTTGTATAAAGTATGTGCTGTATGTATGGGAGCTACAGCCCCTCTTCATTTGTATGCTTCATCATTACTCATCACCTCCCCTCCTGCAGGACAGCATGGGCCAGCAGGCCAAGCAGATCCGCACTCAGGTGAAGAAAAACACAATCCGAGAGAAACTCAAGCTGGTGCAGAACTTCCTGCAGAAGCTTCGTTTCCTCGCCGACGAGGTACAGAACTGTGGCCTGACACAGAATGAGAGCATAGAAGTGTTAATGCAGAATCAATATACAGTATATAAACATTGTACATAAGCATGGTATAATTAGGGAAAGTGCTGATCACCCATCCTATCTATTTATCTTGTCCAGCCTCAGCACAGCATCCCAGATGTTTTCATCTGGATGATGAGCAACAACAAGCGCATCGCCTACGCCCGAATCCCTTCCAAAGACATTCTCTACTCCATCGTGGATGAGGAAACGGGAAAAGACTGCTGCAAAGTCAAAGGTGTCTTCCTAAAGGTGCAATCATCTCTTCCCGCTCCTCTTAGTCAAACACCGTTAGTCGTTAAAACACGCTTTCATGATTTTCAACCAAAATCCAAGACCTCAATATTCTCATCTAAAGTTAAAGCTGAAAACATGTGATTAACACTTTGCTGCTGACTGCACTGTGAGAGGATCAGTAGTGGTGAATAGTCAATATGCAAGATACATAAGCTTGTAAATCTACTGCTTGGAGAGAAGGTTGAAGATCAATTAAGTGGCTCCATAATATTTATGAAGTGGTCCATGTTGCAACATCGTCTGCATAATGCGTAATGATTGCTGTCGGATGCCAAAGAGAGGATGTAATGCATACTTCTAGACACTTCATAATTATCCTGTCTACTGTTGTTGTAATCTGTGTCTACAGCTGCCTGGTAAGAAGGGCTTTGGCCCTGCAGGCTGGACAGTTCAGGCGAAGCTGGAGTTGTATCTGTGGCTCGGCCTCAACAAGCAAAGGAAGGACTTCCTCAGCGGTCTGCCGAACGGTTTTGAAGAAATCAAATCCGCTAAAATGGGCCCCGGTCTTCATTCTGTGCCCCCCGTCAGCCTCCTCTACAACAGTAAGCCCTTGGATATAGAAGTGTGAATTAATTATTGTTTTTAAGTAGTTTTACTGGAAGGACTTACCGTTAAGTCGACGTTTGACTTTCCATCGATCACTTTTACTTTTGTGGTTAACTCTTCTAACTTCAATACAAGATTGCCATCAGAGGGGATTGATTGTCAATTAATTTGATGGGTGTGTGTGTGTGTGTGTGTGTGTGTGTGTGTGTGTGTGTCCAATAGTGAAGCAGGTGTTTCAGCTGAGAGCACACATGTACCAGGCCCGCAGTCTGTTTGCTGCTGACAACAGTGGCCTTTCGGATCCCTTCGCTCGGGTCTTCTTCTCCACACACAGCCAAGTTACCGAGGTAGGACCACAAATATGTATGTATGTGTGTGTGTATGTATACATGTGTGTGTGTGTGTATGTATGGATTATGTGTAAACTGAGCTCATGTGCTGCAGGTCCTGAGCGAGACTCTCTGCCCTACGTGGGACCAGCTGCTGGTGTTTGACGACGTGGAGCTGTTCGGGGAGGCCAGTGAGCTGAGAGACGACCCTCCGATCATTGTAGTGGAACTCTATGACCAGGACACTGTGGTATGATTCATAATCTATGTGTGAATGAATGGATGCATCACAGGGACGGATTGATGGACGAATCAATGCTTGTCCAACATTTTTTAAATCGTTTATTTTGCGCTAATAAATCTAAAAGTGCTTTGCTTCTCCACCCCTCATGTTCTGACTGTCCACCCTTGTTTCACTCCACCCCGTCCTTCACCTGATCTCTGGCCTTGCTTGTGACTAATAGAGTGTGAAAGCATTAGTACTGTGGAGACTGTGTTGAATTAGAAGTTGTAATAGCTGTTAGCTAATGTAGCATGAATTGTTAGGTTCATCTAGCTGCTGATGAGCTCTGAAAGACATTTTTGAAGAAACTTGCACGTACTCCATTTCCCCTCTCTGTGTATTGTAACAGCAGTAGCTACATGAGCACCAATGGTTGTACTTGACAAAGCAAAAACAAAAGCTGATGTATTTAATGAGCACACCTCTTTCTGTTCTATTACACTGTAATCTTGAGTCAGGCTGTTTGTTTGTGTTATATAAGACTGCGTTTCAATCTTAAATTCCACATTTTATACTGACACCAAGTGGCGGCCGTGGTAACTGCACCTCCCACACCCGTGTCTAACTTCCCCTTGTCCCCCGACTGTCTCGAATGCCCCCTGTCACAATGTGGTGTTCAGGGCAAGGCAGAGTTCATAGGTCGGACGTTTGCAAAGCCAACCATCAAGATGTGTGAAGAGTACTACGGCCCCCCGAGGTTCCCACCGCAGCTGGAGTACTACCAGATTTACAGAGGGAACTGCACTGCTGGGGAACTGCTGGCTGCCTTTGAGCTGCTGCAGGTATTACGCAAGAACAAATGTGTGAACGCAAACACATACATAAACGCATAATAATGAATAAATGCTTTTACATATCCATGCACTCACACGTGCAACTCCATGAGGTCTCCTTCTTGAGAGACTGCATGTCACTGCTGTACTGTTTGGTTTGTACACAAAGACGCTCCATAGGATATAGAATATTTTATTAGAAGGGTTTACAATTATGTCTACTTATGTCTGATATGGTAAAAGGTTCATTTCTCTCTGCACATGACATGGTGAATACAGCCTGAGCAAGTAACTCCAATATGTATTACTGTTGTTTCCCGTTAATTCCCAAGGAAAGTTTCCACCTAGCGTATTCTTTACACAATCTGCTTTCTTATTTCTTCTATTGCTTCACCTGCATCATCACATACTACTTTTACTAATCACTCTGCATTACTTTTCTTATCCTTTCCTCCTTTAAATCTCCATTTTCTCTCTTGTTTGCCACCATGTCACCACCCTTCCCTTCCACCCACTGACATTGTTTTGCCTGTAAAATATCCACTATGCCTCCTCCTGCTGCCTACAGATACCTTTCGACCCGGAGGTGATTAGGCGAGCTCTGATCGCTGTCCATAACTTTGCTGTTCCTCAAATAAAGGTGCTCTTTTCTTGCATTCTCTCTTTTCATCCCACTTTGTCTTACTCTTCGGTTTACTCTGTTTGTCAGTGTTTGTACTGCAATCACTTTTATCTCTACCGACATGACATCGACCTCTATATTAGGACTGTACAAAAGAAATATGGTATGGTGCTCAACATAAATACAGGAAACGCAAAAGCATTGCGTCCTGTTACTGTCACGTTTACTTTCCCTCTCTCCTCCTTTATTAGATTGGTCAAGGAGGGAGGGCCGATCTGCCTCCCCTCGAAGGGTCGACAGATTCGGAGCGTGGACCCATTCTGCCTGTGCCTTTGGGCATCCGACCCATCCTGAGTCGCTACCGCATAGAGGTGACATTTTAACCACCGGCTCTATTTTGTCTTAGCTCTAGAGATCCCCTTCCCCTAATGTTTTTTTTTTTTCGTCTGGTTCAGGTTTTGTTTTGGGGCTTAAGGGACCTGAAGAGGATCAACCTGGCTCTGGTGGATCGGCCCCGTGTGGACATAGAGTGTGCAGGCAGAGGTGTGCAGTCTGTCCTCATCCAGAACTATAAGAAGAACCCCAACTTCAGCACCCTGGTTAAATGGTTCGAGGTGGTAAGTGCAGCTTTAGACCTTTACAAAGTTGGATCTTGGATATTATATCCAGTTCCCTTTCGATAAACATGAAACTTGACTTTGCTCTGGTTGTCTCCACTATACTGAAATCCTTACAACTCATTGCAAGATAGTGCAAACTTCTCCCTTCATGTCACTTCACCAACTCCCATGTCTTCATTTTGTCCCCAGGACCTTCCAGAGAATGAGCTTCTCCACCCTCCTCTCAACATCCGGGTGGTGGACTGCCGGGCATTTGGCCGTTACATACTGGTGGGGTCCCACGCTGTCACCAGCCTGAGACGTTTCATCTACAGCGCCCCGGACAAGACCTCCAACAACTGGGCCACTGCAGGTGCTAACACTCACGTGAAGGATTATATCAGTGTGATGTATTATATTATTGTTAGCAAGGAGCCTATTAACTGTGAGATTGTTTGTGTGTACAGCTCAGAAGTTTTGTCAGTTCATTAGTTTAAAAAAGGAAATGAGCGGATTCTTTTTCTTTTTTCAACACCTCCTTTTCCCTGCTTTTGTTTTTGGGGGGGGGAAAGACATCAGTAGTTAATGAGGGGCCTGTTAACTGTGGCATTTTGAAAAGCCTTTAGTTTTTATTATAAACATGTTAAAATGAACCCTTATATGCATTCTTGAGTTTATTCATTTGTATTTTATTGCATAAACCCAAGAGTTGTAGAATACTCGATCATTGGAGGACGGTGTATCTCTGACAATCGTATTATTGTGTGTTGACTTTATTTATACATTTTACACTCAGACTTCATAATCTTCAAATATTTCAAGAATGAACATTTATTCTTTGTTAACTTTGCTGATTTCTCTGCGTGCTTTCTGGCCTGACCAACCTTTCCTGCCCGTGTCCTTCCTCCACCTGTTGTCCTTTGTCCTCTCTCGCATGTCCTTGGCTGTCCCTGTCCTCTCCTGCCGCCTGCTGTCTTTGCACTTCCGCCTCGCTCCAGCTAAGCTAATGAATGGGTACATGGTCCTTGCCAATGGCGGCTCCCAGCCTCGCTCCTCACCCAGCCTTTCCTCCCGCACCCTCTCTCGCCCCGCAGGTGACATCATCGTCGACTTGGACGCAGAGCATCCAGTCCGAAAGATGGACACGGTTGTCAAGTTAGACGCTGTAAGCTCTCCTTTGAGTACATGCACTGTCGAGACTTCTAACTTCTGTTCTACAATGTGTGTGTTTATACATGTAAATAGTAGCACTGCTTTATGTCCAGTCCTTTTCTACCTGTGCCTCTCTTACCTGCGTCATCTGTTGTGTGTATTAACCCTTGTGTTGTTTTATGTAACGGCCCCTGTCATAGACGTCTGACGCTGTTGTAAAAGTTGACATGGTAAGTAATCGTTCCCGTAGAAATTTGGCTCTGAAAATGTGTTGCTGAAGTTAATTGGTGCCTTTTTTTCTTTTTTAAACGGAGCTACTGAGAATCACTTTAAATGTCTGAACTGTTTCAACAGACTGAAGAGGAGAGTGACAAAGAGAAAAAGAAGAAGAAGAAGAAAAAGAAGGGCGGCATGGAGGAAGACGATGAGACCGATGAGAGAGTGCTGGACTGGTGGTCCAAATATTTCGCTTCAATAGAGACACTGAAGGAGGTTTTTCTATTCTATTATACTATATTCTATCTACTTCTACATGTGTTTGTGGTATTGCCCTCATAGTTAACGTCCTATTAGACTGACAACATTTACTTGCCTGGTTTTCCAGACCCTCAGAGCCCAGGACGCGGCTCAGGCAGAGGCGGAGGAGAGAGAGGACCTGGAGATAGCTGCAGAGGCAGCAGGTATTGAACTATACCAAATCAGCTGGGCTGCCTGCCAGTGCGCCCAAATGTCTGCTGCTTTGATTTCTTTTATCGGATTTTGAGTTGGGATTCTGCAAGTGTAGACACATTTCTGTCCATTTTCACAAGAAAAAACTGTTCTGTTAAGTCAACTGTACTGCCTGAGATGGCAGGGAGAAATTAGATTTGAGCTATGTTTTTATCAGTCAAAGAAGTCCTCTATCACTCCCTCTGTAATATATAGTGCACTATATTTACTTTCCTGAAACTACAGAGGGTTTATTATAAAGGTAATAGTGAATGAGGGATTGATTTCGGACACAGCTCTTGAGATGTGAGTTCTAGCGTAAAGCACGCAGAAGCATCGCTCTTTGCTCCCATGGCTTCATCCATCATCCATGCTTTGAACATGAGATGAACATTATCATATTCATAATCATTTTTCTACATCAGCATGACTTCCCAGCCCTGCAGTACACATGAAAGCTGGCTGATACAGACTCACTGAACTAACCTACATCTACACTAACTGGCTTGCATACATTTACATAAATGATTTACTGTTTGCATAAAACTTCTTTAAAGTGTAGCATAATAATAAATATACTCAAATTCAGCATCAAACTTTAAAATAAATGGTAAACAATAGACAAGATTGTGTTTGTGACACAGTTGTAAAATTAGTTTATAAAAAACTACATTTCCCACAAACCCCAGCGGTCATAGCCAATTTTCTCACTGACCCATTGTTGTTTTCTGAGAATTAAAAAATGAATGTGATGATCATTTATTCTAATTATTTATTAACACGCATTAATATACTACAGAAGACTTTTAAAGAACATGTTTTTATGAATTACGTTCCAACATGTTCTCAAAAAGTAACTTAACACCAGGCTGAATCGTCAGTTTTGCATAATTGATGGTGTACTTCTTTTGCACCTTTAACCACACCTAACAGTGATGTACATCGCTGCAGCAAGGTGAGAAGTTAAATCACTTGAAGTCACCAAAAACAGGATTTTCAGGTGGAGTTAATTTACTCTTTAAGAAAAAATGTATCAAACCTTTTGTGATGTCTTTAGTTTTAGGTGCCTTTCTAGCATACAATACCATTTGACTACACTTACAACGTGAGGACACATACCTGATCAGCACATCTGTCAGCTTTCATGTTGAAAGACATGCGTAGTGTGCAACCCTGCCACCCCTCTCATGACTCCAACCCTACTTTGTCCATCTCTACCTCCACTCACCCCTCCGATCAGATATCAAACATGATGACCTTCCTCTGAAAGGCTCCAAGACGAAGGAAAAGAGCAAAGAGAAGAAGAGCTACAAGGACAAGAAGAAGGGTCAGGCTGCGGACGGCTCCGAGAAACGACCGGTTAAAGCAAAGGTGGACGAGCTGATGGTGAGTGTGTCGTTCATATTCTCTCGAAGAAAAAAAAACATCCCACAATGATACACATGCAGAGACAAACTCTAAATGTGTTCGTTGACCTTTGCAGGTGTACAACAAGGAGCTGGAGGCTGAGTACGGCAACTTCGCAGACTGGCTCCACACTTTCAACTTGTACAGAGGAAAGGCTGGGGATGACGACGAACACGCTCTGGATGACGACAGGATTGTTGGCAGATTCAAGGTGGGAAAACACTGAGTAAAAACAAGTACGTCCCGGCCTGCACTAGCTGACAGAAAATAAGTCATAGAGCAAAAATACACTTTTTCTTTTTTTTTTAAACCTGTTGTTGTGTTTTTGCTGTGACCCAGGGATCCTTATGTATGTACAAGCTACCTCTGTCTGAGGAAGTCACGAGAGAGGCCGGATTCGATCCTAATATGGGCATGTTCCAGAGCATCCCACATAATGATCCAATCAACGTCCTTGTCCGTGTCTATGTGGTCAGAGTGAGTGACCGCCTTATCATTTAGATCTATACTGCAGTTAAAACCTTACACATCATAATAAGCTGAAACTAATAAATATGTATTTGATTTTGTTCTGTTTTGCTCTACGTCAGGCTACAGATCTGCATCCTGCTGATATCAATGGGAAGGCTGATCCATATGTCGTCATCAAGCTGGGCAAGTCAGAGGTCAAGGACAAAGAGAACTACATCTCCAAACAGCTCAATCCTGTATTTGGCAAGTAAGTTTAGAATACGAGACTCTTAATTTAGTTTGAGTTTAACATCAAAAACATCTTCTGCTCCTCCTTCTCCTTCACACTTTTCCTTCTTCTCCTTCTTCTTCTCCTTCTTCTTCTCCTTCTCCTCCTTCTTCTTCTGCTCCTTCTTCTTCTGCTCCTTCTTCTTCTGCTCAGAGGACGGGAAGGAGGAGAAGAGAGGGAAGAAGGAGACAGGAAGGAGAAAGCAGGAGGAGAGGAGAAGGAGGAGGAGAAGAAGGGGCGGAGAGAAGGCGAGGGGAGGAGGGAAGAGGAGGAGGAGAGAAGAGAAGAAGGAAGGAGGAGGAAAGGAGGGGAGAAGAGAAGAAGTGAGGGAGGAGGAGAAGAACGGAGAAGCTTCTCCTCCTCTCCTCCTCGTTTCTCTTCTCCTCCCCTTCTCCTCCTTCTCTCTCCTCTCCTCTCTCCTCCTGCTTCTTCTCTCTTCTCCTCCTTCTCCCCTTCCGTCTCCTTCTTCTTCGACTTCTCCTTCTTTTCTTCTTCGTCTCCTCCTGCTTATCCTCCGAATCCTTCTCTCCTTATTCTCCTTTCCTCCTCCTCCTTCTCCTTCTTCTTCTCTCCTCCTTCTCCTTCCCTTCTTCTCCTCCTCCTCTCCTTCTCCTCCTCTCCTCCTCCTTCTCCTCCTCCTCCTTCCTCTTCTTCTTCTTCCCGACTGTTTATCCTGTACTTGTCTGTGCTCAGATCCTTTGACATCGAGGCCACGTTCCCCATGGAGTCCATGCTAACTGTGTCGGTGTACGACTGGGACCTGGTCGGCACTGACGACCTGATCGGAGAGACAAAGATTGACTTGGAGAATCGTTTCTACAGCAAATACAGAGCCACCTGTGGCATTTCATCCAAATATTCTGTGTGAGCATGTGTTTTATCCTTTTACATGTTTTAGTTATTGGTTAAGCTACAGTGTTACCAAACTAATAGCAGTAATAACAGAAATGTTATCGTCACTCTCACATTATATTGTGAAGGAATCTCATAAAACACAAGTTCATCCTCACTTGCTGAATGGCCCACTTGTTATCTATTGATGTCAGCCATGGATACAATATTTGGCGGGACCCTATGAAGCCCAGTCAGATCCTGGGGAAGCTCTGTAAAGACGGCAAGATCGACGGACCTCATTATGGGCCGGGAGGCAAAGTCAAGGTGGCCAATCGAATCTTCCTTGGAGCTACAGAGATGGAGGATGAAAATGGTATGGCTGCGTTTTTCTCCTAAGACTGTCAGACCTTATAAAAGTCTTGCATAAGATTAACCATCATATTAAATGTCATAACGATGTAAGAATGTTGAAGAACTATGCTATAAACGATGTAAAGGTCACAGATGTTGCCAATAATCTTAGAAATGGTCGTTTTTGTTTACGTTGAGATAAGGCTATAAATGTCTGATTTGATTTTGTGCTGATTCAAGTATCTTCTTTTGTTTGTGTTCGATGTCCCAGGTCTAAAGAAGCAGACTGAGGAGCACTTAGCTCTGACGGTGCTGAACCACTGGGAGGAGATCCCGAGGGTCGGCTGGAAGCTCGTCCCTGAACACGTGGAGACCAGACCCCTGCTGAACCCCGACAAACCCGGCATCGAACAGGTAGGAAAGAACCACCCTTGTTTGGAGTCTCGAAATGGATCGAAACGATAGTTAAAGTGTATCTTTGTCTCTGCGTTCAAAGGGCCGTATTGAGATGTGGGTGGATATGTTTCCTATGGACATGCCTGCTCCTGGACCTGCGATCGACATATCACCACGGAAACCAAAGAGGTATGCGGGAGCGAATAAGATGATGATAATGATAATATGATGTTTTCTGATTATGAAATACAATATAATGCGCATTTAATGGGAGAGATACTTGTTAATTGCATTTGTCAGTTCAGTTCTTCCCACAGAATACGTAGTTTTATCCCCAGGTTAAACTATGGTGAGTCTGTTTGACTAGTTAGCTGTCGGACTGTACCAAATGTCTTTTCTTCTTTCTTTTTTTTTACATTCAAAGTTTCTATTGAGGTTTTTTTTCGAATGAAGCTTCAAATGTCTGTCGTCATCACCCTAAAACAAAAATCCAATCCTCCAACAAAATCCTCAATTTGAGTAAAGTGATTAATTTGATTAAATTAGTCTTTTGTTCTAATAAATCAACTTTATTTTATGGATATAACTCCTCGGTTTCGTCAACATAAATAGCCTACACGTAGGTGTGGACTGAGGATACTCATCACTACGCAGACACCATAGGAATCTAATTCTACAAATTACATCAAACTAATAATATTAGTGTAGCCTAATCTTTATCTGCAACTGTGCAGAAATACCAGGTTTAAACCAAAAGCTGCACAGCATTTTAATTTTTAGTGTCAACGTTATGAATAAAGTTTCAAACTGTTCGGTACAGCCCTGGTTAGCGCTCCATTTACTGTCAAATATAAGTCCAACTGTGTGTTCCTTCCTCCCCCCCTTACCAGATATGAGCTCAGGGTGATTATTTGGAATACAGACGAAGTAATACTGGAGGACGATGATTACTTCACTGGGGAAAAGTCCAGTGACATATTTGTCAGGGGGTAGGTACAGCGGGACGCGGCGACCAAGCCTCGTCCCGTGGGTGTGAGCTGTGTGTGGATTTTCTTTTTTGTTGCAGTTAACCATTATTTTTTTTGTTTTGTTTCCATTTTTTCTGTGTGCGTTTTTGTGTTGTTTGTCTTTGTGGCGTCTGTCGTCCTCTCTCTCTCCTCTGGTCAATGCTCTGCTGCTGTCTAGCTTTGAGCTTCGTGTTGTTATTTGGAACACTGATGACGTAATTCTAGAGGACGATGCTTTCATGACAGGAGAGAAGATGTCTGACATCTATGTCAGGGGGTAAACACACGATTCCATCGCATGGCTCGTACAACTACCTCCCTTCCCGAAGCCCTGGAGTCATTTCTTTCTCCCCTTTCCCACTTCCTGTCTCAACTCTCCATCCAGCACGTAACCTAGCTTGTCTTACACTCTCCAATTAGCACGCTGAAAACTATTGCAAAATGAAAATGAGTTCAGTCAGGATCAAACCACATGAACAACTTGTTGAGTACAATCGTAATCATACTTATGCTAAAACAAGCCACAGATATACTGAGATTGAAAGTTTGTTCATGACCTTGGAAACCACAGAAATATCTTAAGTAACATATATAAAGTCCTTCAATTGCTTAGAGGAATTTTTGAATATGTACATTATGAGTACTAGCTACCATTTTCTTTTTCTTTTTTGTCAAGCTACAATGTTTTGTGTTGTTAAACTACCATTTGGTTCAAACTATCATTAACTTCTTTCTGTCAAAATACCTGTTTTTAGTCAAACTACCATTTTATATTTTCATTTCTATTTCCAAAGTCTAGAGCGGACCTTTACGCTGGCAGGGGTTTTAAACAAGGGAGAATTGTTACGCTATATATTTAGTTTAAGGTTTGTGGTTTGGTCCTGTATTGTAGATTTGACTTGAAATGACTTTACATGAAGACTTTCAAGATATTTGTAATTAAAATGTTAAGGTATTTGGAGCCTCTTGCATGCATATAAGTAAAGAATATGCATGGCGAACGACAGAGCTCCAATGTTTTTGATAACATTGTCATAAGGCAGACATCTTGACTTGTTGTAAGGTGCAGTTACATTAGCCTTCCATCCAATGAAACTGCCTCACATTGAATGATGTGAACCGGAAGTGCATGACGTATGAACTTCGATTTAAAGTGAAGGAAGAGGCTGCAAACTTTCACAGGATGGAAGTGTAATGTGACCACACACCTATGATACAAATAGCACTGGTGTAACTAATAACAATAATAATGTCTCATTCCCCAGTAAGCCATGGCAGTACAGCATGCACAATAACACCAGCTCCTTTGGAACTGACACCTAATTGCAATGCAGCCATTATTAATTGTGTGCTTCTCTTTTCACGACAGTTGAAAAGTTCATCTTTGATATTTTACTCCTGTTTAGAGTTTTTAATATCAGTGTTTTGCACAGCATCTTCGCTCCTGTATCTCTTAACCAAACTCCCTTTTCCCCTCAGCTGACTCACGCGTGGATGTGTCACCTCAGGACCGTACTGTAACAAACAGGGTGCCGTCCTCACACAAGCCTAAATACTTTGAGGATGATAAAAGCATTTTTAGAAAAAGCAAGACCTTCATTCTGTGCTGTGACCCAACCGTCTGCATCGCACTTAGTAGCCAAGCAAAAACCCAACGCTTCCGCTACTTGACACCCGGCTAAATTTATGCATCTCAGTTACCAAATAATAGCACATTTCCCTTTTTCACTATTCACTGAGATGTTTTAGGCTCACAATCCTTTGTCAGCTCACTTTTTCATGTTTTTAGTGTTGCTTTTTGAGAACTGAGAGCTTCCCTGCTGCTGCTCCTCCTCACTAAAGAAGCCAGTCTCACTCCACTGGTAATGAAAGAGCTCCAGTCGGCACAGATTGACTTCACAGCCTTTGATCCTCTGCTATCTGCATCCAGACATGAAAGATTCTTTTTTATTTAATTTTTTTTAAAGAACAGTTTCAGTTAAATTTCACTAATGCCATTTTTGCAAGCTTTGTGTATGCATGGCTTTGAAGATAGTGTGAAGCTCCAACATCAAATCAGATCGTTATTTAGCATTCAAAATTCATTTTTTTGTATATTATATAAATACATATACATTTGATATATTACTATATATTTCATGTATTACTCTGATTTGCTTTTGGAGAGCCACATTATGTGTTTTGATTTTGACCTATTAGCATCATCTCTCTTGTTGGCAGACTAATACTTTTAACATGTCCTATGCTCTTGTTTAAATCAACCAAATTAATATTCAGTAACTGACAGAAAATTGCAATTTTAAGTTAGACTTTTTTAGAAGTGCATGACAACAAAATCTCTCTACTCACCCAAACAATGATCCTAAAGATCAACCTGACTGAATTGTTCTTCCCACAGATGGCTGAAAGGGCAGCAGGAGGACAAGCAGGACACAGATGTGCACTATCACTCCCTTACTGGTGAGGGAAACTTTAACTGGCGCTTTGTCTACCCCTTCGATTACCTCATGGCTGAGGAGAAGATCGTCATCTCCAAGAAGGAGTCCATGTTCTCCTGGGATGAGACTGAATATAAGATCCCTCCTCGCCTCACGCTGCAGGTCTGGGACGCTGATCACTTCTCTGCTGACGACTTCCTGGGTGAGGACTGACGGGAACAATTTCAGAACTTTCCATCTAATCTACCGAGCCAAAGTATCACCATCCTTGTCTTTGACTTTCACCACTCCCAGGTGCGATTGAGTTGGACCTAAACCGGTTCCCTCGTGGCGCCAAGACGGCCAAGCAGTGTTCCATCAACATGATCCGAAATGAGCATGAGCTGCCCACCATTTCCATCTTCAAACAAAAGAGGGTGAAGGGCTGGTGGCCGTTTGTAGCTCGCGATGAGAACGATGAAATGGAGTTAACGGTGAGTTAGTCGAGAAATTCTGCAGTTTGGCTTATGGCTGCACAATACAAACATGCTTGAAACAAAACTTGCACGATAAACACATCACAAGGATTGCTTTTGAATTAGTTGAAAGAGAGTAGAAAACTGTACATTCGGTTTTTTTATTGGTGCATTTTAATTTTCTATGCAACAAGACATGTGTTGTATTTTAGCAGTATACTGAAAGCAGCAGAAAGGCAGAACTGAATACACTTTAATATGTTTATTTCTTCACATGTAATATCACTATTGCATATTTTCCTCATATCGTGCACCACATGTGAAATCATCATCTCGAAATAACTTCATAAATCATTTACAAACATAATATCTCTATGCTTTGGGTATGTCACATGCATCATGTGTTGTCATTGCAGGGTAAAGTAGAAGCTGAGCTTCATCTGGTGACAGCAGAGGAGGCGGAGAAAAGTCCTGTAGGACTGGGACGGAATGAGCCTGATCCACTGGAAAAACCAAAGTAAGATGTTAAGATATTGTCATTTATTCTAAATAATATTTGTAGAATCTAACGTTCACAATCACACACACACACACACACACTTTTCACATGTACAATTTGAGGATGGTTGTGTGGCATATGTCCCTTTAATCTCCTCTTTAAGACAATCATTCTCACAGTGCAAAAGGCAGTGTATCAAATGTTAAAAATCACCTTTTAATCAGAACTTAATATTTAATAAAGATGTGATTTGGTCGTGTTTGACCAGAGCACTGCTTTTTGCGCTGTCAAAGGGCCACTGTTACACTTTCGCAATCGTTTCTCCTCCTACCATCTCCTCAACTGTCTCCCTCTGTCTCTCCCCTCCCCTCCTTTGTCCGTGTGACTCCCCTTTTCTCCTTACCCTTTCTCCCTGTTTTTGCCTCTGCATCTTCATTCCTTCCTTCTTTTCTTCCCTCCCTTTCTCTAACTCCTTCCGAAAAGTCGCCCGGACACCAGTCTTATGTGGTTTCTTGGCCCTCTGAAGTCCATTCGTTACTTCATCTGGCACAACTACCGCTGGCTGATCCTCAAGGTCCTGGGGCTGGTCCTGCTGCTGCTCTTGCTGGGCCTCTTCCTCTACTCACTCCCAGGCTACCTGGTCAAGAAGATGCTGGGGGTCTGACGCGCTGGTAGCCTCCGCCCCCTCCTCGCTGTCCCTTTTTAACCCCTTTGCTTCCTGGATTCTCCTGTCCTACCTGTAGCTGCTCCTCTCCTGTCTCTTGTTTACTCCTCTTATGTCTCTCCTCCTTTGTCTTTAAAAGCTATAGAATAGTCTATTGTTGCTGTATCTTGTCTCGACCCCTCTGTGCAATGCTAGTGTCTTTAGCCACCAAGTGCCATTACACATCTTATAAGTGACCAACTGTTTTGTATGGAAACATGCCGGCCATTCTTTTGGGCATAGGAGAGCCAGACAGCCACCAAATGCTGCATTCACATCATATAGCATGGATGGTAGAGGTGGCAAAGTGTTCACGATCATGATCACAGAGTTGGTCGTGTGAGGATGAAAGATCCTGTGCTTTGGCGATGTAATGAAATATTCGAGTTTTGTAGGCCGACCCCAAAAGTTAGCATCGCACACGTTATGTTACACTTATTGTTCATTTGAATAATCTTCACACATTTAACCACTTTTGTGACTTTTGAAGTGTAAATGCTATCGGCAGTATATAAACTAACTACCGTTAAGTAGTCAGTTGTCGCCGTTTTTAAGACACATGGAAGCTTCAGAAAATCACGAGAAGGGCGTTCACTGGCATGTTTTATGTCGTCGAATAAAACAATAAAATCTCTGAAGCTTGAGTTAACTGCAGACCTTATTTCAGGCTTCAAAAGAAATAGTTTTTGAGACGAGGGAACCGGACGTGCATTCCAAGTCATTCCTGCAGCTCTTTATTACATTGAACGAAAGACGGCAGCCATCTTTGTTTTTCTTTTCTTGCTCTTCTGTATTATTACCAGAGATTTATATTAGTCTGACCACAACACAGCAGATCCTCATCGGTATCCAGATATCATACAAACACTCAAGGACACAAACTATTGTGAGCTGTAGGTTTTATTTTCTAAAGCTTAACAACCTAACAATATTATAATACTATGCAATACTATATTCTCATGCTCATCCCTATCGTGAATATGATAAAACCAGATCAATGGACACTGATGTGCATGTAAAAGTACTCATGGGCATACGTTGTGTTTATGATGACATGACACAAACCAGAAATGGAGTCAAACTCAAAATATAATTAAATGATTGACAGTGAAAACATGAATCCGCTCAGAGGTGCCATGTCTGGTTAAAGAAACAAACATCTGTGTTTGGAGCTGTTGGTCAATCATCCATTCATTTTTATCAACATATTCTTTGTGCATATGTTTTTCTTTATTGTTCTGCTTTTACTAGTGGTGGCTTACTTCTGGTGCTCTGAAACATCATTGATAGAAACGTGAGCATGCTGTAAAACAACTCATAAATGCAATGCAGCCGACTAACCACTAATGCCAGCTTTTCTCTCTCCTCCTCCTCCCATGATTCATCCCATTTCTCTCTCTCTTTCTCCATCCACCATCACTACATTAACTCTTCCATCCACCTGCATGCCTTCTTCACCAAATCTTCTCTTCCTAAAAAAAAAAAAACCCTCCATCTAGTCGCCCAGACACCACCTTCCTGTGGTTCCTGAGCCCACTGAAAGCCATCCGCTACCTGGTGTGCAACCGCTACAAGTGGCTGATCATCAAGATTGTGCTGGCCATGCTGCTGCTCATCATGCTGGGCCTCTTCCTCTACAGCATGCCGGGCTACCTTGTCAAGAAGCTGCTGGGGGCCTGAGAGGCTGCTGGGAGGACAGGGAGGGGGGGGGTGGCCAGCCGGATGGATGGACGGGGGGATTGCGGGAGACGCAGAGAGAAGATGCTGGACCAGGAGGAGTGTACGAGGAGTCGCACCCACAGGGAGGGTGAAAGCGCTTTTTACAAGTCTTATTGCATTATTTTCTGCTCTCTATTCCATTCTGATCGTCACATGCAGCTCGCCACCTTCCGCCTTCGCTCTGGCAGAAACCAACCAAAATGACTTTTTCCCCTGCAAATCATGAGAGAAACTGTCTAATCCTCCATCCAATCTGCAGCAAGCATAACAAATCTAATGCTCAGCATCTGGACTCCATCCTTGAACTGACTAGAAAGCAATCGTTTTCCACAAAGTGTAATATTCTTTCCAAGCAATGTTACAGGACAATGAATGTTTATTTATCTGTTCATACTACTTTTTATTTATTTATTTATTTATTAAGTTAAATAGGAGTGTTGGGTCAGTGGTCAGACGATTGCGTGGACATTCATTTCAAGTGATGCTGTTAGATCTCCCATTACTGCTAAAATGTCTGCTGTTAATTTAAGGTAATATGGAACAAATGAAATATGTGTTTTGTAACACTTTGCTCTATCCCTCCTTTTTTAGCATTTGTACGCACTATATAAATATTTAGGGTTAAAAAAAATACATATATACAATTTGTCAACAATTATAACTTGAAAACATTTAATATTTTATATAATTGCACCTGTGTTTTACTATAATATCCTTTATAATTTGTTTATACACCAGCCTTCACTTATGGGTGCCTACAAGATGAGTATTACATGTTGACAGATTCATTAATCATCACTTATAGATGCTTTTAATTACATTTGTTCAACGTTTATATACTGCGTGTAAATGCTGAGTCGGGTGGATTAAAGCAAGGCGTTACCATTTTTGCTATTATAGCTCTTGCAGTCTTTGCACACTTCAAGAATAATAATGAAGAAACAAAAAATAAAGATGTCTATTTTCCTAATGAAATCCAATATTAACAAAATTGCTTAAAAATTAATTAAATAAATAATAAAAAGCACTCCACAGGGTTTAGTTCAACTGTAATATTAAAATTTTAAATCTTTTGGATCAAAGCAACAAAGCCAGACTTGGGTCAAACTTCGTCGCAAATAATTATCAGAAAAGAGAATAAAATAATTATTTGAAAATATATTTTGACTACGTTTGGTTGAAACGTCTTCAGAAGCAACAAATACTTCAAGGTCATTACTGTTTTCTACCAACATGTAGACTTATTTGTCAATATGCATGCATCATTGTGATAACTGACCACAGAGGTCGTGTGTGTTGGCATGACTGTCTCTCCAAATCACAAGCTCTCTTTCACATTACAGATAATGTAAAGATGATTTCATGGGAATATTGGTAAAGTGCACTTGAGTGTAGTGGTGGTCTGGGGTTGATTCTCTAAACTCTGGCTCCCTCTCCATATCAAATGGCGTTGTTTGCCGTGTCCGTTGCTCTCTTTCAAATTTGCCTGTGCTTGACCTGATTTGTGTTGGAGTCTCTGTTTGTGATTCTGTGTTTCACCGATTACAGAGTTATTGTTTTGCACTAAACTTGCCTGTTTTTACAATGAATTTCTGTTTATATATCTGTTGAAATGTGTGCAATGTTTTTTTTTGTCTCTTGGCAATTTGAAATAAACTGAATTCCATGGACATGTTTAAAATTGTTAAAGCAGCTATAAACAATATTTTAAGGAGAAGGATTTTGAATAATTTTCTGTGTTTTACCGGGAGCCAGTGTAGAGCAGCTAATACAGGAGTAATATGATCCCGTTTCCTTGTTCTTGTCAATACACGTGCCGCTGTATCCTGAAGTCGTCACTACTGAGAGATATAGGAACAGAAGGCTCTGTAGAGCTGTGGCTCTCTGTCAGCCTGGCTACAGTGCAGAAAAGAAACCTGGGGTTGTTCTTATTTTCTTCTATTAAGGAAGAGTAATAAGCTGCTCTGGCATTACGGAGAGCCTTCTTATACGTTTTAAGATCATCTAACCAGACTAAACGAGATTCTTCCAGTTTAGTGGAACGTCATTTACTTTCAAGATTTCTCGACTTTTGTTTTAGTTTGCGAATTTGTAAATTAAGCCATGGAGCTTTCTTTTTCTGTTTTATGATCTTCTTCTTTAGAGGAGCGACAGAGTCGAGTGTTATTCACAGTGAGGCTGCAGCGCTATCAACAAGATGATTAATTTGGGAGGGACTAAAGTTAGCATTGGAGTCCTCTGTTATATTGATATTGAGTCCTGGTATTGAATTAAGTGCTGATGGAATCACTTCCTTAAATTTAGTCACAGCACTTTCAGATAAACATCGAGCGTAGGATATTTTGCCTACTGGCTTGTAGTCCAGTAACAGGACTTCAAAAGTTATTAAAAAATGGTCTGATAAAAGAGGATTATGTGGACACACTGATAAACTTTCAATTTCAACACCATATCCCAGAACAAGGTCCAGAGTGTGGTTTAGACAGTGAGTTGGTTCATGTACATTCTGACTGAACCCAATTGAATCTAATATTGAGATAGATGCATTATTAAGGCTGTCATTAAAATGTCATAAAAAGATAAAAGTATGCCATAGAAATATTATTAGAAATATCATAAAAACATAGTATAATATAGCATAAAAAAACATAGTATAGTATGCCATAATAAAAACAGTATAGTATGCCATAAAAATGTCATAAAAAAGCCAAAAATGTCCCAGTATAGTATGTCATAAAAAAGTCATAATAAAAAGTTTTAGTAAAGCGTTCCAGCAAAATGTCATTAAAAATTCATATTATAGGATAAAATAAAAATGTAATTCAAAAGTTCATAGTAATAATTTCATTAAAAAGTAGTAATATAGGATGTCGTAAAAAAAAGTCATAGTATACTATTTCATAAAAAATCATAAAGGTCATAATATAGTATGTCATGAAAATATCATAAGAAATTCATAGTATAATATACCATAAAAAGTTACAATAAAGTCAGTATATGTCAAAAAACATTGTTTTATGTCACAGTACAGTATTCCATAGGAATTTCATAAAAAAGTCCAAAATAAATTCATAGTATAGTATGTCATAAAAAAGTCTTTATTCAGAATAAATCATATTTAAAAATGTAATCTAAATAATATGACTTATGATTACAATAAGATTTTTTACTCTATTATGGATGTGACTTGTAATGTAGCGAAGTACGAAACTTGAGATAAGAAATACTTGAGTAAAAGTAGAATTACTGAATTTTAGTGCACAAAAGAACATTACAGCAACAAGAGTGAATTTGTTACTTCCAACTCTACATATCAGTCTTTTTTCCTTTGTTTAAGAGGCATATTTTTCAGTACTCTTTGCATGGAAGTCAATGATAGCTGTTTAATCTCTGAGTCTCTCTGTGCAGTCGTCCCAGTACCAGCATGTCGTGGCTGCTGAGCCCGCTGAGGACGATGTGTATCCTGGCCTGGAGGCACTACAGGCTGCACTGTGTGCTGCTGCTGGCTGCCGTGCTGGCTCTGCTCTTCTTGGCTCTGCTCTTATACTCCGTCCCCTCAGAGCTCAGCCACAAGCTCTTCAACACCGCTGGATAAAATCACTGTACTGTACTATTTTGCATACCTTCTGTATCCCACATGAACTGCTGTGTGTCTTACTCATTGCAGTTAATTGTTGGATTTTCTTCTGAAACTGTAGAAAAAAATAAAACTGCAACCACAACATGATTTAATAGAATTTTTATTTTACAGTGAATATATATCATTTTGCGCACACTGTCCTAATTCTGCTGATTCCAGGTTGAGTTTGGATTACTGCTTCTTCACCTCTCTGCTGACCTGTTGAATCAAAGATGTCGGATGGAGGATGTTGAAGAAGAAGCACGTTCATTTCTGTACTCTTGCATTTAGAGATTGGATTATTTTAATACACTAAGGCTGCCGCTAACAATTATTTTTGATTGTTGTTTAATCTTCTGATTATCTTCATGATTAATCATTAGATTTATAAAATTCCAGTGAATAGTGAAAAAAATGTGTTAGTTTTGCACACCAAACCAAACACCAAATATATTTAATTCTCTACTCATGTGACGAAGAAAAGCAGAAAATGATATTAATAAGCAAATTCAAGGCATTTTTAAATATAAAATATGTCAGATTTAATTGTTGAAATAGTAAAGCCTATACAATGAATTTCTATAAATTATTTTAAGCGCACCACTTTACAGTACCATGCTGTTTTTACTTGTTCTATACTACTGTTAGGGAATCCCTCATTCCTCAGACTTAATGAATATCTGGAAAACAGTGTTACACATAAGAAAACTATAACAGATACATAACAGATACATGAACATACCTTTGAGTTGAGAGATTGTTGCAGCAACATCCGCAGCTCTGTGTTCTGCTGCTTCAGACTCTGGATCTCAGGGACGAGCTCAGAGATGTCTGTCATCACCGCGCTGGAAACAAACAGAAAGACAAAACATTTGTGTTCAGATGGATGTTTGTTGTGTGTGTGTGTGTGTGTATGTGTGTGTGTGTGTGTGTGTGTGTGTGTATGGTTGTTACTCACTGGTACTGCTTTAGTGTGTTCTCCGCTGCATCCCAGAGTTTCATTTTGTCTTCAGAGATTATATTGCCCATACTCTCCCAGTAGGCTTCATCCTGTGAAGTGTCCCGGGCTTCTACTTGAAAACTGTGATGTTGGCAGGCTGAGCTCTCCCTTAAAAAAGCACCAGGAACACGTTAGCATTAAATATTCATAGAAAAAGACTATTGTGTCACATCATTTCATGTTTATATCTCATAGACAGTCCAATCAATGTTGTTGATCATCATTAACATATTTCAGACTATGACAAAACATATCCCCCTAGTATTAAGTAAACAAAAAATAATTAAATGTTTGTGGCAAACGGTGCCGTTATGTAAACAAACATTTAAAAAGTTAAATTCTGAATATTAATAAATATTTGGTAGTTATGATCAGAGTGTAGTTGGTTAAAAAACCCAGTAAAAGTGGAAAATAATATTGTTTATAATATTGTTATAGCAGTTTTAGGACGGGAACATGCTTTACCTCTAAGGTAACAAGTGAGAGTTTTGTTTTTTTAAATCTGTTCAATTAATCAATTATGTTGCTAATCATGGACATATCTCATATAAAGAGATATAAAAGAGCATAAAGAAAATAATTTCATTTACAGAGGTATTATGTAAACAAACTGGCATTGAAAGGGTTAAAATTCTGAATGGATATTAAGAGATTATGATCAGGACTGATGATAAGCATGTTGGTTAAAATATTTAACTCAGTGAAAGTGGGAAAAAACAATATTAATATTTTTTGTCGTCAAAGAGAAACTTTTTAAAAGTGACACACAAGGGGGTAAATATGGACTTACCTGGACCTCACATGCTGCTGGAGGAAAGTTCTTAGAGCAGGCACAACATAGTTAGGATCAATGAGTTCAGAGGTCACACGAGTCGTAGACTTGGTCTCCACTTCCTCCTCCTTGTTACTGGATTCACCCTGACTCAACACAAACTTCCTGCAGGGCACAGAACAAAACAAAGAAATACTAGTTGTCTAATTACAATCATCTTTTTTGTCAAAGACTCAAGGCCATATTTTGCGCAAGCATCTCATCTCTGTCCTTCCTCACCTCAGTCTGCTCTCTCTGCTGATGTTTGTAATTTAATAAGAAAGCAGCCAACTTGGGCACATCCTCCTCTTCCATGCCAAAAGCCTAGAAGAGAAAAATAACATGTTCAGTATTTTCTCCGTACAGTCCAGCAACACACTGATGCATTACCCTCGTGAACTCACAAAAAGGAGAGAGCCCAGCTTCACAACAGTCTGCTCTTCCTTCTCCAGAGGAGCCAGCAGGTTCAGGAGTGTATCCTCCATCAGGAAGCCCTGAGATCGAAGGAAGGGAAGAATTTTACTAAACATATTGTTAATGTTGTTTAAACAACAAAACAATACAAAAACTACTTGGTTAGGTTTAGTCAAAGATCATGGTGTGGCTTAAAATAAGTAAGTTTGTAACTTCTCACCGCTTCGTCACACAGCAGCTCCATCACTTTCTTCAGTGTCTCCATCGGCAGCTTCCTTTCGTGCACCTCTGCACCGCTCACACTCTGCACCGCTGTCCCTTCCTTGTACATTTCCATGTCTGTGCTGTCAGTCTCCAGCCTCGGCCCGACTGAGAGGTCCATCATCCTCTGACTGCCCTGTAAAGCCTGCCGGGTGTGAAACAGCTGGCTGACCGCCTGGCCGCCAGGCCTCCAGACCTGTTTCTGAGGCTGGACGGGACCAGAGAGCTCCATGAACTCCATGGGAGGTCGCTGCCAGGCTAAACCAAGGTGCTGCTTGCAGATCTGCGAGTCGATGACCAGAACGCTCTCCGCTAGTTGCTTCACCTCTGCTTCCATCATTAGCCACATCTCCTCAAATGTTCTGGCATCAGCGACTGCAAAGTGCCTGCATGAAGGGAAGGAAGGGTGGAGGTGTAAAGAAATCGTTCGATCGTACTGTATGTCAGTGTTACTTTAAACTGATGATTAATACTCACTTGATTTTCTTCTGTATGCGTTCATATTGCAGGATGTTGCGTTTGTAGTCCTTGGACAAATCGCGGCACTTCTTGTTAAACTTGTTCCTCTCAATGGAATACTTACTAACCATGTTTTTTATATGGGTCTCCATACTGAAACACAAAGCCAGCCCGAGTACCAGAGAGTGAATTTAACATAACTGTGTGTGTGTGTGTGTGTGTGTGTGTGTGTGTGTGTGTGTGTGTGTACTACCTGTAAATCCTGCTCTTCATATTGGTCAGGCTGAATTTGCGTACTGCCACCAAGTCCGTTTGCTTTATTATATTTATCCTCAAGATAATGTTGTCGGCCTTTGTTTTTTGTTGCTCTCGATCTATAATCTGCAGAGGCAAGAACGTTATAGAGGGACACTTCAACACTGGGCTTTTGTTTGTCACAAATTGAGATTTTTGCAACGTTTTATTCAAGGCAACTGCATCTTGATATTTCTGCAAACCTGAAACTTTGTATTCTGTTCTGTCTGGATGAGGCAGTACTTGTCAGTAGTCTCCAACATCAGATTGTGAATCACCGCTTCATACTCGCTCACTTTCTCATTCCTCTGCGCCAGCCTCTCCAGCTAGAAACAGATTAGATATCATTAGATACAGAGTTGATATATGTGTAAGATATAAGATGTGAATTAAGATGAAATAACACGAAAGGTTGAGTCTGCATGTGTGTCTGCGTGTGCTCTTTATTTCAGTTTTCCTGACCTCTTCGTCACAAAGATTCTTCAAGTGTTTATCCCACTCAGTCTCGTCTCTTGTGAGTAAGATTTCACTTTCCTGTTGGTGAACTCTCTTCAAACAACACAAGTGCAAACTTTAGTCAGAATGACAATTAGCTTATGGCATCAACAAGAGTCTACAGCCATGCTAGCAGCACAGCGGTGCATTGAGCTAATTGCTAACTATAGCATAACATGCTCACAATGACAATGCTAACAAGCTGATGTTAAGCATGCTAACATTTAGCAATAAACACAAAGCACAGCTGAGGCTGATGGGAAAGTCAGTTTTGCAGACCTGGTGACGATGCTAGATGGAAAGTCAGAGGATCACCAAAGTTAGTACAATTCATCCTGAGGGGGGCATGAATGAGTGTGGGCTGCCAAATTTCAAGGCAATCCATCCAATAGTTTTGAGACATTTCACGCAAAACCACAAATGTAAACCTCATGGTGGCACTAGAGGAAAAGTCAGGGGATCCTTGCCATCCATAACGTTGTGCTGTGAGCCAGAAGGTTAAGACACTATTTATCAGGACAATTATGCAATAAGCCCCATCCATGTGATTCCCATTTGCAGATTAAAATGGACTCGACTCATTTTGACCCCGACCATGTCCTCCTACCTCAATCTGAGCCAGCTCCTCCCTATAGGCCTTTATCAGGGTTGTGATCTGTTCCTCCATCCGCTCCATCATCAGGTCCAGCTCCTCTGCCTGCTTCCTCAAGTCTTTAACATAGCGGTCATCTCCACTTTTCAGCTCCTGTTGATAGATAGATGGATAGATGGATAGATGGATGGATGGATGGATGGATGGAAGGATGTATATATAGATAGACAGATAGATAGATAGATAGATAGATAGATAGATAGATAGATAGATAGATAGACAGATAGATAGATAGATAGATAGATAGATAGATAGATAGATAGATAGATAGATAGATAGATAGATAGATAGATAGATAGATAGATAGATAGATAGATAGACAGACAGACAGACAGACAGACAGACAGACAGACAGACAGACAGACAGACAGACAGACAGACAGACAGACAGACAGACAGACAGACAGACAGACAGACAGACAGACAGACAGACAGACAGACAGACAGACAGACAGACAGACAGACAGATAGATAGATAGATAGATAGATAGATAGATAGATAGATAGATAGATAGATAGATAGATAGATAGACAGACAGACAGACAGACAGACAGACAGACAGACAGACAGACAGACAGACAGACAGACAGACAGACAGACAGACAGACAGACAGACAGACAGACAGACAGACAGACAGACAGACAGACAGATAGATAGATAGATAGATAGATAGATAGATAGATAGATAGATAGATAGATAGATAGATAGATAGATAGATAGATAGATAGATAGATAGACAGACAGACAGACAGACAGAACAGACAGACAGACAGACAGACAGACAGACAGACAGACAGACAGACAGACAGACAGACAGACAGACAGACAGACAGACAGACAGACAGACAGACAGACAGACAGACAGATAGATAGATAGATAGATAGATAGATAGATAGATAGATAGATAGATAGATAGATAGATAGATAGATAGATAGATAGATAGATAGATAGATAGATAGATAGATAGATTTACCTGTTGCAGGTCATTTATGAGTTTTTTCTTGTCTTCTATAAGAGCAGCACATAACTGCTGCTGGTTGTTCAGGGCCTCTTGGATCTCCTGAGGGATGGTCTTCTGCTGAGATATGGACCACCCTATGGTGATCTGCTCAAATATTTCCTGGCTGGATTTTACATCATTCTCCAGCCGCTCCAATCTGGACCAAGAAGGACAAAGATGGTGGCAAACAGGAGAGAAGATGGTGTGGAGGATGTAAAAAAGTAAAATGGTAGGGGTGTTGGTTTAGGACAAAGGTAAGGTAGTGGTTAAGGAGATAATAATGTATAAAATAAAAGAATTACCTTATTCTGCAAGCTTCCTCCACCTCCGTCCTTCGCATCGACTCTTTGGCGTCAGCTGCAGTTTGGATGTTGGTCACTAATGTCGTCAAATCTCTCTGCAGGTCAATCATCCTCTGAGGAGGGATCAGCTGACATAAAGAAGGACAGTGTCAGGAAATTGCACTCAAGTAAAAATAGTAGCTCACTATAATAACAATAATATAACCAATATCTAATACATAACTTAATATCACCTATTGTCCATTTTTGGTGGTCATGGAAAGTATGATGTTATGTCATAAACAATCCTATGTTTATTTCATGATATTGTTAAAGCAACAGTATTCCACATATGCAAAGTCAAGTCTAGACTGATGTACGAACTCCTCCTCAAGTAAGAGCTGGAACAATCAGGCAAAATAGTTTGAAAGTCTCTGGAAAATATTAAAAGACCAAAGGCACTTGCACATTAAGTAGCCACTTTAATTATTTTTTAAATGTCAAATTATGGCTTACGGGGAACTGTAAGTCTTGGACTTTATTGAATTAATGTCAAATTAAATGACTCAATTGAATACTTGAGATACATCAGCTTTCGCAGAAGCTGTGAGGATCACACACCCTCAGTCAACAACAACAACAACGAAATTCAACAAGTGGACGGCTACAAATTGCAGGGAGTGACACTGTCCTCCTGAAATGAGAGAACTGCTATTCTCAAGAAAGCACACCAGAGGCTTTCTTTTTAAGAAGGTTGAAAAATGTGGCATATGGAGGGACGGTTTGGCAGCAGTGAAGAGCATCGTCACCTACGCAATAACTTGTCAGCGGAGGACAGGAGACAGCTGGACAGAGTGGTGCGTACTGCATCCAGAAAGATATTGGACGTGATCTCTCACTCCTGGGGGAAATCTAAAAGGCTAGACTACAAATGGAGGGCCTTAAAGTCTTATAGGACCTCTCTCACCTGGCTCACAACCTTAATTTCCTTCCCTCTCACAAAACTCTAAGAGGAATTAACATCCAGGTTCCAGATCCGCTCATATCCTGAAGCTGTCCACCTCCTTTACACTACTAACATAGCACTGCACGTTAATTACTTGTGCAATATGAGAGATGTTTTTAATGGAGTTGTAGCACTTTGTCTAGTGGAGTTTGATGTTGCTGCTAATTTCCCTACAGGTGCTAGTGATTTATCTTTGGTGCTCTTATGTGTTGGATTGTATTTAACCCATTATTTGATGGGTATGGATATTACCCATCTGTTTTATAGTTTGTTTTATGTATAATGTGCTTTATGAGTGAGTAATACAGCAATAAAGTATTGAATTGTGACTTTTGCTTAGTACATTGCTTAATGAAATTACTGTAGATAGGCCATGGACACCGAAGGATTTGGAAACTAAACAAACCTTTTCAGTCTCCTCCTCTTCCTCCACTTGAGGCTTATTAAACTCCTCATGGACCTCCATACTGGGGTCTTCTTCACCCTCCTGTGTGGAGACCCTGAATGTGTACAGTTAGCAGTCAAATTAAAACTAAGCATGAAAAACACATAGATCCAAAATCCTCTAACACAGTCCTAGGGCACAGGCAATTTGCATCCCTTATGTTTGAACCAAAAGCCTAATTTGACTCATTTGGAAGTAGGTTACCCCTCCCTCCTTTTTTTTTTTAATAGTACAATTATTGAAGATAAAAAACATCCAAAAAAAGGATAAATTTAGCAATGTATAGTAACCTTTCATTACATATATGCTTGAGAACAAACAGCTATTAATAATGTTTTTGTTTTCTTGTTGTTTGTCTGTTCGTTTTTTGTGTGTTTAATTTGTTATGGTGACATTGATTGTGGTCTTTCCTGAAGCCTATACCTACTTTTGTAAGAAGAAAAACTGCAATGTATTGAATTGAATTGTATTATCCCATAGGTTATTATAATAATAATAATAATAATAATAATAATAATAATAATAATAATAATAATAATAATAATAATAATTAAAAAAATAATAATAATAATAATAATAATAAAATAATAATACATCATTACAAATAGTCCATGTGTCATTAAAAAATATATTTGTTTTTTTACTTTTACTCGTCGTTAGGCTTCTAAGCGAATTTTCCCAGTAACTAACCAGCCGACTCACCCGTTGTTAGCCTCTTGAATTTCGGACATCACAGAGAGTTCAGACGACCCTTCTGGATCCTTATCAACTTCTTCCACATTCAGAGTATGTTGTGTAAAAGTTACTGATATAAACTGTTAAATACTGTAGTGATGAAGAGAAAACAAAGGAGCAGGTCGCCGCGGTCTGTTTGGTAACATTGCTATGGCGACAGAGCCACCAGAGTGTTGCCTTCAAGTACCGCTCGTAAACCCAAATCATCCAAGATAAAGACGTTTGAAAGACAACTATTTAAATAGAAATAGGCAACTTCTAAAGATTATTTCATCGTTTGAGCCATCAAATGCAAAATGGTCATTTCATTTATCAAAATCTGTCAGACATATGTGTATATGCCATAAACATCTATGGTGCTACGTACTGTACGTACAATGTGTTGTTCTTTACTGAACTATAACGCAGGATTTATTTTTATAGTTGCTGGGTTGTTGGATGTAATTTTGTCTATTTACAGTACATCCAACACATTGCTACACAAATATATGTGCTGCATACATACATACATACATACATACATACATACATACATACATACATACATACATACATACATACATACATACATACATACATACATACATACATACATGTGCATATCCTTTTTCTGTGTACTGCAGCTTTGAACAGTTTTGACGTTTCCCAGTAATCTTTAACCTACTGTTGAAATTGGATTCTAAAAAGCTCCGTGCAATAGTCTTGTATAGTACTGTACGCACTTAGTGTCAACAAAAAAAGTAGAACAAAATAGAGATTTGTACATAAGACACATTTCCAGGGTTGACTGTCCTGATGAAAAAACATCTATGGCACGTGGCTGCCATCTAGTGGCAGCAACAGGTTTCTAAACTTCTCAGTGGTTATTAGAAGTTACATACATCAAGACATCTAGTCTGTACAGCACCAATATTGTTTTCTCAACAACAACAAAAATATTAACACATAGCATATTTACAGGAGAGGTACATGTTCAAAGACAACCTGGACTTTAAATACTGTTTGTTGGAAAAACGTTGTAAGTAACATATAAAATGACTGAAAACTGCAATAACTTTTTCACAATTATGAAGCTATACTACTGTTTTGCATAAGGCTGAATCCTAGTCAACAGTTGGCAGCTACAAATTAGGTTAGCAAGTCTACTTTTAAATACCTAATGCAAGTTTTTCAACATAAGATAACAAAGCTCAAGACCAAAATATATATGTATCTGTCAAAAACAAAGCAAAAACAATAATCTTTTAAGGGGAATTTATTATCTGCAAAAATCATGATAACTTATCTCAAACATATTTTTAAAAAATCACAATTCTGAACAAAACCAGTGCATAATGAATGTAGATGGTATGGTTAATAACATGAATTGATTATGATTGATTGCATTCGCAAAAAAAAAAACCCAGGCACACTTACATGTACATGTATGAGCTGCACCTTTGCTGTTATATTCAGAAGCTGACTGTAGGTGGTGCTACTGTCTTGTGATCAAAATTCGAACTCAGGTTCCACAAACTAAAATCCTTCAAACGTCTCATTTCATGTCAAGAAAATGTTTTACAACACGTGCAGATTTAGCAGCCATGTCTCAAAACCAGAAACCCAGTCAGTCACATGCACAGAATCCAGACTTCTAATTCAGGCACACACTCAACACAAATGATAAATGTCTTCTCAAGCTGATGGCAAGATGGGCACTCTCTGGTCGTCCACACAAACAAAACCCACACATGGGTCAGATGTTCCTGCCCTGAGGAGCGCCCCCCTACCCTTTCTTCCTGTTGGCAGCCCTCAGGCTCGCCGTCGCCCCCCCGGGGCACCTCGCCTCTCTTTTGGCCTCAAGTGGCCTCAGTTGCTGCTCAGCCACAAGAGATGTAAGTCAGCCAGCAAAGGTTTCTGACATATGATCCAACATCTCTGATGTCACCAACAGCTGACTTGTCATAAGACCTTTGTGAGAGGGGGGAAGTAAGGGATGAATGAGGAGAAGGCCTTATTTTCAACAGACCCTTAGCTGGAACGCTGAGTGCTTTTGCATCAAGATGCCGAGATTACAAACTGAATGACTGCCATTAGAGAGTGATTCTATAATCTATTATAATACCATAAGCTAGGGATTGACAGACTTTGACCCCACTCGCAGGTGTATAATAAGCCCCATTCACTCTGCATATGCTCTGTGAGAGAGGGTGCATGTGTGTGTGTCTGCTAATTCCTACCCCCAGGGGCATATGTTTACTCCTTCTTCAACAAAGCATCATATTCATTGCTAAGGGGTTGAGAGGTGCATAATCTAAGCCTGACCTTCAGCCAGTTAACTAACTGACAGCTTAGAGTGTTGGTGGGGAGGGGTTGCATAACAACTTAAGTCCTGACTAACAGTTTCTTAATATTGCTATAACGAAGGAGACATTCGCTGCTTCGTAACATGGGATGCACAGCACAGAATAAATAAGAGTGGAGGACAGCAGAGAACTCAAAGGCATTTAGTCTAGAGGAGGCTGTGACCTTGTCAAAGAACAAAACAGACAAAAAGAATTAGAATTTTTTTTAATAAAAATATAGTTAAAAATAAAAAAAAGGTCAGATTCAGACTACTCTTCTATCAAACATGAAATGTGCTGGCCTTGTCTCAAGGTAACTTGTGCAAAGAAAAGTATGTTTTTGCCATTTGCTGGAGCATCTATCGCAAACAAGCGTACACATTTTATCCCCAACCGAACCCTGTTGCCTCTAAATGTTTAGCTGCACAATTTTAACCTTTAAGAATTGAGAAGGAGCGAGGGACGGTGACAAACACAGATGCAGATTTGAAGACAAAGACGCCTTTACATGAAGAGAAATGACCTCCACAGACACAGTCTCTTACAGTCTTACATTCTGATCAAACAAGGTCTGAGGAAAGGTTTGTGTCATCATTTAGCCGCTCAAACAACAACAACAATCCTCGGTTCAGCTTCAGCCATCGTGCGTCAACATGCCTGCTTTTATTCCCTCCTCAGCTTCACAGAAGTCAGCTAACAAGTTTACACATTACCGAGAGAACACAAGAGGAAGGAATGAAGGGTTGCACAATTTTAAGGTCTGGTTTCAAGAGATAATGTTTGCATTTTAGTAAAAAGAAAGTGTGGCACATAATTGATCATTTGGCACCACACAGTGATTTTATGTAACATCTGAAGACGTTTTTAGACGATGAGTAACTTGCTAACTTTCTTTCTGGAATTAACTACTAAATGAGGTTGGTTAGTTAAAGTTGTTTTGTTTTGTTTGGTTACTAAATGCACTTGCATTTAGGACTATTGCATAAAAATGACGCTAGGCACTAGACACTATGCTACAACGTCTACATTTAATGCTAATTTCTAACCATTTTGAATGTAAATGTATTATGCAATAACTGCCATAATAATTTATTTTTGCAAGTGTGTAGACACTGTCAATTCTAGCAGTCAATATGTAAACTTCTTATACAAACCTTTCAGCACATTTCATTCCCACTTTTATCGAGATCCAGATGTGAGTCAGTTTACAAAATCAAATTGATTTCTTCCACATAAACTGTAACACTTACAGTGATTTATTATTCTCACAGTCATTTTCATTTTGTATCAAAGCGCTGTGAGTGGATTAGGTGTACAATAATTATGTGTGGCATTAGGCTATGATTACTGGTGGATTTCTTTCTTTTTTTGCTGCACTGCAGTCAGTTCAGCGAGAGGGTAAACCGACTGCCTTTAGTGTTGCATTGTATCATAAACTGTGGCCAAGAAAACACACGAAATGTAGCCCATATACAACAATAAATGTAATTATGTGGCTATTTAAGCATGTAAAAGTGTGCACATGTGACACATCAGTTCAAATGAAAAATGTTCTTCTTGCAGCTAACTAAACAGAAATCCTCATCTCTCTTTTACACAGTGGCAATAAAGACTCGCTGACCTATAACAAAACCTCAAGGTAAAGTATAAGAGACCAAAGATTAGGATATTAAGCCTGTTGACACTCAAACATCTAGAAAATACAAACTTACTCACCAGGCACTTCCTGACTTCCTAACTGGAGCATCTGTGTTGGTGAGTTTTGCAGTCGCCAGGTGTAAATGTGAGAATTTTAAATAAATTGATTTAAATATGTTAATTTGCTTTATAAAAGCATCTGCATACACAGGTCCGCCTGCCGCCTCTCCGCTATGTGATATAATGATTTAATGATAAGATATGGACCTTGGCTACAAACAGTGATGGGAAGTAACTAAGTACATGTAATCCAGTATTATACTTAGCTACAGTTTGGAGGTACTTGAATTCTATATGATGCAACTTCACTACAGTTCAGATGAAAATATTGTAATTTGTAATCCACTTATGTTTTTTGACAGCTTTGTTTACTTTACAGATTAATATCTAACACATAAAAGATTATCAGCTTATGCAACATGATTCATTGTTATAAATTCAACCACACAACAGCAATGGCTGAAAAGTAACTAAGTACATTTACTCAAGTACTTAAATATAATTTAGACCATGTTCTGCTACTTTATACTTCTACTCCGCTTACATTTCAGGGGGGAATATTGTTCTAACATATAAAACAGAGATTAAACTACCTAAAAAGTGCATTAAGTAGTATTTAGCTCCACCTTGACCAGCTGCAACATTAAAGTAGTTAATAATGATCAAATAATCTGATAATAAAACAATGACGGGGCCCAATCTACATAATGGGTACTTTGAATTAATCTTGCTATACAATTCTTTTTTTTACTTTTATTAAAGTAACATTTTAAATGCCTTTACTTGTAATGAGGTATTTCTAAAGTGAGGTATCCCAAACTATGACTATGCAAATATTAGATACAACGTGTATCCCACTTCTGCATGTTGCATATTGATCCATGATTGGCTTACAAACCAGTCGTGCACAAAAAGCACTTCTAGTGTCAAACTCTGCACATAAAGCCACATCATTCTGCACAGAAAAGCTCAAACACCAAAGATCAGCAAATCTACATCATTCATTCTCTGTTTAGGCTTATGCAATATATAATAATAATAATAATAATAATAATAATAATAATAATAATAATAATAATAATAATAATAATAATAGTCTAATAACGCACACTGAATGGAGCCATTCCCCATAACTACTTCTACCTTTGAGGCTCAAGAACATTTGTATGTCAATACTTGAAGACTTTTACTTTCTGTACGGTATTTTTTGTATTGTGATATTACTACTCTGAATACTTCTGACTGTAATTCGCTTAATCCCGGAGGGGCTACAGTTTTTTTCCAATCGGTTCTCTTATTCACGTGGCGTCCTCCGGTCCATCTTGCCACGAGCTTTTCATGACTTTCAGCCCCGCTTTACGGACCCGGTTTTTTGCCTCGGAAAGCACCGAGGCTTAACGGGAATCAAAAGCTGTCATTCTTGAGCTCCGGGGCCGCGCCGCACACGAGCCGCTCAACACACTTCACTGTGCGGGAGTGCAAATGCCAAAAGCCCCGTGTTTTTAGCCGCTCTGCTGGCCGCAACACGATCATATGACTCGGCATATCCGTAAGGCTCTTAGACCTGCTGATGGCCAGCAGTGGCTGCGCTCCACAAGACCAAAAAGCCAAAGGAGTTTAACGGATGTATTGCTGCGATTATTCGGCCAAGTATCTTTATCCCACATCTAGATTAGCTGCTAATGACGGAGGAAAAGCCTCGTTGCAAGAAACACAAGGCCATGTAACCTGAGAACAAGGGTCATTACTATGTGAAGAAACAGACTTAACCACAATACAACATGGGCTCATTAGACATAATGTAACTGCAGTCACAGCTATGGTGTATTTAGCAACACAACAATATTAAATACTCCAACAGATCTGTATTCAAAGCAGAGGTAACATTAGCTAAATCTACTTAAAAATACTAATTAGGCAGATACATTAACATGTGAGGAGCATTATTTAGTGAATCTGTAATGTAAGTAGAAGTTGTCAAATAAATGCAATGGTGTAAAATGTATATAAATATTTCAATCGGAAAATGTAGTGAAGAAGAAGTATACATATAAAATATAAATATTTAGGTAATAATGTGCATTAATAGAGTCCTTGAGTAAATAAACTCACTAACTATTAATTATAGCACATGTTTCTGTAGGTTGTTTCTGACGTGAAAGTATTTATTTGCGCTTATGCATAAGAAATTATGGTTTACATTACTTCACAGCGAATGCACACTAATTTATCCTAAAAGACACGAGTTTCACTTTCATGAGCGGTCAGAAACCCCTTTACAAATTAAGTTAAACATCAGTGGAAAACGACAACAAAGCACATAAAAAGCTTTATGCAACCCAAAAAAACAGTGACTGGAAAACAGGCAACATCACAGTGTGGTACTCTGGAGTGCTCTTACATTACGTGTGTTAGGTCTTTATTTACTCCTACCCCACTGATGTGCACCTCCTCTTCTTACAGCAGATACATGTCACCACTAATGGACATCAAGTGCTTCCTTTTTTGCAGCTCACTTCTGGACATACATTAGAGACAGAAAAACCCATTTCTCAACCCTTAAATAGCACACGCGCACACACACACACACACACACACACACACACACACACACACACACACACACACACACACACACACACACACACACACACACACACACACACACACACACACACACACACACACACACACGAGTTGAAAGGAAGGCGAGGACAGGATCTGTGCAGCAACATTAACAACCACCTGATTAGTAGTTTTTTTTAAAGTTAAATATATTTCGATTCAAAACACATTTTTGTTGTGTGTTGCAAAACCATTTACTTTTAATATTTTAAAGATATGAAAGCAAAAATGTTCAATGTGCGCAAAGCATTTTACTTTCACTTTCATTTATCTAGCTCATTGAAGTCCTCTGAATACTAATCCATATCGCAGCATCCTGTGAAAACAAACGGGGAACGCTGCCGTCGAGTCCTTGACATTCAAGACGAAGGAGTCGAATCTTCTCCCAGGTTGTAACTTCTGATAAAAGAGTGCTGTCCTTCACCCGTCTCCTCTTCAGCTCAGTTTGTCCTGAATGTTCATCAGAGTGTTGTAAGACTTTGCCCGTTTGGCTGTGAAGAAACAGAATTTACATTACTCTACAGAAAAGACAAAAAGTACCATTTGAGGAGTTGAATGCCTTTTGCCATCTTATTTTTGAGTTATTCTAGAAATTAAAGTACAAGATGTTAGTTAAAGTCCTCGTGCAAGAATATTGTGACTAGTCTTATCGCCCATAAACTGCCATATAAAGCGACCTGTTCTGCTCTATTTATGGGCAAATTTAATTCACAATTCTTTTTATTAAAAGAGTAAAAAAGGACCTATTTCACAGCACAGGGCATTTAGTCCTGTTGTTGACAATTGAAACATAACATATTTAGCAGTATCAGGAGTCACATTAACCACATTAACCTCCAATGATGACTTTTCAGAGCAGAGCTAAAGAGGGAATGGTCTGACGTGAAGTTAGATGATAAAAAACCATGATGGGAGGCGGTCGATGGGGATGCGACTGATTTTCTTTCTACAAAAACGCATCATAGTTTAACGAATATTTGAAATATTGAACGTATAATAGTTCATAGGTAACATTTGTATCCAACAAATCCATAACTGAGAATATGCAAATATCTTTCTAATACATTTCCCTTAAAAGAAGTGAGAACCTGAGCTGTATATGAATCGTGCGTAACGTCTGAATCACGGGGAAATTTCGACAAAATTGTAACTAAGTTCTCTCAAATCACTCGAACGTGCTACTTAAGAACTAATCTGTTCGTACAAGTGGTTCTTGTATGAGGCCCAATGTGTCCTTGAGCGTCACAACCCCCCCTCCACCCTCCTCCTAAATGAAAAAAGTTCCCATCCTCCCCAACCTTGGGAAACAACCTCTGATCCTTCGAGGCAACCGTCATCCACCAACACAGACAACAACAATAAATCCTCCAACCTCGTCTATGATCCAGAGGTTTGCAGGAGGCAACCCCACCATGCTTTAGAACAACCTAGAACACCCCCCTCCCCTGCTTCCTAGTCAAACCCCACTATCACAGTCGGTCAGCCCCCACACCCTACCCCCGCCCCCCCCCCTCCCTCCACAAAGACCCCAAACCCCTCAAAACTCCGTCGAAAAAATCTCTCTGTGTGACAATGGGCGAATTAAGCTGGTTACTCACGGTGTATGAGCTTGCGTTTCTTTTGTTCAGAGTGAAGGAAGCTGCTCAAGTAGAAGATGATGGGCAGAAAGAGCATGAAGCTGGACACGGCGATGACAGGCACCGTCTCCTCGCGGGGGAAGGAACAATTGAAGTTCTTACTCCACAGTCTGCGAGTCACATTCATCTGAAACGAGGCAAGGTGCCAAACTCAACATAAACTTCAGCTGAGCACAATTATGGGACATTATTAATTCAACCCCGTTAGGTTTCTGTGCTCAAATGTTTACTGTATTCAGGGAGTCGACAACATCTTGCAGTTCTTATTGAAAAAAGGCTGGGAGAGGATTCAGGAGCATAATCCTGCAGCTTTTATTTATTTTTAGTTTCTTGCATGTCTGATCATATTCCTGAATCAAAGATCCAATTGCAATTTTCTTCACACAGTTTTTCTTATCATTGCCTGAAATATGAACTCAGAAACCATTTAGATGTTTGTAAAGAGCAAACTAAATTGAAAGAACCTCTAATTTCACAATCGAAGCTAAAACAGAAACTTATGACAGACTTCCTGTCTCTGACCTTTAATCCTTCATTTTTTGTTATGTGTTTTTGACACATTGTTTGGGCTTGACAAAAGCATTTCCAGAACACATTATCTTGTCACCAGCTGAAAGTTGGTGAAGACCCTTCGCAGATTCCTCTAGGGGGCGCAGCTTTCTCTCTTCCCATCTTAAAGAGGAGTTCTGAAAATCCTTGACACACACATACCGCATCCTCTATGTCGATACACATCGTGTGATTCGTCTCCATTCTGCTGTACAGCTCATTCAGGTCTTTGTATGTACTCTTACAGCTTTTGCACAGCTCTGTGTGGTTCCCCTGTGAAGGACAGACATCATTGTTAACTTTTGAACATAAACTCATAATAGACAGACATGATCACCTAACTTATGGCGTACCTGTTGATACTTCTCAAAGCAGGTGAGAGTTTGGTTGACAGCGTTCATGTAGTACACCGTGTCATTGGTCAGGCTCTTGAATTCTTTAGTGATACAGTCTGCACAACAGGAGGGAAAAACAAGCAGCAGTTAGGTCTGTTAAATCTATAAAAGTAGACAAATTAACTCAGATGCCGTTGCGTTTTGTGATGGTTTCATTTAGAGATTTAGAGATAATAACAATACAAACAATGATTACTCCTGCTTACTGTTCACTTTTAGCAAAAACATGGATGCAGAAACAAACTAATGCTAAAACAATTACTAGATTCATTCATTAGTTGAATGACAGGAAATTAAACTGCACTATTTTGATAATAAATGATTTGTTTCAGAAGAAGATTCCATAGTTTCACCTTCTCATTAGTGAACATTTACTGCATGTGATAGTAAACTGAATATCTTTGCGTTTTGATGCACTGGCCGTATCAAACAAGCTATTTGATGACATCATTTTTCACTATTTTCTGACATTTTAAAAACTAAACCAAATTAATAATCAATTAAATTGACAATAACAAAATAGTCTCACGTTCTCCTACTGGCAGTGGGGAGATCCACCAAATATGATGCAATGATCAAGCTGCTATGGGTGATACTGGGTATCCTGATGGCTGAAGAGTCTATCCAACTAAATGTGAGTCACATGTTTGATCTCTGCTGCAACATCCAGGGTGACCACTGCCCGCTCTAATTAAAGCACCCTAACAAAATGCGGCCTCTACTTGACCCTGCACTCTGACCTCTGTGGTCCAATGCATACCCATATATGTCAGAAGTTCAAATAAAAAGGCACAAATTCTAAATTAGACACGTATAACAATTCCAATTCAGATATGATTAGTTTAAATCCATGCAGAATTCTTACTGGCACAGCTTGATTTGCCCCAAATGCCTTCCAGGTTGCTGTACAGCAGATAAATCAGCATCAGCCGATCACTGCGCAGGAGGCTGTCTCTGCAGCTCGTATTACCAGGACCCATCTGAGGACACACAGGAACACTTTATCACGCACCTACAGTATCTATATAATCAATAAAAAGCACTCACAATAAGCTCATCGTGGTGAATTTCCATTATGGGGATAATTATGAATATCCTCACATGAGTGACTATCATGGTAGATAAAAGAAATAAATCGAGCCTCATTTAAAAAATACAGGAACTATCATGCAAAAAAAGTGGCAAAATGTTGCTCTTTAAAAAATATATATTTATTTATGATTTATGATTATTTAAGATTGTTTGTTATTCACTAAAAAGGATGTTCAATAAAAAAAACACATTTTCTTATCTATGATGGGTGGTGACGTAAAATGTTCATATTGTCAGTGGTGGAATGTAACTAAGTACATTTACGTACAGCTTTGAGGTACTTGTACTTTACTTGAGTATTTCCATTATATGCTACTTTATACTCCACTACATTTAGGAGTACTTTTTACTCCACTACAATAATTTGTCACTTTTAGTTTCGTATTACATTCAAACTTGATATGCTTATATAATATGATGCAGTACAATATTACTTATCTACCCAGTGGTACAGAAAGTATCTAAAAACTACAACATTATAATGCTATTGTCTATATTTGTTACTGATAACAACTGAATAATATTACACTTTTACATTAGTAAAGAAGCTGAATACTTATTCCACAATTGCATATCGTCCCATGCCTACTATACAGCTAAAGTTTCTATTTCATTTGGACAAATAAAATGTGTTGCTCAGCTTGATATTGATAGCATGTCAAGCAGATGAAGTGGTGCTTCCTCTAATTCATCACCACCAGTCAGACACATCACAAGACTCGTGACTCGTGAGACAACTGCGCACAAACAAGGCCTGTGCTCTTTATGCAGGCAGACAGTTTACTGCAAACTAAAACACAGAACATGACTTTATATTTGGGCACGTACCTGGTCTGATGATATGTTCTTGTAGATTTCAATGAGGCTGCCATAGTTGGCGAAGCACTTCTGGCAGACTTTGACAGGTCTGGAAGCAGTCACCAAGCAGTTCACATAGGAGACATACCGCTGCCCGAAGATGTGAAGCAGTTCGCTGCAGTAGTTGCTGATCTCCAGGTCTTCTGGGAAGGACGACAGCAGATTGAGGGAGAACAGGGAGTCCACATCGGGCGTTTTAAACACAGGCGAGTTAACCAAAACAACAGCAGCAGCAGGACTCAAAAACGAGCTTTGTTTCCGTGTATCCGCTGAATCTGAAGCAGTGAGGTTTACTCCACCGACAGCATAAATATTTAATACTAACAAAAGCAAAAACGACCAGTTTCTGTAAAGAGACATGGTCAAAAACGGTGTTCAAATATCTGTTCCTTCTCTTGCTCTACACACAACCCATGATTTCCTGGTTTTCTCCCAACGTGATCATGTGACGGCCTGGAATCTCGCGAGAGTACATCACTCAGCTCAGTACTGTAACTTTTCTATTTAAAGTATACAATTTAACTTTTAAAGTTTACACTATTATATTATGTTGTATATAGTGCTATACTTAAGTATTATATTAAAGTAGGCATGTATGGGTTTCCCCTCACAAAGCCTTCTATTAATAGTACTTTTTGCCACTTTTACTGGGAAAATAAAATGTACCCTCATCAATAACAGTGCATCTTGTTCCGAAAAAATCACTCTCTAGTGGTATATAATAATAATAATAATAATAATAATAATAATAATAATAATAATAATAATAATAATAATAATAATAATACATAATTCAAAAAAATAATAGTATACAATATAATGATGATATAATCTACATTAATGCTAATATTAAAGACATGTTTATGAAAAAGATAATTGAAGTAGGGTAATCCATAAAGTTTCACCTGAAGTAAAAAAAAATCAGGATCCATTATCAATGTTTGATATTTAAAATTCTATCTATCTATCTATCTATCTATCTATCTATCTATCTATCTATCTATCTATCTATCTATCTATCTATCTATCTATCTATCTATCTATCTATCTATCTATCTATCTATCTATCTATCTATCTATCTATCTATCTATCTATCTATCTATCTATCTATCTACATGTCTGTCTATCTATCTATCTCAAGTTAATCACAAAAGACAGTGAAGAGTTAATGCTATTTACACTGTAGTGTAGGTCACTGCCTTTGTGTAAGGGGAGGTGTGAGTGTGCGTGTGTGCGTGCGTGCGTGCTTAAAAGAGATAGCCGCTCCTCTTGGTCTCCTCATTATTTGCGGGGTTTTAGACACCATACAATTTTGCAATGTGCACTCGGCTCGGAGCAAATAATCACGGAGTCAAGGTAAACGATTTGGGCTCCAATCCTGATTGTGATAATTGTCACAAACCCCCTCGAATCAAGCAACCGCAGTCAATGGTCGTTAATGTGAAATTAGTGGCTCTTGATAACTTGCAGGCAGCATCAATTCCGCAGTCATCAGAGCCTAATGAAAATAAGGGGGGAGAGAGTGCACGCGGCATTAGCGGCCTATTCTGATGCCTGCGCACAACTCCAGTAGGATATATAGGCTAAATATGGATTCTGGCCTCTTATACTCCTCTCACTGCACATGGCACCGGCAGCTCATTAACTCTTCTTTTCCTGACCAGAGTTCACCTAATTGTTCAGATGTTCCCCATTCATTTATTATTTTCTAGTGGGGCTCTCAGAAAGAAGAATGATTACAACCCAAACCCTTTATGATCCTGCTTTTAGAAAAATGCATGTATTGTTATATTATTGTGTGCAGTTATGTTCACTTGGGTACAACCTTAACTTTTTTTTATTTTTCACAAATAAAGACAAAAAGCAAACGTCTTTCATTTTATTATTATTATTGCATCAATACAACGTATATGCCAGGTGAGTCTCAGTCTGCACTTCATCACATTATTCACTAAGTTTTTGATGTCTTTCTTCTGCGGGCTAATTAGAAGAGCACCAAGTAAAAATCGGCATATCATTACTACTTGAGATGACCGTTATAGTCAAAATGCCTTCATTAGCATGTGATAGACAGAGAAACCAAGAGGACAAAAATGACTAATTAGGCCCATAAATTAGATGATGGTGCTGATGAGAGCCCTTCAGGAGGGATGGCAAGACTCAGTCCAAGAAGCTCCTCATGATTTAGCGGACTACATAGCATTACCAATGGAGAAACTGGCCAAAATAAGCTATATCTGCTTATAATTTGGAGAAAAAAGACCACAGAGCAAAGCTTTAGGCCCCTATAAGCCTATAGATTAACCCTCAATAGGGCCTTTGAAGAAGAAATACTCCTTTACTTAAGTAAAAGCACCATAAAACAATGTGAAAATAGTTCATTAGAAGACAAAGTTTGGCATTCAAAATGATATTTAAGTAAATGTACAGAAGTATGATAAGCAAAATATGGACTACTTAAAATGCCAAAAGTTCTGCAAAAAAACAGTCCTTGTGATTTGTATATGACACTATTAGATTGTGAATACCAAAGATGTAATGTAACCAAATGTAAGAGTATTTGCAATTCTTTAAACATGATTATGCTTGCCCTGCACCTGTAATAAGATATTTGTTCGCCCAATTTTGGGACCTGTCAGTTGAATCCTTTCCGTCCTTGTGAAAGTCTTTAACTGGACAATCACAAAGGGGTTAACTCAAACCGGTTCAGCCGTAAACTTGGCTCTTGGCGTGGGGAGAGAAAATAGCTGTAAAGTTATGCAGAAGTTATTCTTCATCCTTCGGGCCGTCCCTAATCCGCCAAAAACCTCATTCTTTCATCGGAGAACTGTGCCTCCTTTCTTGTTCCCCCCTCTCTATACAACATAAAGTCAGACTGCATTTAATGGTTATGTCGGGATGGGAGAGGGGCTTTCTTCTTCCCCTTTTCTCCAGAATATTGCCCTTTTCGTCGTGTGAGTCTCCCAACCCGCAGGGACCCCCATATTCTTCCCTTCGCGTCTGACTCGAATCACAAACTAACCCTGATTTTCACCACTTTGCTGGGAATTGCGGGGAGTGATAATAGAGATTTCGCTTTCATTTTATACGCTTGACTTGGTTATTGTTGCTTTTCTCCTCTCCCGTGATTCTCCTCTTTTCCAGGGATTAGCCCTGACTTCGCCCGCTATACTGGCCGCCGAAGTGCCCCTGAGCCCCGGGATGACAATTGATGCAGATCAAGGCAGGCCTATTCTGTGCCTTTGAAAAGGACCGAGCTGAGCTGGGCTGAAATGAGGGAGTTTTAATGGAAGGAACGGATGCCTCTTAGTTTGCTTCCCACAAATTAACCGCTAGAGTTTTTGTGGGATGATATTATTGACAAAATGTAATATAATAAAGACTAGGCTGTTAATTTCATTGTATGTAGACCACAGTAGACGACACAGACCTACAGACTGCATGATGATGATGATGATGATGGTGGTGGTGGTTGGATACCATGATGAAGCTGCTGCTGATGATGTCAAGGATGATAAGTGGACAGTAATGGTAAGTATGATATATGTAGAATGATGGCGCTGGTGAAGAAGAAGAAGAAGAAGAAGAAGAAGAAGAAGAAGAAGATTACAGTGATGGTGACAATGATGAAGGTAAGTACAGAGATGCTGATGAAGATGATGATGACAATGATATGTATGGTGATTGAAGTGCTGCTGCTCCTGAGGATGAGAAAGCTTATGAGAAGGCAAAACAGCTGATAACAATTGTGATGATGACCAATGACGGTGATGAGGAGAGTGACGGTGAAGATAAGATCAGAATTAGAATCAGCTTTATTCTCCAAGTAGGTTTACACAATACAAGTTCATTAGCAATAAGCCCATAGCTATTACAGGCGATGTGCTGAAACCACAAATGGACAATATTCGGTATTTATCAATCTATAGTTCATTAATATACAACTATTATAAAAGACCAACAGGGAGTGCAAAGACTGAGTAAATGTTATATGGGTAAAGTTATTTTTGTTTGTAATTTATACTTCTGCTCCGTATCTCAGAGAGAAATATTGCATTTCTTGGACGGATGTATTAACACGTTACTATATAAGATATATAATAAGCTAAAAACCTGTTCGGATTGTGGCCCCTTACAAACAAAGCATTGTCTGGTTGGGGCCTCTTGTGATGTTTCAGATGTATACGAGTTGTTACCTCTAAACCTCTCAGGTGGTTTCAGTTTAATATAACTGTTCCAACCTCCAAGAGGTAAAGATCTCCATTGTTTTACAAAAAAAAGCAAAGATTAGAGAGGGCCTGGCCTTTAAACTGGGGCCCACTGGACTAAACTACCCGCTTACAGAATATAAAGGTGTAAAAACTAGCTTCACCTCCATCAGCTACAACAAGAAAATGTTGCTTACACAATAATGTCATATGTATTATTACATCACACGCAACGGCCATTTCCTGCAGAAAGAGTACTTTTACTTATGTGCATTTATCTTCTAATACTTTTTTATTTCACTTTAATGATTTTAAATGCAACACTTTTACTTGTAATCTTTTCACATTGTGGAATTTGTACTTTTACTTAAAGGAAAATATTTCTGGGCAAATGCTTATCGTCAATGTACGTCCACTAAAAGTGTTTGTTTTTGCTATTGAAAGACTCAGATTGTTCTTAAAAGTGTCTGATAAAATCATACAAAGGTTCCTACAGAGAGAAAAAAAAAAAAAAAAAAAAAAGGTCTTTATCTTTCGTGAGATTTCATAACGAGACTTCTTTTTGAACGAGACTTGGTTAGAGACCGGATCAAGCCAAAGGTAAAGAAAATCTTTTTATTTCTCTTTAGGGTCCTTTTCATAATGTTGTCAGACACTTTAATTAACAATCTGAGCCTGCCAGTGGCAAAAACAAACAATTTAAGTGGACGTACATTGAGGATGAGTAATTGCCCAGAAGGATTAAATTGCAGCCGGCGGGATAACATCAGGAGAAGCAGGGCAGAAGCAAGACTGACTGCTGAACAGAGCAGGATAAACAGCAGAATGACTGTCAGAATGACTCCAGGTGAAGCGCTGCTGACGACGGCCATTCTGTGGTTAATCCGTCTGACGGCCCAGACCACTGTTCACACTGCTGCTGCTTTTAAAAGATATTTAAAAACTGTGTGTGTGCATGGACGGGATATACACATAAGTCTCTTTTATTGTTATATATGGAAAGAAAAAGCCACCCTTCACTCAAGAATGTGTTTTGCTTATTGTTTCTCCTCTTGGATGTTTGACCTTCACTGTGCAGAGTTTGACTCTTTAAGGCTGGAGGGGGAACGTTGCGCTGCGATCACTTTAAAGTTGAGTTTAAGTCGTGAATGTGGAGCACGATTTTGTCACATCACTAATAGCTTGGAGCTAATCGTGGTCCAAAGTGCAACTTACACAAGGGAGCCGCGCAGGAGGCCGGCGTGGAGTCCAGACTGGAGGAAGCACTAGGGACTCGGGAAGAGAGGGGAGCGAAGGGATCTCGGCAGGAGAAGGGAGCACAGGGGTCTCGGGAGGAGAAGGGAGCACAGGGGTCTCGGGAGGAGAAGGGAGCACGGGAGGAGATGGGAGCACAGGGGCAGTCTCCCTGCTGCAAGAGATGGACTCAGCGGATATCTGGGACGATGATCTTTTTGATCACGAGCTCTTTGACTCTGCATACTCTGTTGGTGGCAAATACAGTGAGTGGACAAGAGCTTCCAGTTGGGAGGTTTCTGACACATTTGGTGGCCCTGGGAGGACCTCGCAGCCTTCAGAGGATTTCCAGGCTTCAGAGCAAGGGGTTCAGGCGGTGGCACATGAAGTCGCATTCCCTGGCAGTACCTGCTTCTGTTGCGAATTCTGCTGCCGGGCCGCAACAGCCTCCCGTTCCTGCTGTAGGGCCGCGTCAGCCTTCCATTCCTGCTGCCGGGCCGCGACAGAAGAATCTCCTGTTAAAGTATTTGTTCGAGTTCCAGTTGTTTTAGAAAGCTAAGGACAATTCCCTTCTTCAGATCAATGGGAATTCCATTAAAAGCTTTAGTTATGATAGAGTGTTCACATGAAGTCGCATTCCCTGGCAGTACCTGCTTCTGTTGCGAATTCTGCTGCCGGGCCGCAACAGCCTCCTGTTCCTGCTGTAGGGCCGCGTCAGAAGAATCTGCTGTTAAAGTATTTGTTCGAGTCCGAGAAAGCTGATGAGAATTCCATTCATCAGATCAATGGGAATTCCATTAAAAGCTTTAGTTATGACCGAGTGTTCACAGCAGAAACAACACAAACCACTCATGGGACGAGCAGAACAAGCGCAGAACAAGCGCAGAACACGACGTAACATGAATGACAATCCGACAAAACACACTGAGGCAGACAGGGATAAATACACAGACACCAAACGAGGGAACAAGACACAGCTGGGAGAGAAAGGCAAAAACACAAGGGCAGAGTAAATGGACACAGGTGGAACACATTAACAATCAGAAGGGGAGGGTAAAGACACAGACAGGAAGTACAACTAGACATATAACAAGGGGGAGTGAACACTTCAACATAAAACAGGACACCAAAGAACAATCTGAGCCTGCCAGTGGCAAAAACAAACAATTTAAGTGGACGTACATTGAGGATGAGTAATTGCCCAGAAGGATTAAATTGCAGCCTGTTTTTCGGCTGCCATAAAATTGTTTATCCCCGTTAGTCACTTCGACACAAAAACGTGCGAAAATAGGGTCCAGGTGGAAAAATACCCAAGTTTCCCTTAAAGTAAAGGTCCTGAATGTTCCCTCCACCACTGGATAAATGTAAGAATGAAGAAGAGGAGAAGGATGGAGGTCCTGACTGTGACTGTGTAACATGTTGCAGTCTATCAGCTCTACAGGTGTCACTACTAACAGTGTGACTGTGCAGATCTGCTCATCACTAGCACGTCACACAAGAGAGGGTTTCAGTATTTGCTGTGTCTTCCCCAATCAGGCATCTCTGCAGCACTGTGAGAAGTTAATCTTTGTTGACGGTGTGTTGTGCACTGTTCCGTGGGCCAGTTGGGTTGGGACCTCTCCTGGAAAGCCCGGTCTGTGCTCATATAGAGGGGGATAATTACCAAACACGCAGCCGACAGCAGCGACACAAAAGCCGCTTTGACTTCCTCACTGCTGGTCGCCTCGAGGGGATGGTCCCGCTCCCTGCTCACCCTGCTCACCCAGACCACTTCTCATCACTCCTGAGAGGCAGAGACGTCTTGTTCCATAACAAGACATGAAACTGACTTCTTTCAGCTCCAGTGAACTGGACATAAACCCCGACTGACAACCTCCAGTGCCCAAACAGAACAGGGAGAGGACGGGTGGGCCGGGACAGAGGACAAGAGAGGGGTGGGGGCGGCACAGGGCGCACTAAATAAAGTTGTTATTCACTTTAATCTTACATCTTGACGGGAAAAACAGACCAAAGCAACTTTATTTGAAATCTAATGGTTAGTGGTTCCAAAGAAGCAACGGTGCAACATTTGCATTTGGACAGATTTGGACTTCTTCAACAGATGTTTGTCGAGTAAATCTATGGTTTCTCTCCACGGTCCTCTCAGAGCCATCTTCCCCCGCTCAGAGCTCAGCGCGTTACAGCAATGAAAGCACGACGTGCTGTAAATGAAATGGGCCGGGAGTGATTGTTTCTGACAAGCAACAAAACACACCGTCCCTCCCCTCAAATTAGTCCCTCAGGAGGGGGTGGGGTGAGGGGTTCATGTCCCAGGAGACGCATGGACAGGACAGCATGCCAGCATATAGCATGAGCATGCATGTGACTTTCAGCATCTAACCCGGACTGGTGCTTATCTTTTCTTTTTGCTACTTGTGATTTAGTACTGTAAAAGGAGGTTACTGTGACCTCTGTAAACAAAGCCGAGTTCATTTATGTTCTCCGCCTGAAATGGCTTCCTAATGCCAGTTTGATGATACATATGTGGTATAAATTAATAGAATAAAGTTTGTTTATAACTTTAAAAAGGTGGGTACAGTTTTAAAAAGAAAGGCCATCACTAAAATGAAACTATTACTTATTAACTAAAGATGCAGCACACTGCTGGAAAATCTTATTTTTCTGTTGATTTTGTTTCTTTCACATTTTGAAAACACTTTTTCTTTCAAACTATATTTTTTAAAGTAAAAAAAAAAAAGAAAAAAAAGAATTACATGTTCTTTTTTGTTTTTGCTGAATCACCAACACAACATCAAGGCCACTAAGGAGACATTTTAACTTTAAATCATTAGGTTTAACATTGGCTACAAAATGTACTTTTGTATTTTTGAGAAACTATTCTAAAGATCTCCGTCATTACATCAATTTAAAGGTACCCTTTGGAGTTTTATTTGAGTTTTGCTTGTATTTGAAGTTCTTCAACACTCTTGTGTACTGCACACTTAAGGCCCCAATCAGACTTTTTGTCAGCTCGGGGCGGCTATTATGTAATCGTTTTCAATGAAAGTGAAGCGTTTGCGCCCTCAACGCCTTGAGTTGAAAAATTTCAAGTCTGATCCGGGCGCCTTTAAACAAAAAAAAACAGTGTGGCGTGCCTCGCGTTTTCAATCTGGCTTAAACATGTTGAATGCATTTTCTTTACTCTGTAAAGCATTGTTCTTCTTCTACTCATCTTTTGTCTGTGAATTTCTGCCTTTTATGTTACATTACTTCTACAACCTCTTGAAATGCATTACCGCCCTCTGTCGTCACTAGAAATGTGCATGATGTCCCCTCTCTGCTCAGGGCGTAAAAGTGCACACATGTGCATGTACAGATAAACGATACGACAAAACATTGCACTACAGCACCACTGGTGGACAAAATCCCCACAGTGTACCTTGAACAATGATTGAAAAGCCAAGTTAAAAATATATACCTTCTTTAAATGACAATGTATTTCTAATAACGGTTGGGGGGGGGGGGGGCTAAATGCATTAAGTGGAGCACCTGATGCACCAAAGAAAGGAATTGCTGTGAAGTGAAAGCGTTCAGCCAAAATGAGGCCACTTAAAAAACGCTGGCACCATGAGGTATAAAGTTAAAGTAAAGTAATGTACAAGTTGCCCAAACCTTTTAGTATCATTAAATATATTATTAAATTAAGACCACATCCAAAAACCTGAAGTAGAAGTACACAGACTGATTTAAATCCTAAGTGGAAATCCTTTTGTTTGTTTGTTTGTTGTTGTTTTTTTTCTTTCAAAAATAAGATCAAATCAATCAAGTTCAAACTACAGCATATTGTCGTTGTATAAAGCTGATATAGACACAGTTTGTAAAAGCAGAGGAGCCGCATTACAGCTCCATGTTATCCAGCTATGTTATTCATAGTGGGCCATGGATGAATAGGCAGTTAGCTAGCCAGTTAGCAAGGGGTTAGCTTTAAAGCAAGCCCTGATTTGTGAACGAGGGAGTGGGAGGAGTGGTGGAGGGCTTGGCGTTCAGGAAAGCCTCTCCTGGGCCAGAAGAAAAGGATTTGGCCCAGATGCACGCAGCGATGTTAACTTTGAGTGGCCCCTGTGGCTCAAGCTCAGTACCCCCTCCTTCTTACTTCCCAAGCCCCCAGGTTGCCTTTGCATGACATCATCCCCAAACTATGCCCCCCATACCCATGTGAATCTGAGCTGTCACAATCGGCAGCCCCCCCATTAAACTGTACTGCGCCGCAAACCCATACGTTTCTTTTTCTCCCCCCTTTCCCTCTCTTCTTCTACCACCAATCTCCTCCCTTCTTCTTCTTTTTTAACCCCCAGAAAGGCATTGTTTGAGTCAGGGCTTGATCAAAAAACTGTTGCCCGCCAACCACAGGGCTTTCTGTAAATTCAATAAGGCCACCTTAAAGATTTTCCTAATTAATGGATGACATCTTTGGCTGGAGGAGAGGCTAGGCATTCTGCTCCAGCTCGCTCTTTGTTCGCCTCCTAATTAACTTTCCTAGGTCACTCAGGTCCCCGCAACCTGAGAGTGAAGAGCCCCCATTGAGGAGGGAGTTGTAAACTTACTTTTTTTGCCTCGGCACTTAAAAGGGGAAAGCAACTATAGGGAACAGAAAATATCCTATTTAAGTCCTTTGTGAGTGAACTGCTTGCACATGTTCCAATAAAGGAAGTCTTCTAAATAAGCTGCCATGTTGCTCTCCGCTCCCCCTCTTTCTCCCTTATCCCACCTCTTTCTCTCCCAGCTCCACAGAAAGGTTATGAATGATAGCTCTGGGTTGAGGGGGGTAAAGGGCCAAAGGACAGCATCTGGGCATTGTGGAATTGTGAGCATCTGAAACTTTGAGGGAATTTGAGGATGGGAAAGCACTGAGCTCCAGGGTGGTGGGGTGGATGATTGAGAAAATGTGGTGCATATGAGAGAAAAAAAAAAACAAGTGCCTCTTTGCCCTCATCATTGTTTGGGTGTTTCTAAAGGACCCTATGTCTCCCGGATTCTTTCATCACTCCTGATCTTTATCTTTTAAAGTTAAAAAAAATAAAAAAGGTTCTACAGAAACACAACTACATATGACATGTGTTCACATGACTTGCATTCTGTTACTGCCTTTTCATTACTTACAACTGGGAACAGATAGAGCCAACATGCCTTGCATTGTCATATTTTATTAGAAATATGTTATGTTATAAATTGAATGGTTTGTTTGTTATTAACAAACGGTGTTTTAAGCACTGCCCTGGTGCAAACAGAAAAAGACATTCATCCTAAGAGAAATGCACATCTATTTTAATTCTGATCTCTACTTGATTTCTTAGTTTGTTATGTTACACCACTGACAATAAAGGAGCATATTAGTGATGTCCTGGTGGCTATTTCTGTGCTTGAATAGTAGCAGATGAATGAAATATTCTGTATTCTTCTTTTGCAACAATTCACTATTTTAACTCCTTAGTAATGCCACAAAGTAATCAGTAACTAGACTTTAGAAGGAAACGGTCAACTGAATTTAACTCATTTAATGGACACTGTGTCAAATATAACAGTGATGTAAACATGCATATGTCATGTAGTTGTGTATTTGAATAAAGGCCCATCGAGGGACGGGCATTGCAAACTAGCTCAGGCAATAAATGCTGTGGTGTATGACTTTGGTCCATGCTAGTCTTGTCCCTAAAAAGAAATAAACATTAAATAAATCAAATATATGATGTGATTCATCAAGTGGTTACAGGTGTAATGAAGGAGCCAAAAGTTGCATCACAAATTCTCACATGTGTGATTGAAGCTTTCACTTTCTCACTTGTGTTTGACCCTGAGGAAGACCAGTGTGTCGTCAATGGTCACTGATCTTGTTTGTAATGATCTTGCCATGATAATACCATCTTTTAAACCTTTGTACTGCCTGATGAAGATCCACAACTGATATGTTGTGTCTCTAATTAACAAGCTGACAGTGTGCGGGAATTCAACCTTTTCCTTCATATGATTGCATATGCACTCGTCTTCCAGCTGTGCATTAGATTGAACTTCTTTCATTTTCTCTGCACTTCAACCTCACATTATATGAACACTTTAGATCACTTATGTCACCTTCAGATTCCTAAATGTATGTACGTGCACAAGCACTGAAAAAGTGAGTTTCTCAAAATACGTCCCCTTTAACTGAAATGACCACATACAATGCCTATCCACCAACCTACAAATGCAACATGCTCATCAATATTCTCATCATGTCACCTGACACGCACACTGACCTAGATCTGCACTCCAGAGAGCCTCATCACACACATTATGCCCAGGGAAGGTCCGTGCCCTGATTCTAGTAAATGAATCCCCAGTGTGTCTGGGTGTGTATTAAGACCCATGAGGTGAGTGTAAGGCTCATGATGACAGCTCCTGTGCTGCAGGGTCCCCGAGGGTTAATGACGAGTGGAAACTGTGACCCCGGGCCGTGACCGTTGAACCTGACCTGTGGAGCCGGTGGGATAACATCAGGAGAAGCAGGGCAGAAGCAAGACTGACTGCTGAACAGAGCAGGATAAACAGCAGAATGACTGTCAGAATGACTCCAGGTGAAGCGCTGCTGACGACGGCCATTCTGTGGTTAATCCGTCTGACGGCCCAGACCACTGTTCACACTGCTGCTGCTTTTAAAAGATATTTAAAAACTGTGTGTGTGCATGGACGGGATATACACATAAGTCTCTTTTATTGTTATATATGGAAAGAAAAAGCCACCCTTCACTCAAGAATGTGTTTTGCTTATTGTTTCTCCTCTTGGATGTTTGACCGTCACTGTGCAGAGTTTGACTCTTTAAGGCTGGAGGGGGAACGTTGCGCTGCGATCACTTTAAAGTTGAGTTTAAGTCGTGAATGTGGAGCACGATTTTGTCACATCACTAATAGCTTGGAGCTAATCGTGGTCCAAAGTGCAACTTACACAAGGGAGCCGCGCAGGAGGCCGGCGTGGAGTCCAGACTGGAGGAAGCACTAGGGACTCGGGAAGAGAGGGGAGCGAAGGGATCTCGGGAGGAGAAGGGAGCACAGGGGTCTCGGGAGGAGAAGGGAGCACGGGAGGAGATGGGAGCACAGGGGCCGTCTCCCTGCTGCAAGAGATGGACTCAGCGGATATCTGGGACGATGATCTTTTTGATCACGAGCTCTTTGACTCTGCATACTCTGTTGGTGGCAAATACAGTGAGTGGACAAGAGCTTCCAGTTGGGAGGTTTCTGACACATTTGGTGGCCCTGGGAGGACCTTGCAGCCTTCAGAGGATTTCCAGGCTTCAGAGCAAGGGGTTCAGGCGGTGGCACATGAAGTCGCATTCCCTGGCAGTACCTGCTTCTGTTGCGAATTCTGCTGCCGGGCCGCAACAGCCTCCTGTTCCTGCTGTAGGGCCGCGTCAGAAGAATCTGCTGTAAAAGTATGTGTTCGAGTCCGAGAAAGCTGATGAGAATTCCATTCATCAGATCAATGGGAATTCCATTAAAAGCTTTAGTTATGACAGAGTGTTCACAGCAGAAACAACACAAACCACTCATGGGACGAGCAGAACAAGCGCAGAACACGACGTAACATGAATGACAATCCGACAAAACACACTGAGGCAGACAGGGATAAATACACAGACACCAAACGAGGGAACAAGACACAGCTGGGAGAGAAAGGCAAAAACACAAGGGCAGAGTAAATGGACACAGGTGGAACACATTAACAATCAGAAGGGGAGGGTAAAGACACAGACAGGAAGTACAACTAGACATATAACAAGGGGGAGTGAACACTTCAACATAAAACAAGACACCAAAGAACAAGCAGATCGTTACAATGTACTTTTTTTGGTCTGGAGAGGATATTTATATAAATATGTAATTCTATTGTCACATTAATAAATATAGGTGTCTGCTCATTTATACATCCTGATGAGATACATTCAAATAAATGAATCAACAACAACCAAAACTTGTCATAAAGTCAATCCTAATCACAAACTTTATCATTTTTGTGAATGACTTAATGAGAAGAGTAGTGGAAGGCGAGATGGAAACTGTTATTTGCATGTTTTTCTTTTTGATTTGATTTATGGATCTATACAAGCACACACATCTAAGGGACAACGTGTTAAAGGGAGAGCACTTATTGCCAACATGGAACATGGAAGTGTGAAAAGCCAGACTTAAAACATGTAACATGAAATTAAACTATAGTCTTAAAATCAAAACTACACGACTACCAATACAATAGCAACATTAATACAAAAAGAAACTAAAAGACAGATTAATAGCAAGTAAAGAATTTCAATACTAACATGTCACTATACTCCATTAATAAGCTCTAACGTGACTCCTGAGAGTAAATCTGTTTGTTGTCAACTTCATATTCAATGAAAAGGAAAAGGTTTGTCTACCTTACATACAATTCACCCACAAATCTAGTCAACAGAGTCACCTCTACATGACTGAAACCTGTTTTTTCAACTCTGGCAAATCCTGGCATTTTCACACACCACATGCAGGCAGAATATTAAATGAACTGTAGATACATTGATCACATCGCAGGCTCCTTGGCTCTCACATGTTTGTCTTTGCAGTGTGAACAGACTAAGCCCCTCTACTCAGCTGTCATAATTTGTTAACGAGTCTTTTCAGGGAGGGAAAAAAGAAAAAGAGAAGACAGAAAAAAAGAAAAGAAGGCTCTTCACGAGTGACTGAAAGCAGAGGTCCATCCAGAGAGGGAACCCAGGGGCGACATCAGACCGATTTCAGACCAGCCCGTGATGGCATCTCTGTATATTTTAATATTAATGACCCCGGCCGCAAAGCCGCCTCTAAGCCTCCAACAGGTGCCCCAGCCCCACTCGAGTCTGAAAAACCGGGATCATTCAACATCCCAACTATCCACCAGCAGCACCACCGGGCAATAAAGACTGCAAATGAGAAGGGTGAAGGCGGTGAGGAGGAGAAGAAGGCGGAAAAAAAAAGTGGACGTGGAGTTAGAGAGTCAGCCATCTCTTGCAAATACGTTTTTGAGTCACTTTCCCCAGCTGAAACACGGGTCGATATTTCCCCCCACCCCTTGAGAAAGAGATTGACTTTTGTTTGGAGTTTGTGAGAAGTGGGAATCAGAAGCGGGACAATGGGACTCCCCACGGTGAGAGGCTGAGAGGAGCCATCTCAAATCAGTCAGCCAGAGGACTGACTAATCCGTCCATTGTCCCTCCCCAGCCACCGGCCGCACATCAACACATTCGCCCCCCATTGTCCCCCACCCTCATGCAGCGGGATTTGCTCTCCCCAACAGCCAGTTTTGTCCACGGCAGTTCGAGCGGAAGTTTCTCACTGACAATTTGCCCCAAATAGATTTGTCAGAGCGTCCAACTGCACCGCACCGACTTGGTGGGTTTCTGGGTTTGGGTTCTGGGTATTTTCTGGGGGGGACTCTTGCACGATGAGGCCTTGTGAGGCGTGTGTGTAAGTGTGCACGAGTTTGCATGTCCGCGTGCAGAGGTGTGTCTGGATGTAGATTAGTGGAGGAGATGGTGGGGTAAAGTCACTGGTGTGGGATCTCACCTCACTGGGTTTACTGTAATCACTCAGAACATCTGACGCTTGATGAGTAAACTCCTGTATGGCAACACTGCCATTGTGACACATTCAACACTGGGGCCACCAGCAGTGGTGGGAGATCCTTTATTTAAGTAAAACTACTAATATCACACTGTAGAAAATGTTCCATTACAAGTGAAAGTCATGCATTCAAAATCTTAAGTGAAGTGTTTAAGTATAATCAGGAGAATATACTTAAAGTATAAAAAGTAAAAGCACTCTGTGAGACTAATACTGTTATATATTATATCATTAGATTGTTTTTAATCATGCATTTGTGTGTAAACAGCATGTTATTGCTGTAGCTGCTTGAGTTGGAGCTAATTATTTATATTGGACTGCAGCTAATGATTATTTTTTATTATGGATTAATCTGCCAGTTATTTTTTATTATTTTAGCTGATTCATTTTTTGGTTTCTAACAATTCAGAAAATAGTGAGAAGTGTACAGAGCCCAAAGCAACACCTCCACAACGCTTGTTTTATCCAACCAATAGTCTAGTCTGAGTAAATCAGAATTCATATAATTTAAAGAAGCAGTAACTCCTCACAATTAAGAAGCTAAAAACATGAAATGTTTGGACTTTTATTTTTATATACTCAAGTACTTAGTTACATACAGACGGCTGCTCAGGACTTATGAAAGAAACTGTTTAAATGTGTATACCTGATGATAATGTTGTCTTTAATGAGCTTAGGTTTTCTTAAAATGGGTTTATTATGTTGCGTGAAATAAAGAGTGACTTTATTCATTAATCCCTAGGTGTAAAGATTTAAAAAGCACAAATGCTACAACTAAATGTCAACTTCTCTTTATGTAATATGAGTAAGTTATACAAGACAAACTGAACTCAGTGGTATGTGGGTAAATGAACAATAAACATTGATACATTTTTCAGTGCAGTCTGTTCATGGTGTCCAGATTTCAGTTTAAAGCCTTTGTTCCTTTATGTCCAACAACATTATATTGTCTTAATGTAGCTTTTAAATAAAGGTTCCGATTGCAGAGGGTTTAACTTAAAGGTTTTGATTTTTCTATATAAAGTTAAAGGCTTAGTAGGCCTCATGGGAGAGCAGTCACAATACTGGATCCTGATTGGCTGAATTCACTGGTCTGTCTGATTGTCAGGATCAGAGCAATTAGTGGATTAGGAGACTCAAGTCAAGATCCCACCCAGGTCTGAAACACTGACTGCTTGAAGTAAAGATGAGTTAATTAAAATACAATCACTTTGCATTTTAACTCACATAAACATAATCTGCATCCTCACTGAATATCTTGAATTACTTATAAATCAAGAAGTAAGGCCCCTTTAAATGTTGAATAAACACGTGGACAGGTAACCTGCATCTGTTTAATGTCTCCTGTTGTAGAACTGTCCGTGGTGCTGAAATCACGCTGCATAATTTTCACTTATTTGGAAAGTTTTATAATTTTTAAGACGTTCAAGCATTAATATTATTCAGGAGAGTTGTTTTTTTTTGTTGAACGCGTCTGCACACTCACACTCACATTTGTCATCATTTTGTCATCATAACTGAGCTGAGCTGGCAGAATGATTCCTCTCTGTTAAGATAATCATCTCCTGAGCTAAACACCAGCAGAGTCTGCGGGCTATAAGATGATCTACCCGGTCACTTTTAAAGATGCATGGCTGCGTGGGTCTGTGCTCGGCTTGAATTCTCCCCATTATTTGCTCTCCGGAGCTTTGTGACTTCTCCTCAAAGCCAATTGGTTCACGCCTGGTCAGTTAGGGGCCTGCACAGTGATAGCAGAGCTTAAAACGATGGTTAAACTCCGGCCTGCAGTCGGTGACTGTCTATAGGAATTACAATCAGAATATATACAGTAAAGAGAAAAAACTGGCATTTTTTTTATCATCTTTAAATAACGTATTGAATGAGTGCTGTTAGTATCATTTCCACATCATTAAAATCAGCCTGAGCTGGAAAGAAAAAATCAACAGGTGTGTAAACCGAGCAAACCTACAGAATGTTATTTACAACCTGATTTATTTTAGAGATGTTTTCTCATTTCTCATAAAGGGTGTCAAGACATTCAGAGAAAAGGTTTTGTTTTGCGTTGACTTCTGTTGGACTCTCACTCGTTTCTCGTTGTTTAAGTCTATCCCATAGTATGTCAAGTATCCGCATACTGATGCTGAGCTCCCAGAAAAACAGATACACAATCCACTGGCCCCTTTGTTAACGTCATTTCATTGACTGTCTGAGGAGAAGAGAGTCACTAATACAAAAAAAAGTGAAAGAAGGCAACCCCGGCAACCATGATGTTGGTTATATTTGTGTAAAGGCTATCAGTGAATGAGGAGGATTAGGACGAGTTAAGGAGATTAAGTCACACATTCACCATTCACCCCACCCCGGCAGCCACCCACACACATGCGCACACACCGCACACTTTAAAATAACTCAAAATGTTATTGATCTGTGATACTCGAAACATGATTTCCAGTGTTTTAATTTAGGACACGTTATTTCTGCTTTTGGGTAGGTGAAGTGTTTCAGTTCGTAAATTAATCACTAACTAAACACGTGGAGGTTACCTATCACACATCATTTGTAATTCTTTAAAAAAGAAAGTCTGGAAAATGGTCCCTGATAAAAGGTGTATTGTAGCCTTTATTGTGTGGCCTTTTAATAGGAAGTAAAAAAAAAAACACAACATGAAGCTTTCTGTGTGTCTCTGCAGGAAAATCAAAGGAATATTATAGCTATTTCTCCTCAGGCTTGTTAGTCTCCAGCCTCGGCTGTTCAGCTAAAGGGCAGGTTGAAAGAAACAACAATGGCTGATTGCAATTAACTACGCCTCTCCGCCTCGCCCCTGTCCGCTTAAATCGACACTTTGTGAGTCCATATGGCCTTTAGTGTACCGTGGGAATGAACACAATTAAAAACAGAATATGGATTTCTGGAGTTACCCGGCGAAAGCGCAGCAAGCTGTCAAGGTCACGGTGTCAGTGAGCGGGGCCCAGCAGCCCGGCCCCGACCCTCCGGACAGCCGGGCACGGGTGATGGGAGGTATGTAAAACACAACATTTAACCCGTTTACCCACTAGGTAAAGACAGTTAGTGGATGAACTATTTCATGTGAAGGCATTGAGGCAAAAGAGAGCAACAGAAATATCGTGTCAAAATATTACTTTTATTGTCATTATGATTGTTCATTATTATAGGGAAATATCTGCACAAGTTATGATGTTTTTATACCATTTTATTATCCGTTCGGTGTAAATGTGTGAAGAGTGTGAGGAAAAACAACAGTGTAGGTCAGCAGTAAATGCAGGAGAGAAGACAAATGGAAGAAAACAATCATGAGTGAGATAATAGTGGAGAAACTGTAGTAAAAAAGAAAAGCATTACAATTTTTATAAAGCAACAATTACAATTACAATGTCTCACATCAGCGTGTTCAGTGCAGTGTAGAGGTGATGTTTGTATACATGTGAATACAAACAAGTACATTTGAAACTGCAGTATAAGTTAAAATCACTCATAAAGGAAGGAGTATATATATTTTTTGTTTTACTTCGTTATAAGCCATACTGTTTCAAATGCAAAAGCGCTGAGTGGAATCCATCACTTTCAATTTTCTTTTTCTTTTGTCTGTATATATTGATTGTTTTAGTTTTTTTTTAAACTACGTTGATTCACATGTTACATCACATCATGACATCACATTCCAGGAGCCTTGTTTTTGCCTCACAGTACTGGGTGTATGTGTGTTTGTATGTCAGTATATTATTGTCCAATTAACGAGCTCTAACTTCATAGTACACACATCAATCAGTCCATGGCCAGTCCTTTGAATGGACACTCGTAAATGAGCCGAAAAACAGGCTAGTTCAAACACGTGCAACAGATTGAAATACACTGAGAGGAGTGAAGCTCAAGAGGACTTTAAAATAAACCATTAACAAAGGAAAGACAACTTCTTTACATGCAAACACCTTAGAAAAAGAAACATTCATACAATACTACAATAAAATGATTATTTTTAATCTTCAGCATTTACAATCTGTAATAATATAACAAATATCCAACACATCATTAATGTAGCTATAAGAAAATAATGTCTACCTCAGCTGTTTGACAGTTGAGCTGACTGATCAGTGCCCCAAGCACTCATCCTTGAATCTTAAGGACTGCATGTGTAACCAGACACAATAGTGTATGTAGGAAATGAGGAGCATGACACTGGTTTATGTCTGAGCCCCATAACCCCCCTCTGCATAAAGCAACCTCTCAGTGGTCTCACACCATCCCTCAGCATTCCTCATATTGTTAAAACTGGTCATGACTGCAAGTTTTCTACAGCAATGTCTTCAATTCATCTTCATTTATGCTTTAATTTCCAATATATGATCATTTAGAATTGTGTTCTTAGATCAGGTTTATAATAATATTATAAGAAAAGGCTTTAAGTTTTTATTTGTATTTTATTTTAGAAATGCAGCCTAAATAAATGCATCTAGAGCTAAAACAAATCTAAATGTTGGAGAAAACATGCGTGCAACACGTGTTTTTTGTTTGCAATGCCTCTTGATCCATGAGCAAGGCACTTCCCATCACTTGCTTACACATTCACACGATCCCTTACACACACACACACCCTCCCTCACACACCAGTGACGTCAGCCTGGAGTTTGGAGTAGAAAGCCAAGTGGATGAAGGAAGTGGAGATCTCCACCCTCCAGCCTCCCCCTGACACTTCTCATAAATATTACCAAGGCTTATTGGAGGAACTCGCACCACTAAGTCACATCGTGTCCTGGTTTTAACAAGCTTTCACCTGTCAGAATATCCGAAATTTTGATTTATTTATTTTTTCTTCTGTTTTTACTCCGGGTTTGCGCCGTCAGATGCGCTCCAGGCTGCGTTTTTCCAACCCCAACTTTATGCACGGGCTTATGCTCCCAGAGCTGGAGGGCTGCTGCCGTTAACCGGTTGCTGCAGTACGGGGGACCCTGCATATCAAAGGCGAAGATTGTCTGATACAATGTTCAATCGTGTTTCCTAATTTGGGCTCGTCGATCGGAGATCTACTCTGTCAAGTTGGACAACTCGGGACATTGACTTTCCGATCTCATCGCCGCAGGCAAAGACTTCAGAGGAAAGTGCTGCGGTTTCACGAATTTGATTGTTTTTTGTCCGCAAGAACAAGACGAGAAAAAGGACGTTTTTCACTCTCAACTTTATTATTAAGTCGAGTATCCATGATGAGCAAACCCGCCGGCTCAACAAGTGGCTGTCTGGATATTCTGAATGTCAAATCAAGTAAGTGTTCCCTTTCCTGAAGCTTCTGCAGAATATTGAGTGTGCTCGATAATGGGCCTTTCTCTCACATGGAGTGTAACACATGAACATAAAGCTGCTGCACGGTTACTTACTTATAGTTCATGTTATCAGAGATTCTCTGCAATAAATCAGTGAGTTCATTCCTCATGGTGTTACAGAAATGTGAGCAGTGATCCGTGGGGAATAGCTGTTTCTTTCCCGAGTACACACACCGTCCGATAATTAAAGCGGCCTCAGTCTGACATCTTTTAAGAAATATATTTTTTGTAAAGTTGATTAAAAAGGTAAATAAATAATAAACTGTATCCATGCTCCGAATATTCCTCTCGAGTCCCACTTGATGCCACTTGTTGCCTGCGATTTCATTTTCAGTAACTACTATAAAATAGTAATAATGCGATAAACAGCGATATATTTAATGACGGAAAATGTGTGATTTTAAAGCTTGTATAAGAGAATATTCTCTTACTGCATTGATGATTTGCTATTTTAGACACATTAATAAACAGCGCTTATGGCTTTATGTCTGCGTCCGCGCGTTTCTGTACTACTATAAAAGAACAACAATTAAATGATTAATTAATCATGAATGTGTTCGGTGCTTTTAAAGGAAATTGTTGAGTATTTTTCTTGTGGTATTGAAGATTTTCTTGTGGTTTAAAGTTTGACATTAAAAGAAAAATCTTAAACTTTGCAGTTGTCCCTCTGTAGGCCTTATAATGAATCCAAATGAAATCACATTCAGATTATAATACAGGCTTTAAATAGATTATTGTTGTGTTCAAAAAGATAGAACATTTCTATTAATTTGACATTTGCCTGTGTGTTTCTTCCAGTATCGTCTGTCTTGTCCAAACACGATATTCACGTCAAACCTTTGCTTCTGTTGTTTAATCCTCAGATGTTCAAATGTATAAATTGCTGATAATAACTAATATGTTTTAAATTAGTAAAACAAAAACAAAACAAGGGACACTACAACATTACAACTAGTGGTATTCAAGTTTATACTCACATTATGGCTGATCAGTAGAAACATTTCCTGCACTCAGTAAAACTTTATTTCCAGTTCTTTTAGCAGGTTTTCGCCTTGATGGTGATTACGTTAATAGAATATGCCATATATCTTCAAGCAATTACTGCACACAATGGAGACGAATTGGACTCCCACAGCGGGAAGTTAAATACATTTCCCCCCCTTCACAACAAAATTGTGCGTCATTTTATTTAATTGACTCAGCAATCTACAGTTATATATTTATTTGGGCTCATGTTGTTGAAATGTTGCGCACTTTCGTTCATCGTCAATTTAAGTACGCCCAAAACTCTTTTTTTTAGGGGAGTGCGAAAATGAACTTGACTTGCTTAGCATTTTGTTAAATTAAGTTAATCAGTAATTGACTTCAATGAGTATAACCAACATTTGTATTATTCATTTAAAAATCTAGATTCTACTAGGCCTATAGACAACTACATATGTGGGTATAATTTATTATACTGCAGGGTCGATTTTTGAAATTATTCCCGTGATAACTTTTAACAAGCCAACTCTACAGAAACTCTTCCCAGACATAAATGCTACATGCAAAGTTGGTTCTCTCCTATTTTATAGCAATTACACGGCTGTGGCCAGCAGTTAAATAGCCTACATGACCTTCTGATTCTTCATAATCTGGCAATTGAAGACCTATAAATCTCCTCCTGAAGTCATTGTTTTTGCTGCTCAGTAGTTATTCCCATGCTACCCTTTTTGACGGGTCACTGGTGAATCAATGAGCAGGTGGCAAAACGTCAGTGTAATTACATAGACGGCTTTTCCCTCCAGAAAAAAAAGACTCCCTCATATGCATACAAATATACTTCTTTTTAATAGATTTGAATACAAAATCTTCACACAAAAAAAGAAAAAAATCACATTTTTTCATCTACACCGGGGTCGATTTACATACACTTCATTTGAGTTGGTGAAACGAGTTGGTGCACATTATTCTCATGGTGCAGTGTCACTCCCTAATCCTGGGGCCTATAGACCTGCGGGATAAAGCAGCTGTCGAGTCCCATTATGAAGGGGAGTTGGCAGCTTGTCGAGATGCAGGCAGTCAGACGAGGTTCAATGGGGGAAAATCATTAAGTTAACACTTTCCCCTAATGTCTCCATTGTGTGCCCTCGGGCTATTGTCTTAGAGAGCTCAGATATGACGCTTCCCACCGGACTTTATTATTGAAATGTGCGCCGTGAATTCCCATGCTCGGACGAGGCGCGGGGCACTGTCCAGTATGTGTCTTGTGGGGTTGTCGGACAAAAACAAGTCATTAGCAGGACAATTTGTCCATTGCTCCACAGTGTAAAACGTCTAAAACGACTTCATTTCTGGCATTTACTGTATGTCCACAGTGGCAATTTAAGCATCCAACCTGACAGCTCTATGGAGCTCACTTAACTAAAGTACAGAACTCAGTAAAGCAACAACTTTCTCGAGTTTTGTGTCAACTTTGGAAATTGTTCTCGCAGTTTATCCAGATGTTCAGTATTGACGATCAGCAAGAGTCACAATGTTGCCATGATATTGGAATCATTAAAACAAAACAAAAATGAATGGTATGTGATTGAAATGTGGGACTTTCTCAGGTCGGATTCTGGACATCCCATGCAAAGTGTGTGGCGACCGCAGCTCAGGGAAACACTACGGTGTTTACGCCTGTGATGGCTGCTCAGGATTCTTCAAGAGGAGCATCCGCAGAAACAGGACCTACGTCTGTAAATCTGGCTCTCAGGTGAGGCCTCCTGCTAATTTTATTATTATATATCATCAGTCCTGGCTCCTTTAATCCTCATTTACACATGGGCCTGTGTCAAAGGTGCAAACTCTGTAAATTAGCAAATATTTGATCGTGTTGTTTGTGCATCATTTTCGGGGAGAATCAAGCAATTTGGAGATGTATCAAATTGTAGTGATTTGTGCATACTAATTTATCACGTTCGCTCAGTAATGTTTAATAAGAAAGTTACAGTTATTGTATTTGTGCCAAGAGAGAGTTGTATTCTCAGTGGTATACGACGTCCCTACTCCTCATCATAAATCCATAACCAGCTTTACGCACGGAATGCGCACTTTATGCGCATATTCTATCGGCTGTTCCCTTCTGGCGCTGTGTTAAGTCTCCCTTGATGAGCCTAATTGTGTCATGCCTGGACCATTAAGTATTGGGCTAAACACCGCGCTGCTATAATATACCAGGTGTAATCCAATCTAATGTGATGACTCGAAGGCGAGGATTTAGGCAGCAGAGGGCGGGATAGAGTACTTATCCTCCGGGATGAGGCCGCACAGGAGCCGCAGGGGAGCAGGTCGATAACTACACGATAATAGCACGATCTTTCACCTGGAGATTGGCCTCCCAGGAAGATAATAGCAAGACGCCTTTGGTCGTTAAAGATGAGAGAAATTCAAGTGAAGGCCCTAACTCTCTTTCTCTCTCTCCCTCCCTCTCTATGTACAGGGTGGCTGTCCCGTGGACAAAACTCACAGAAACCAGTGCAGAGCGTGCCGTTTGAAAAAGTGTCTCGAAGTGAACATGAATAAAGACGGTAAATGGGCTTAATTTAATTATCACTTTGGCCATGACACGTCATGCAGTGGTGTTTGGGTTGGAGGTGGGCAACTCGCATGGAAAAGTGTATTAATGCTGTTAATGAAGGCTGACAAGAAGTAACAGTTTGATAATGACCTTCTATGCACTGATTTTTAAAGGGGATGTTATTTACACTTTGAGGGAGCATTAATAGATTACCAATTGTTTTTTATTTCACACAAACACAATTTGACTCCTTAATTTTACGAACACTCATAGTTTAGTTCCATAAAATAAACTGGTAGCTGTAGTCACTTATACACAAATTAAATAAATAAGCCATTCACTCGTGCAGAGATCATTCCTTCACTGTGTGTCCCTGCTGTCCGGTTTCACAGCCGTTCAACACGAGAGGGGGCCCAGGACGTCCACCATCCGCAAACAGGTCGCCCTTTATTTCCGGGGGCACAAAGAGGTGAACGGATCATCGACCCATTTCCCGGGATCCTCCCTGTCCGGCCCTCCCTTCTTCACCACGGTCACGCAACTGGAGCCTCACAACCTGGAGATGAGCGCAGCCAACACACCGGAAAGACAGGCCATGGTGGGTCTGGCACAGCCAACCCCAAAGGTATACTTTGGGGAACCTTGTTTTTAAATGTATCTTGTAGAATTTAATAGCTATACATTCTACTTGGCTTGTAAGTAGCTCTCCACCTCCTGATAGTAATGAGTGTACTGGTCAACCTGTGCTTTCTTTAAAGTTTTACCTTCATGTAATTCTTTAAATGTAGAACTATCAGAATACAGGGTACAATTCCTAGAATAGTTTAATATTCCGTGGATATGTGTATTATAGCCTTCCCAAATGTTATTATAGGATTACAGTTTTTTTTTCCGTAAGGGTTAGAAGTTGACATTCTTGTCCCGATTTAGCAGCCTGTAAGAGCCCCAAATCCGCCTATTAGATTTCTCACTGAAAATCCACCACAAGCAACACTAATAATTATAAAAACCAGGTGCTGGGGCTTGGAATTTGACCTTTGTTGTTGACCAATCCGTGAACTGTGATTCATTCTAACATAAACTGATACACGATGGTGATGATGATAATCTCTTTCACTTCCTCCAGTACCCCCATGAAGTCAGCGGCACCCCCATGTACCTCTACGAGGTGGCGACGGAGTCTGTGTGCGAGTCAGCAGCGCGCCTCCTCTTTATGAGCATCAAGTGGGCAAAGAGTGTTCCCGCATTCTCCACCCTCCCTTTATCTGACCAGGTACGCGTTGGAGTCCAAATATTATCCTCCAGGGCCTTTTAACGTGAGCAACAGGCACGGAAAAAACTGCTTTGGTCTATAACTGAATAAGTTTAACTTGATTTAATTTCAGTTTAAAATATTTTTACGTAAAATCGTGTTACTGGTACATTCACAACATCTCTTCTGTGCGCAATGTGGAAAACAATATACAACCTGTTTCACGCACGAGTTTTTAGATACGATTCAAAACTGCTCAAAATACAATAAATGATTGCTTCTTTGGGGATACAGTTCAACACTGAAACTATTCCTCTTTGCAGCTGATTCTGTTGGAGGACGCTTGGAGGGAATTATTTGTTCTGGGCATCGCGCAGTGGGCCATTCCTGTGGACTCCTCTACTCTTCTTGCTGTTTCTGGTATGTAACAAGGCAAGAGAGAGCTTATCTGAATACAGGCCACTAACAGGCCTCATGGGCTGCATATGTAAATGCATGCATACTGCTCTAGTGTTATCCTGCAAAATGATAGAATATGTTCATTTTTATTTATAGGAATGAACACTGAAAACACAGAGTCTCAGCGGATGAATAAGATCATTTCTGAGATACAAGCACTTCAAGAGGTGGTCACCAGATTCAGACATATGCGTCTTGATGCAACAGAGTTCGCCTGTTTGAAATGTATCGTGACGTTTAAAGCCGGTGAGTACCATTATCTCAACGTGTAGCTATTTTACAGTATTCTCATTTATCCTAACGAGGGTTCAACGTATTTTATTTCCACCAAAGTGCCCTGAAGCTTCTCTACTACCTGAACCCATTTCTGGGGAGGGAAGGGGAACACAAGCTAAAGTTATTTTAGTAATTAATAATATGTCGTGTTTAATGTCATACATCACCTTCTTAAAAGTTAAAACAGCGCCTCTGTCTTATAGTTCCGACGCATGGCAACACTGAGTTAAGAAGTTTCCGCAACGCCAGCGCCATTGCTGCACTACAAGACGAGGCACAGCTCACACTCAACAGTTACATACACACCAGGTAAGATTAAACTGTCTGTCTGTCTGTCTGTTTTCACGCATATGTTGAACCGTCTCGTGCAGCTAACCATTAGCAGCCAGGTTCATTATAAAGTTAATGAGGCAATTCGCCACTTTATCATCTTGTAATTGTGCTCACGCGACAGCTCGTTTTTAATTAGCAGCTATTTGTGTCACAGGTGTGCGTTAATTGTTTACGCAGCGTCAGACACTCTGCACATAGAACCGGAGAGAGCGGGAGGGAGGGAGAGAAGGAGCGAGAGAGAGAGAGAGAGCGCGGATGTTTTTGACCCCAGTGATGTGTTTCAGGTACCCGACTCAGCCGTGTCGCTTCGGGAAACTGCTTCTACTCCTGCCGGCGCTCCGCTCGGTGGGCCCGTCCACCATAGAGGAGGTGTTCTTCAAAAAGACCATCGGCAACGTGCCCATCACCCGGCTCCTCTCCGACATGTACAAGTCCAGCGATATATGAATTCTCGCCATCTGGAAAAGACTTGACCTGAAGGCCCAGAGACCCACCCAGCAGGCGGGAGAATGTCAAATCATAGCAGGCGTAACCGTGGGTTGAAATATTGCTGAGCACAAAATCTCTTGGGCTGTCCTAAAATAGCCTGTTTAGGCCTAGGCTCCTTTGAAACAAAGACTGCAACACAGCCGGAATTCACCAAGTAGCCTGTTAACAGTTGCTCTAGTTAAGTATTAGCCTGTAACTTTCATGTTAGAATTACCTGAGTGATACTGCAGTCTCTGGTGGGGGCACAGGCAGCCTGCAGTGTTTAAATATCGCCTAAAGACTGGAGGGAGAGCACCTGCCAAGTACGTCTGACAAAGAAATGTTATATATTAAGAAGTTTTTCGAGTGTCTGTGAGACCAATGAGCTTGACGACCAATTCAGTTTTTTATTGCTGTGATCAATCCCAATGGAGGAAACCAAAAAAAAAAAAAAAAAAGATGACGCATGCGTATTGGGGGATGTGAATCGCTGTCCCTCCGATCTGGTGCTGAAACCAAACGCATGGGGCAACGAAGAAGAGGTGCCAACTCTATGAAGAATTAGGGAGAAAAGACTTTTAAAGCATATGCTTGCATTGCCTCGACTGTAAAACTACATTCATCTGAAGATGGTGTTTGTATTTAAGTGGTTACTGTCCTGTTTGTGTTGGTGTGTCCTGTTTGAGGCTGTTTTAGGTCGACTTTGTGAAGTTAGGCACTAACACTGGATAAAATAATATTCAGCACTTGGAAATGTTTTTGTGGCCTGTGATGTTTTTAATCTGTTGTAAATATTTGGAGTTATAACTATTTTAGAGTTGTAACCAAGAGAATAAAATACATTGAATTTAACTGCTTTCAAATAACCCAGATATAAAACTCCAAGTGGAAACTTAGCGGTCGATAATGGTGGCGCTCTTCTTAGATCGAAATGTAGTCAACGTGAAGTAGAAATGATACATATTTCTTAAAAAGACTTAACCACATGCATAAGTCATTTTAAGACTCATGATTTATTGTGGGATAACTCAAATTATTGTTGCTCAGCATTAAGAAATGATTCTGACTGAGTGTTTTTAGCACTTTATGGATCATTAATTTATGATTGTTCATTTGAAATTGGTTGATAAAATAATTTATATGCAACCTATTTAGCTAAAATCTCTCCATTCTCAGATAATAAAACTGCTAGTCAGATGCAAACGTTAACATGTTGCTGCTACATGACCCAACAATCTTAATTAATGTCACATTTACGAGCTTTGGGGTGGCAAACAAAGTGACTACTGCGTTTGTCATTTAACATTACTATATATAAGACATCGCTATGTCTTACAAGTTATCTGGTTAACATGTGTCCCTTCAAGTAAAATCATGTCGTGATACCAATTTACAAAAGATTAGTTAATGGCCTGAAATGTAACTTTAACTAATGACATAAATATTACACCAATATTATAAAGGGTTAAAGATAATATTTTAGAAATGGTGTTTTCCCAAAAAATGTTTTGTTTTTTTTAAGAAAATGACAGATTATGTATTTATTGACTAATTAATGTAAAAATACATTTAGGATAATTATAATGGTTGTGGAAGCTTGCAGCTGACTATCCGATGTGGAGTGTTAGACAGGTCATCAGTCCAAATCAACAAATGTAATTATGCGTGGAGACATTTCATCTATTTTATTGGAAAATCTTCAAAATAAACAAAAATGGCACAGCAGTATACAAATCTCAAAATGCATATAGCCAGTAGAAATACTGCAGTTCCCTCTGTGTAAATTACTTCTTTATTACTAGAAAATCATTGTGATAACTGGACAGGTGCTGGTCGATACACACAAGTGCTTCCTTTTGAAGAGAGGATCAACTAAGTGTGATTTGAACGTTGAGGCCCATCAAATATATATGTGTGTGTGTGTGTGTGTGTGTGTGTGTGTGTGTGTGTGTGTGTGTGCGTTTAGTTGCCAGTTATGGTGCGCAACATGCCAGTATGGGATATATATGATGGGAAACGCTGTGGGTCTTTACAAGAGCTTTGCATACATAGAACGCTCATTCAATGTGTATATAAATGAATATATTCAAGACATAGCTAAATGATAAATACATTATATAACCATGTTAGTGGCATTTCCAGACATAAAGAGAAATTACTATAAATTACTTTCAACCACAGTTATGTGTCGAACATTCTTGACTCCAATTAGAAAGTGAAAACCAACAAACATCGATCATGGTCACCAATTAAACTAAAAAAAGGCATTGGACAATATTACTTTGGGGGGGCGCGTGGGGAGGGGAAGTTGTCATTGAAATGTTTATTGTCTGAGAGAAACCTGGAGCAGTGAAGAGAGCTTTGGGCAGTCGGGCTGAGCAGCAGGCCAAGCAGAGCCATTTTTCTTTCAGGCTTGTCTGATTTTGGATGGGGTGTAGGTCTTGTCCACAGACTCGTCCTGTAGAAACATGTGCAGGCATCGTTCGTTCTGAGCTAGAGGATGACCTGCCACTCTGAAACACACAAGAGCAAAAGGCAAGGTTTGAAACCCGAGGGCCTGTTCAAAGACGAGGCTTGGTGACACGATGACACCGATGTACCTGCGGACACAAGGACACGCGTGAATGTGCAGAACAGGCAGAGATTGACGGGAGCATTGGACTAACTTTAAGGTAAGAAGTCTGGGAAAGATTCAGCATGAATGACCAAAGTGGAAAAAGAGTTTAGGAATCATTCGTTATGTGCTGGAAGTGAGACGTTAACATTTTCCGTGTTTAGGTGTAAACAGGTGTTTGAATACTGGAGGTTAAGAAAAGAAACCAGTGAGAAAACAAGTGACATTCGACAGGTGTACGGTTACCTATTTAAAACCTTAACTTCTGAAACTTTATTTCACCGATTAGCTAACAAAAATTAAACAACCATCGTCCAATGTGTACATGACCCTATAAAAACCATACTGCACAACATGTTGCTCTGATGCAAGTTCTTTATTTATGCTCAGGTTTGTCCTGTCATAAAGACAAAACACTGTAAAAAGAGAAAAAGTAAACAGTAGCCTATTCTGAATTTGGTAGCTGACAGTGTAGATATAGACGCTACAGCAGATGTCGGTTAGGACGCCCCCAGTTTGCAGCATTTAAGCAAAGCAATGTACTGCTGTGGATGGGGGCATCGGCAAAACATATTTTTAGCCTCCTAAAAGAAAGGGTCAGTTTACGTTACGCTACATTTAGAATATTTTCCCTGCTTTATCTTGGTCAGACAGCACTTTCCAACTGGGAACTGTAGCGGTTATCTCTGCTCTCTCTAAAGCCACCAGACTCCATTGACAAAAACAGCCATTTTACCTTGCAGAACCTGGGAGTTGTTGGTCTACCGCCGCTTGTTTTATCGTGTGACTTTTGTGAATACGAACTAACCAAAGTCACGCAATAGCACAATCAAACTCGCCGTGGTAGACCAGCAACTCCCGTGTTCTGCGAGGTAAATGGTTTTTTTACGTGGGTCTTTCTTTTAGGTGGCTAAAATGTGTTTTGCTGATGCACCCGTGTACAGCAGAACATTGCTTTGCTTTTGGTCGTAAATTCTGTCTGCCATCTACTGTAGGTAATACACTGACTATGGATAAGAACGTTACCTTTAATGGTGATAAAGATAAAACTCTGCCTGCATGATGAGTCATTGTGTCATAAATGAAGAGGCTCACTGACATTTTCTGAAGACATTTTATACGTACTGACTAGCAATACAGGGACAACTGTAGATTTCAGTAACACTTACAGCGACGACTATCACCGATTACCAAATCAGCCACATAATTACCGTGCATTTAATGCAACTGTTACACACATTGGTTTATAAATGTGGATGTGTGGTTGTGGTCACATGCTCTTATTACTTCATAGTAGCGATGCTTTTTTTTCCTCTCATCTCCAAGCCGGAAAACATAAAAAGAAAGAGAAACTTGAGGAGAAGGAAGACCCTTCAACCTTAGAGTAAAAGATACACAATATCCTTCTGTAAGAGCTCCAACAACCAGAAGATGATGCATAATGCCAGGTCAATGAAATCACACGTTTGGAGACGCAGGTTTGAACGTTTTCAAAAAAAAAAAAAAGGACAAAACTTAAAAAGGTACATTTAATTTTTCTCTAGGCTTTGGTGAATGTAGTTTCCCCACATCCATCTTCAATATTATCATCATAATCTCCACCAGGAGGTTATGTATTCGGTTCGGGTCTGCCTGTGAAGAACGAGAGCGTGCATATCTTCACATCTTCATATCTAACTGGGTGAAAGTTTTGTTTGTGCGTTTTATTTAGTTTCTAATGAGTTTGAATTAAGTTTGTTTTATGGTGAGTTACCAAGGCAATTAAGAGAAAGACAGAAACTTGTTATCAGAAGGTGTACGGTTTAATAAGGAAAATAAGTGTACGAAAATTTCCTTTCTTGTGAAACGTAGTGGACTCATCGCTCGGAACATCTGATCCGATCACCCCGATGATTACAAAGTGCTTTACATGAACTGAATACATCTGTTACACAGCATACACAGCAGTTAATTTAGATATAATCTGGATTATTTAAAAACCAATCCCGTTAATCCTGTATGTTTGGGATCGTGTTTTCCTCTGTTAAAGCCACGTTGACATCCCTGAATGTCCCTTCAGATGACCCAAAAGGAGCTTAACGAGAATGAGCCAGTGCACCTGAGACCCTAAACATCCCATTTTTTAAACAGTACATTTCTCAGAACAGATCGACATGATGACATTGTACGTATGCATGCATCTTAACCTCTAACAGGACATTTTTTAGACAAATTAAGCGACCCTGGTGGAGGCACTGCCTGCCCCCAACAAACCTATTTAATAGGTTTTGGAAATTGTGACTTTGACATTGAAGGACAAGGTGCAGCTGAAGCATGTTAAAATGTCATGGCCTTGCTTGCTTTTTGAAGTGGGGATGCAAGCCACTCTTCTTTACCTGAAGCATGAATTATGTTTGACTAGCCTAATCAAAAGCTGATGGTTATCTCCTCTCCTCGTTTCCTTTAATTTTATTTATTTAAATTACTGGTCTGCCTGTGAAGAACGAGAGCGTGTAGATCCTGCATATCTTCACATCTAACTGGGTTACTTAAGGTTTTATTTTGACCAAACCAGAGTTGAGGATAGTTTGAACAGTATAAAGACCGAACAAAGTTTTGTTTGTGCGTTTTATTTAGTTTCTAATGAGTTTGAATTAAGTTTGTTTTATGGTGAGTTACCAAGGCAATTAAGAGAAAGACAGAAACTTGTTATCAGAAGGTGTACGGTTTAATAAGGAAAATAAGTGTACGAAAATTTCCTTTCTTGTGAAACGTAGTGGACTCATCGCTCGGAACATCTGATCCGATCGCCCCGATGATTACAAAGTGCTTTACATGAACTGAATACAAAAACACAGCAGTTAATTTAGATATAATCTGGATTATTTAAAAACCAATCCTGTTAAAATACTGTGTTTGGGACCGTGTTTTCCTCTGTTAAAGCCACGTTGACATCCCTGAATGTCCCTTCAGATGACCCAAAAGGAGCTAAAGGCCCTGTCACACATATCCGTATGGCAGAAACGTATGGTGGCACATACGAAAATTTGTCAGAGTCCAAATACGTCCAACTTTTCATCGGATCGGAAAAGTGAACATATACAGATACGCATGTCTAACCTATTGATAGAGTATTACTTATACAAGATGTATCAGACGAATGCCCAATGAATGCATAACGTATACAAAAATATGGCGTATACAAAATATCGGCAACACGCTGGTGTACGTTGATATAAGGTAAGGTATAAGTAGTATTTGTTAAGAGCTCACTGTGTTACGCTGGGGTGCGTTGTTGAACGCTGATGTTTTGCGCATGTTCAAAATTACCGGACGTAGCCGACGTGTGCTTCATAAGATATACAGATGTTACGTTACGTTGGACATACGTGAATACTGAATACGTACGTGAATATTTACCTACATAAATATAGTACGTGAATACTTACCTACGTAAATACCTACGTGAATACTTACCTACGTGAATACTTACCTATGTAAATACCTACGTGAATACTTACCTATGTAAATATAGTACGTGAATACCTACGTGACTACGTTAGAGGTACGTTAGATATAGGCTACGTCGGCTGACGGTGAATCCTACAGCCAATGTATTGATAACGAGTGGATAACCTATTCCTACCCGATGTTAAGATTATGCCTGACGACGGAGTAACTTATTAAAAGTGTTTCTACAGTACAGCTAGCGTTCAGCATGTTAGCCGTTCTCCAGCATCAGCATGACGTGAACCAGATGGCACTTTTCCAGCTCCGTTGGCCAGACGCTCTGATACGTTTTAAATAAGTAAGTGATACGCTATCAATGTTTGACATACGTATAATAATTTGTTATGTATTCGTTATGTATACGTCAGCTACAACACCGCTGTGGAAAAGTTGGACTCTGACAAACTTTTAGCTAATTTTCATATACGCCGGCATGTTTCTGTCATACGGATATTAACGAGAATGAGCCAGTGCACCTGAGACCCTAAAAACATCCCATTTTTTAAACAGTCAATTTCTCAGAACAGATCAACATGATGACATTGTACGTATGCATGCATCTTAACCTCTAACAGGACATTTTTTAGACAAATTAAGCGACCCGGTGGAGGCACTGCCTGCCCCCCAGCAAACCTATTTAATAGGTTTTGGAAATTGTGACTTTGACATTGGAGGACAAGGTGCAGCTGAAGCATGTTAAAATGTCATGGCCTTGCTTGCTTTTTGAAGTGGGGATGCAAGCCACTCTTCTTTACCTGAAGCATGAATTATGTTTGACTAGCCTAATCAAAAGCTGATGGTTATCTCCTCTCCTCCCTCTCACTTGTTTCACAGCGACAATCATGTTTAGCATTCCAAAAGATTTCCTCTTCACAATGCTCTCAATCACAGATTAAACAATGCTGCCAGCCACATCGGCCAGTATTAAGTCTGAACAATGATATGATCAACAGCAGTGTTTCATTCATAGGAAGCAAAAGGGGGAAACAATCTCAATTACCAACACATTCATCTTCTTTAAAAAAAAAAACCCAACATATTTATGGATTTAAATTTACCCAACTGTTTTTGAGCTCTTAATATTCCAAAAGGAAACATTGATGCATTTGCACATGAAACAAAGATAATGGCGAAGTCTGCAATCAAAGCAAATCATTACAATCACACTGTAACTTATATTGTTCCGCAGCTGAAAACGAGGACATGCTAGATCAAAAATAAGCAGAGGTGCACACACGATCCCACGGAACAACGCGCTGTAATTTGAGCTGCAATTATCATAAATTACACATCAACAATAAAAACAAATGTAAGAAAAAAATATGTTGTGGGGGTGCACACTTGAGTCCTCTTTGGTTGTTCTTGTCCTTTGCGAGGTAATTATAAAAGAGAATTAGGAGGACAGTGAGGAAAAAGACCCGTCTGTCTCGGCGGGTTCAGTTTGTTAACAATATGAGGAGAAGTGAAAAAGTTGAATCTACTTATTGCACAAAGTGTTTTATTGTTCTTAAGAGTTCAAATAATACCCCGCTAAAGGCAGGAGCTGGAAACAACTGTGACCACAGAGAAAAAGTTGTAAAGAATAAATAGTTTTAACCTCACGGCAAGATAGTGAAAGAAGGAAGAGGAAGACTGAGGAGACGTGGAAAGCCTTACTTGTTGAGAAACTGCTCCAGAGCATGTCTCCGCTCCTCGATGAAAGAGTCATCAAATATCCCGTCATCCCCTCGGAACGGAAGCTGCCGGAAAAGAGCTTTTCCTGGAAGAGGCGGCACGACCACCTGCGATAAAAGAGCACCCGCAGATAATCATACAGCAGCATATACGACTTAATAATGAAGATTGTAGTGCTTAAAGCTTGGGTAGGTTATATGGGGAAACCAGCAGTGTTGCAAACTCTTTTCCAATAAAAGTAGCTGGCAGCACTAGCTCCAAAAGTCGAAAAATTTAGGCCTCCCTCCAAAGCCCCTCCCACAAAAGTATCAGAATGAACGTAAACAACGAACATGGCTATTGTTAGTACCGACAGTTGTCAAACTAGCAGCTTGTGGAAGACTCTGGTGACGTGCAATGAGTGCACGGGCAGAGTGTGCGCAAGATAGGCTGGCAGAACACAAGGTAGACGGGTTAGGTAGGCAGGCAGGTCGCAAGTCCAATCATTTTATTCAGGCCGAATGAAATGATTGGACGGACTTATTACAGTCCTGCGACAGCCACAGATACCAGATTTTTATTTTGTCAGAGCTGTTATTGATTGCTGTCGGAGAAGAACGCGTACATCGTGATCTGGTGAGAACATTTAGCCATTTCTGAGGCTCTAAACCAGATAGTTTACAGTCTTCAATAACAGCAGAAAGACCACATTCAGGTCTTCTTTAACAAACTGCAAAGCTTCAAAATATCTTTGAACAACTTTCTCTCAAATACAAAAACATTGCAGATGTGATCATTGGTGTGTGCTGATTTGATAAGCAAAGTACTCAAGAGCCTTTGTGTCGAGTTCACCTCAATGGCTCACCTTGCTTTCCCTCTCCAGCTCCGATCTGAGCCACTCAAAGTCGCTGTACCGCCTCCGTACACTAGACTCCTTCAGCTTGAAGATGGGCAGGTTGGTCTGTGGATACAAACAAACACACGGCAAACTGCGTCACCTTGATATAAAGAGGAATTTTCCTTAAACCTGCAGATGGAAGAATGATTTATTTTCTTTTTTTAAAGTACATAGATTGTCTTCCTTTCTGTGAACCCATTTTTAGCCAGTGCTTTAAATCCAAGTCAGCAACATAAAGTGTGTGTCAACGCTTTTTTTTCAAATCTATTGTAGTGCATGTATGACCTCAATTGTTAGGGCTTAACTATTGAAACGTGAAACGTGCCTATCCCAATTTGCAGTCTTTAAATCCCTTTTTTGTCTGACCGAAAGTCTAAACCCAAATATATTTAATTCACAATGGTATGACGAAGTGAAAAGTGGCAAATCCTCACATTTAAAAAGCTGAAACCAAACACTTTAGCATTAACAAAATTGCCGCTGATCATTATGTTTGTTGACCAATATTAAATCGATTGGTCAAAGCTGATAGTTAGTCCATTAATCATAGAGGTAGGTATAGATGGTGTAGGTTCTTGTCACACTTAATGGCAATGTATTCTTGAGGCCTGATGGGTTTTTAATGCAAGCGATCGCCGATCATGCACAACATGATGTGTTGATATAATAAAATAATTGATACTCTCTACGATGAACAATCAATCAGTAACTATTTTGCTAATCGATTTATCATTTGCGGTTTTTTTTCCCCAGCAAAAATGCCAAACATAACATAAATTGTTCCCAGCTTCTTAATTGTGATGTTGAGTAAACTGAATGTTTTGGTTTTAGACTGTTTCGACTAAAAAACTGGTTGGACAAAACTTGGATGTAATTAGTCTCAGCGCCAATAAAGTTCCCCTGAGACCTGACACCAGTAATATCTTAGTATTGTTGCTGGTTACGTGTGGGTTAAAAACCTTGGGCAAGACTTAAAACAGTGCTTAAAAAGGTTAAAATTAAATATTTTTGAGATGCCCCAATATAGCCTTTTATAAGAAATGACCAACCAATTAGGGGGTTTTAATTTGTGTGGTAAAAATATCTGTCTGTCATTCGGTTTTCATGACAACCACTCATGCGATCAGCTTCACACTCGGCGTATTACATATTTATTACCTCCACCATTATGTTTTTGGGTTCGATTTGTTTGTCTGTCAGCAGGATAATCGAAAAACTACTGGCCGGAAACGTTTGTTCCCCGACACACTGGTACAGCTTAACATTAATAACTGTTAATAATATATTAACTATATTATATTAAATATATATTTAAATATATTTACTATATTAAATTAAATATATATTTAAATATATTTATTATATTAAATATATATATATATTAAAAACAAATATATATTAAATATATATATATATATTAAAAAATTATATATATTAATTAAATAACTAGAAATCAGGAGAGAACTTGAAGAAAAAGACGGAGTGAAAGGTTTTATTGCATTGGGTTTGGGGCGTAGCCTTGTGTCATCTACTCTGACTTTAATTAAAAGTAGTAAAAGAGGAGAAAAAAAAACAAAGCCTCCTTCAAATTGAACCAAACTGAAAAGAAAAATGGAAAGTTCACTCATGTTTTCACCAAGGTCCATCATTTTGCCATTTTTGTGTGTGTTTTGTACGGCAAAGCGCGGATGTGTGCGTAATTTTTGTTGCAGTTGACAAGCACTTGAGAGTGAATTTCATATTAAAAAAGGGAGATGTTTCGACATTGACGGAACATTGAGCAAACGGCAAATTACAGCACAATGCCAAACCTCTTCACTAGTCCTGACAGCACATGGCCATCCCGTGACAATGTACAAACAAGGAGGGAGTGAATGAGCATTTCATTGACAGGCCACAATCACAGAAGGTCAGAACTCATGGAAGTAGGAATCACAAGAGTAAAGCAATTGAGCAAGTAGGTGCAGCATGAATACAGTGTGAGCTGCTACACTGATCGATGAGCAGACGACTGAGCAGTAAAGGGGATGCAGAGTTAACTAGAAGGCTGAGTAAATGGCTGAGCAAAAGAGAAAGGGAGGGGGTTTACGTGGTCATACAGGAAGAGCAGAAAAAATGGAGGGGTTGGGAGCTTCATCTGGTCTGTGCAGGACTAATTGAGGAGGAGGGAAAGCAGGAGTGGTCTTTTCGGTCTCATGGTCTCTTCCTTTCAGACATTTTCCTCTTTATTTCCCTTGCTCTGCGATAATAAGTCAGATTTTCTGCCCTTGAGACTCCTATTGTGGTGTTTCAATGGGGGAAATGCAGGCATTAGTTCTTCCCTCTTTTCTCTGTCCTCTCTTCAGTCAAAAATGATGGATCCTTGAAAAGAGCAAACTCATTTGATAAAATTTTGATAATGACAACTAATGCTGCCTGTCAACCTGACTGATTTCATATTAAGACTGTAAAACAAATGATACCTAGGGACATGATGATTGAAAGAGGATACGCACTATCCACTCAGCTGCCAGTTTATTACATGTACCGAGCTAAAACTAATGCAGTGTAATACAACAGTCCTGTAATTGTACTGTGTTGTTGCGGTGTGCTGTTGATGTGTACGCCTACGATCCAAGAGAGAAAAAACATGGAGCAACATTTTTGCATAAGCACTATAATGCCAGGATGAGATTACAAATTAACTTAAGGGGACAGTTTTATCTCTATCCTTGGTCAGTACCAATGTTTTACACAAAATATCTGAACTCTTTTCGACAAAATGCAAAAAGAACCTCAAACTTCCTCAATTCTTTTCACAATTGAGGAAGTTTGATACAGTTTTTCTGTTTTCATACGACGGACTAATGACTTCAAAATGTGCATAAGAAAACGTTTATTGGACACGAAGCTTCTGACCGAGAAAGAGAGTTTTAAGAGTGTGTTTTAGAGAGAAACTTCCAATACTGTAAATTAAGGGTAGTTCACCTTTCAGAACTCCTAGTATTTTCTTTTCTTGGGCTTTGCATCTTTGTGATTTGGCATCTGATAAGTTACATTATCCTCGTGTGTGTGATGCCACCCGATTTCAAAATATGTTAAGGTTTTCAAACTTTTAGTTAATTAAGCCATAACTTAACTTAGCTTTTTCACTCTCACACCCATGGCACCAGTTTTGTTTTTTTAACCACTACCAGTAGCCTCGCAGCTATTCTCTAGACAAACAAACCATTTTTGTATCCGGTATCTTTCTGTGACCTTTGTGGTGCATGCACACTCCCTCATTCCCACTGTGTATTTAAGTGACTCACCAGCCCTGAAAACTTCCCTTTCCCACTTATTTCAAGTTCTCTCCAGGTGAAGTCGTCAATGAGCCCCTCACTCCTCCTCTTTCTCAGGTCACAGGAGAAGTGGATTATCTTAGCTCTATCACCCCAGTGCTCTGGCATTAACTCCACTCTCACCGTGGTCTGTCCCCGCTGCGTCATGTTACCTCACAGCATGGAGCGCCGCAAAGTTAATCCCCACCACAACAGATCACAGTTACAGGTAATCTGCCACCGCCGTGACTCTAATCCCATCATGTGCACACAGAAAACACTTAACCACGCGCGAGCACAGACTGGCGTACATGAAGCATGCACGCACGCACAGGTGTTAAGTATGAGGTTTGACCAGTCACACAGTTAACAATGTAAATATAATAGCCCGAGGCATCACACACACACACAGTCGAACCCGGAGTACTCGTCTCAACAACAATGAAGCTAGCAGTGAGAGTGTAAGGAAAGAAAGTCACCTGGCCATTCAATCCATTCGCCCTCTCAAACCTGATGATTAAGAGATTGGCCTTGCAGGACAAGGGGAGGAACGAAAGTGACAGAACTGAAAAATGACACACACACACACACACACACACACACACACACGATAAGGTTTCCCTGGCCTCTGTTCTCTTCACGGCTGGTTAGAGGTGAGGGCCTGTGTGTCTCAACTTACTGGCCCCAGCAGTGATTGGGAGGCGGGACCAGCCCACACCCAGCTGGGTCTTAGCATTTCGTTGATAGTCTAAAAAAAGGCACACTTTGCCTCTCTCTTTATCAGACATTTAAGCTGACATAATAAAACATGAGAAAAAAATGTAACTTTCAAACTTAGAAAAACACAAATAAGGAATTAATGGTTATATTAAAAGCAGGTTTAAAAGAGAAAATGCTGTTTCAAAAGACCATAAAGTTAGATGTAGTTCCTTCAAAGTAAACCTCCTAGCTTCACGTTCCATTGTGAGTGTCTAAGGTGCAATCCACGCTCCATAGGAAGAGAATGTGATTCATAATGTGTGGGACACAATACCTTAGGCTCATTGAAAATGGGTTGAAAAGAGGCAGAACCCTTAAAAACAGCGAGGCAGAGAAAGAGCGAGAGTGGGGACAAAGATCACTCATCTCCTGAGAGAATAGTTCAAGGCCGCCATGCATTAGCTTTTAGCAGGATGGATTAAGTCAAGTTTGAGAGTGTGCATCCTAAACCTCCCCCATGCCCCCTTCTTACCCCTCACATATACTCTCCTTTCAGAATAATAGCATAAAAAATAGCAACATAATACCATCTCATTGCATCATATTCCAAAGTGGGGGAAAAAAAGACAGGGAACAAAAGCGTTGGGGCTATGGGTCTTTCGCTCTCGCCTCTCCATGTACTCTCTCACTCGTTCGCCGGCCCCTGCGGCCTGACAGCCTACCCTCTCTCCGACTCGCCTAGCTGGCAAAAAGCTGCTTTGTTGCCATAGTATCAACTCCCACTTTTGATACTGTCATTTCAAGTAGGATATGGTAGCCTTGATACAATATGTTCCCTATTTCCATTAAAATAGTTGTCGAAGAGGATGCTGTAGACTTTGGATTACACTTGACTGTGCCTGACAAGCACCCCCCCGACACACACACCCACTCCCCATCTCTCCCCATTTTATTAATGACCAAAGGCCCCCGCCCCATAGCCCAAATGGAAAAAGAGAAAGAAAGAGAGGGAGAAGCTATGAGAGTAGAGGAGGGGTAGAAGACCGAGTGAGAGCGAGCGACACAGCTATAAGAGGCCTTTTATGTACTCCTATCCATAAACAAAGTGAGATCCCAAAGTTCGCTACCCTGAATGCACTCTCTGGATGAGATGGGAACCAACTAAAGACAAGAAATTTTACTAATACCCAACAGCTCCTTCTCCCCCCTCACAGACCCCAACTCTCTGTTTGCTGAGGGTACAAAAAAATACACTATGCTGCTTAAGGGGCTCCTCTCAAACCAGCAACAAAAAAACATTAAGGCGATATGATAGGACTCAGAATAACATGAAAAACATGTGCAGAGGCAGAAAAGGAACCAAACCTACCAGCTTCCTGTGGTCTATAAGCCATTTAAGAAACTACGCTTAAAACGAAGGGATTTAGGTGAGAACAAAAATCCATTGTTTCAACTCGACCCTGGACATTATAAGTCTGCTCAGGCAAAATGAGATATCCGCCTCTTTTCACTATGAACTTAGCTTCCACCTCTTTAAAAAAATAAATAAAATAACTGACTGAAAGAAGTAGATTGATCCCATTGATTTTGAACACCAAATGCAGGCATGGACGTCAACAAGTGACATCCTGCGTCACAGCCGCTGCGACCAGTTTCTCACACAACCAAATCTTTATACGGTTTGTTTCACCACTAACTTGAACATTCAGACACTGCCAATGAGTCACAAGCCAAATGACATTTATTTAAATATAGTCAGGGTAAACTTTACAATGTCGTCGAATGAATAAGCCCTCGCTCTGGTGTTTATGCTATACATTAAACCATATATAGTCATCAAAGGGAATTCAGTATCACAGTATGAACGAGGCAACTGACTGCACACAGCTGGGAGTGAAATAGGATAAGTGGGCAATGTGATGAAGGCTGATGCGGGGGTGGCTTTCTGCCCTCCTATGGGTGGGGGGCGGGGGGTAAGGATGGGGAATAAATGCTCCAGCTCCCCCACACCCTGGCCTGTTTCATTCTTCTCTTCTCTCAATGAGGGGATTAGGTAGACTCTCTCAGTGCGGCCACAAGGGCTCTCTCGATTTCGGGGTGGATAGCAGGACAGTGGTGAGAACAGGAGACAAGAGAAGAAGTTATAAACAGAAACTGTCTAGCAAAGTGAGATGATAGAATTAACGTACTTCTAAATATTATAAGCAAGATAAAAAACTAAAGAGAGCTGAGCGTAGGCCGTGCATTCCAGGCCGAGGCATTGTGGCTAACACTCTTAACATGCTGGAGATGGAGTAAAATGCTTCTAAAGAAAGCTGAAGAAAGGAAAAGGAGAGAAGTAAAGCAAAGTTGACACCACGTTTGTTGAGTAGCGAGGGATGCGCCGCTTCTTCTGTGGTCTTATGCAAAGCAGGGTCACACAAGGCTATGAGGTGCACAATAATGCTGATTACACGCATATGCTAATTATTACACGCTAATCAAGTACAGTAGCCTTATATTCAACGCTAATGCCTGGAGACGGCTTCTCTTCCCTTAACCCATTTCTTAAGGCAAAGGGAAACTATAAATACTTTAGGGCTGCTCACCAATCTAAATACTCCAGGCCACTAACTACTGGGGTGTCAGTCAACTGAAATGACAATTTAAAAGATAAGCGATGAGGCAATCAGATGAGACGAGTGACTGCCTGATAATTTCAGACTCTCAATACAGCCTGCGCATTAAAAGAGAATACAGCAGAGTCCTGGAATTGCTCAATTTATGCAGAATTGTATGTGGTGACAGACATGATAAAAAATGAAATGCGCAAATGTACTTGAAAAAAGTTTTTGTCAAATCCCATAAATGGTGCCATCACTTTCTCTTATGCGTGTGTCATAATGGATAAAGAAGAGTATAGCTGATCATAATGTAAGTGAGAACTAGAACAATGCCTAATTTAAGCTCGACAAATCATTCTTGGAAATAGCAGGTGAAATAAAAAAACTCAGCACATGGAGTTTGCAGAGTAGTCATTGAACTGGAGATAGATGTTCAAATGTTTTGTTCTGAGCACCTCTAGGGTTTTTTGTACATGTTTGCCACGTTTGAACATTTACAGTTCAATGACAAACTTTGCAAATTCCCATCTGCTAATAAAGTGGGATATGGTTGAAAGCTCTAAAACATGTGGGTAAATTGACCTACAGGTACTTTTTGTCAATAATTTAGTATGATCATTTTCTGCTATTTGTTAAAGTGCAGTCCTAGCATTGTTGAAAAGTGGTCTAAAATCATTTAAGCTGACTCAGCTGTGACTTAGAAGCTGGGTGCGTCTGTGACAGAGGAAAATACACGGGACAGGATCTGTGTTTTGCAATAGCTAGGATTTTCTAACAGTTATTCTCCTCACTGATTACTCAACCCCACATTTCTGGATAGTGTAAACCAATAGTTACACTCTAACATGTCCCACTTCACTTTAGATAAAACATATTACAAGTTTATTTACACAAGCATGTAGACCAACTACAATAGTTTACCAATAGATGGAAGGAATGTCCCGAAGAAGAAAAGCATTTGTTCTACTATACAAGTTATTCAGTAGAGTAGGAGGAAGGAAATGTGTTGAGGGGGGTGGGAGCGACTGGAAAAGATCAGGCTGCACGTTGCATCCTGTCTCCAGTTCCAAAGAAGCTGACTTGCTTAGTTATGTTCCCCTTTGGCCCGTTACTGCAGTACTCTTGAGGAAAAATTTGTAAAGTCAAGACAAAGTTAGCATTTGTTTTAAACAACCAACATTCCCACTAAAGTAATATTAGTATGATGTGTATATGGTAGGAGAGAGCTGAGCATTTGGTTGTACATGCCTTTTAGTTTGGTCATTAAAAACCAATTCTGTTATCTATTCTTTGCAGTCAGCACATGGGGTGTGGCTGGAGTTCAACTCTGAACTGTCAGGGAGGGTTTCACTTTTAGGAGGAGTTATTTTATCATCGTTTATTCAGCTTGCATAACTGTTATGTGAAGACTTGTGTGAATTGGTAAAACAGCTGAACTGTCACTCCACTGAGGAAAAACACTTAAGGCTAATGTAAACAAATTCCATTTGTAAGCAGAGCCACAGCTACATGTCTGTTACCAGTTAAGCAAACATTAGGAGGTTCAATGTACTTGTTAACATTGTTGTTCAAATCTCTAGATTACTTATTAACAAACATATATTCAAATAACTTCGACTCAAAGCTAACATCAGTAACTAACGTTGACTCGTGAGTTTACTGTCAAATAGCTAACCAGTGTTAGCTAGTTTAACGAGCGTTACTAGCCTGCTAGCTAGCGTTAGCTAACTGGTTTGGCATATAACGCCTCATATGTAGTCATTCACACAAATACATATTGACTATGTTATTGTATGCGCATCGTTTTGACTCTGGCGACCCTGATGTCAAGAAGTCTAAACTTTCTTTGGCGACAGGAAAGACGTTAGATACCTCAGGCAGCTAGCTTAAAAGCTAACGTCATTAGCAGCTGTTAATGCAGGCTCACCTTAAGTCTGATTTCATACGTGGTATATCTGGTCCTGGCAACCCCGATGGTCTCAGGGTTGCTCACATCAATCTCTAGAAAATTACTTGGAGGTCCATAAGCATCATTTAAGTTCTGAGGCTTAGAGAAGAGCCTTCTTGTGTCAGCTATGGTATCAGCCATTTCTCCCCTGTCCTTCTAGCAGCTAGTGATAGTGACAAGTTAGCTAGAATACAAATACTTACATTCCGTTGCTAGCCTTCAAAATAAAACATTTGGTGGTTGTTGTGTGCTCGTAATTACAAGTATACAGAAAAGCACACTATGTTAGAGCAGTTATCTATATTGGATGATATTATTTATTTAAATGCATACTTTTCCACACGATTTTATCGTTTCCACATCGAAATAGTCTAGCTGTAACTTTTATGTTGAAGTCAAATCACACGAGTTCCGGTATTGATGTGTCTCTCACTATCGCGAGCTTGAAAGGCCATCTCGCTGTACTTCCGATCAGCTGAGGTTCAGCTGACGCTGCTCGGCCACCTGCTGCTCGGTTTGTTTACAACCCGCCAGTGGGCACAGTGGCCGTAATCACGTTTTCAGACTATATACATAATTGTAATCATTTCATTTGTATAATCCAGACCAGTCATCAATGTAAAGTAATTGCTGCTAAAATGTAAAAACACAGGTGATCCGACATTCAACATTATTGAAGTTCTTCAGGATTTAATACGGAAAATAATATTGATTATTTAAAAAATACTTTACATAGTAAATGACAAGCGGAATATGTAATCTTATTAATAAACAACAATGGGATCTAGTCATATAAACAATAGGGATATAGTTCGGCCTAAAATGTACAGCAGTCTTTTCCCGTTGTTTATTTATTTTCAACTTAACCTACACATGTATTTTATAGTTCAAGCTTTTATTTCTACATTTGTTTCTTTATCATTTCATTTATTTATTGAGCCATTTATTAAATCATTTATTTATTTATAATGGCATATTTAGTCCTCTATAGTTTACAATATTAAATGCGAATACATAATTAAGACATTAGTTATATCTGATTAAATGTATTCAGGACTAATCAAAGTTAGATCCCTACAAAGATGCTCTCGTCTGCCATGCGTGTGTCATGTGCTGGTCATGTGGCTTATAGTGTCAAACGATTGTCAATAAAGTTTTAGCGTTTTGAAACATCATGGCTGCCTACACGGTTCCTGCTGCTGCCAAATACTCAAAATATGTTTTACTAAAAGATGCTTTTCTGACTTCAAATAAAGTGTACCGACTCTCAGCCATTTGTGCTGGAAAAGGTACGTGTCTTTCGGTCATGTTGTAGCCAATGGTATTCTTAGGAAATTTTGCTGGCACCCATAACCTCTGGATTACACTTGACTATAGCGCATTTTGACTTCTTCCAATCACGGTTTTATTGCGTCTATATAAAATCAAGGTACTATTGTAAGCTTTATGTAACGATTAACACAGAATGCTTTTGCTGTAATGCTTCAAGGTTACACTAGTTGGAGGACATGCAGTTCATCTGCATCATCCTGCTCCTCTGAGTCTCCAGCAGCAGATATTTGTGCCATCAGTGGACACTATGATCGCCTCGTTCAGTGTGGCTCCCTGCAGAAAGATGCTCAGCAGAGAAATGTTCTCCTGCAGCTGAGCCAGCTGCAGCACACCCTGAAGAACTATAATAACAGCATCCACTTCAACCCACCTCCACCGGGGCTACACTCAAAAGAGGTCAGTCAACTTCCAAAAGATAAAGACCCCCACACTACAGCAGCTGAAAACAAAGGTGGTGGACATGCTGCTAAAATATGACATGCATTATTATATATAATGATGCATGGTCTAAAAATCTAATCCTCAACACTCCTCAAAAGATTACTATATTCATACCGATTAATTATCTCCCAAAAAAATAAAAATGAATGTTGTTTACATTTTCCTTTTTTTAAGGTTCAAAGTTTTTTATCTCAAATTTACGTCTGTATATAATGTTTTTGATTGACCTCATGATTTAGATTATTCCTTATTGATAATGTTCTGACATGTTACTGGTCTCCAAAAAAAAATAAAGACAACTGATCCAAACTATAACAAAGACCTTACTAACCACAATGTCATAAAGCAACCAATTTCCTGATGTGTCACTCTGATGAAGCCACATTTCATTGGCTGCAAGGAGCGTGATGAAACGTATGTATAAACAAAATAAATTAACACATCCTCTGCAACATGTTCTTCCTATCTGCCAGATACATGACTTCTCTCTGACTTGTAAAGTTGATCTGTTACCTTCCCGTTCACTGCTCCGTTTAGTTTAGTTTATTTGATCTGTCCATCACAGTAATATTAGAGTTAGACAGTTCCATAGTTTTGCTCCTTTAACAGAGAACACTGATTGTCCAAATGAGGATTTGCGTAATGCAATGTGACTAATAATTCATATAGGCGAGGGAGTATTTGCATGTTCAATTTGCAGACTACACCGATGAATACAAGCTCACTCGGCCTATAAAATCAAGTCTATAGCTTGAAACAATCAAAACTCGACTCCACGCCAGCTGTGGAGGTTTCACCCGTATGATATGGTCTTCGTCAGTGGGTGGAGTCTGGGCAGTTTTCATGGAGATGCATTTGTTGACATGCACGATCAGTAGCTGATCTAATAATAAAAATGCAGCTACTGGACCTGAATATCAACAGATCCATCTCTGTGACCGCAGACCCCAAACTCAATCCACTCATACAGACCATGTGATGTAGTTGAAAGGTCTGGGAAAACACCAGTGCCTTTTGAGTGGGGTTTAGTCTCGTCAGTCACCTGAGACTTTGGGCACTTCTGAATCGTTGTCGTTTTGTATTGTATGGATTTAAAGCAAAAGTTACTGTACATGCAGGAGAGACACTTCTTTGTCTTTCTTTTGTGGGAATTTCTGAGGACTAAAAATGTCCATACTTTTATCTTTACTTCTAACACTCAAATGTTGTAAAGTAAAAATAAACGCATGAGGTCAAAAATAATGAGCACACAGTTTACAATTTGTGCGGCAGCAGGGATTGGTTTAACTTTTTACAGTGTGGCATCTGCACTCTCACTCTGTTATGAATTCTAACATATGGAGGGACCTCACAGAGTCCACTGCACTGTACTCCAGTTGTATCACTGATGGTGTTCATGGGGCTCAGGTCAAAGGGAGGGTAGGGGTCTGGGAAGTGTATTGTGCATGCGAGTTTTGGAACGGCGTAATGTAGGGGGCTGTTGTTGTTTTTAGGTCAGGGGAGCTGACTGTCTAGTATTTGGTGGTGGGAGTTGTTTTGTTGGTTGGCTGGCACAGACACATAGGGTTAGGCAGAGATTTTGGAAGGCAGCAGGGCAGACCTCCCGCTGGGCCCGTCCCGGCACCCCTCTCACTCTCTCACCGTCCCCATGCAGTAATGAGGGGATCCCCATTGTCTGGGCCATTCTTGTCCTTTTTGCTTTTGATTCGGGACTCTGACAAATGCTTTGGTGTTAGGCTATCAACACCACCGCCCCCCTCTCCTTTTGCACCTTATTTCTTGCTCTGTCTCTCACACACACATACACACTGACTGGAGTACTTAGGCAATTATTCTGGTTTGAATCAGGTCATACCACTGTCCTTTCGGTGTCTGTTCTCTCTGTGAAAGTGCCGCCATTGTCCTCACTAACTGACCAAGTCTGTGAGGAGAGTACACTTGACTTAATATTGACCCAATGTGGCGTGGTTTTGCGGATGGTCGGCCAACAATGGGCCATTGTTTAAAGGGCGCCACCCTCTTCAAGTCAGACCTACATCATGGAGTCCTCCTGTACACTTTAGGTCTTCAGCAGGACAGTTGTACCATTGAAACCTTTCTGAGATGCCAACAATCCCTGCATTAACCTTCTTAGTGAGAGACATGACATCGATGACTGTTGATATGGTCAAACACAGTTTTCCTGATGTCATTTCAAAGCCAAAGTGGCCATGTCCTGCATGTGAACTTTCCACTCATGTGCCAGTCTATATCCTCGTCCAGGAGGTGAGACAAGGCCACAGAGCTCAGCTAGACAGAGTGGCTGAGAGACAGCCTTGTCCTTCTCCACTCTGCCGTGGCAGAATGGCTTCCAGCCACCAATGACAATTACGCCACCATGCCAGAGGGCAGCTTGGGAAGTCAGGGAGAAGTCACACACTGTTATGCCAGAGCAGACAGGAAAGACTTGTTGCTCTTCCAGTATTTTACTCCAGCACAGGACAGGCGGGGATGGACGGGGGAGAAAGGAGGAGGGGGGAGAGAGCAGAGAGAGAGAGAGAGAGGATGGGTAACAAGTTTGTTTTTTCATTTAGTTTTCAATTGGCCATTGTCTGCATTTACCAGAGTCAAGTGCTCCTTGTGCTGTGGACACTGAGTACCGTCTCCATCAAATAGTTTCTAAATAAAAAAGAGGACAAACCTTTCTATTTAGTGCTTCGTTCATTCGAAAGCTATTTGGCTTTGCCCGGTTACAGAGATGGACAATCCACGCTGTTGTTAAACCCTGTATTAAACATCTATCATTTGCCCTCATATACGAAACTGTTATGCTCCAAGTTATCGCTGCATGTCATGATTAAACTGATGACACATGCGTTTACGTGGCTTGGGCCCTCTTTAGAGATATTTGGCTTTACGCGATATTCTCAGCTTGGTCACACAGAAGACGTTTTTTTGAAGCAAGGACCTTTTGATGATGGGAGGCAGGCAGCACAATGACTTCCAGCAGCACCTCAATGCAACAGTACCGTATCACAATTAGCAGCGCTAAACAGGCTGCACAGACAAGTCCACTCCATCTCGTATGGAGCCTCATCCAGTCCTCTCCGTTTTGTCTGACAAATCCCCCCATTGTTCCTCTGATGATGCTTTTATTTCGTGGGAACCCTGGCTTGTCTTGTTGATTAGATCCCCTTTGTCTTCCTCCCCTGCAGTGGGCTAGTCTGGAGAATGTGAAACCTCACACTGTAGTGGTGGCTTAATGCCTCAGCATACTTTGTTTATTAAACGATGATTCAGTCTTATATGGTAATGAATATAACGAAGTTTATGTAGGTCACCAGCTATAAAGGCATTTATGCATTCTTTTTGAATAAACATTGATGTATGGTTAACAGTTGTGCATTATTGTTCATGATGAAAAGCAGCTGTTGAAAGATTTGATGTAAAAACAACAGTACTTCAGTCATTTCCTCACTTTTTCCTGTTTCCCCTAGAAGGGAGAACCCGCTCCACCACCCAAAGGCTTCTATCTTTATGGAGATGTTGGTAGGAACACAAAATAAATCAATATTACTTTGGTATTTTCTATTGTGCTAAATCTCTGTAAGATGTCAAGATGCTTTTTCTTTATCCCTCTCCCTCGTAGGCACAGGGAAGACCATGCTCATGGATATGTTTTACTCCCGTGTGGAAAACACTCGTAAAAAGAGAGTCCACTTCAACGGCTTCATGTTGGACATCCACCAAAGTTAGTATCATCCTCCCACTCCGAGGCGCTAACTGCTGAAGGCTTGCTTGCTTGACTTTGTGGAAGTTTTCTGACTCCTCACGCGCTGGAGATTCTATATTTATCTCTCTGTTTGTCCTGAAGCCCTGCTGCTAATTGTCTACCATTATGCATGCAGGTGAAATTACTGCTTTATTCAGCATTGTCATTGGGCTGCTGATGCAGGTGTGCTTTAAGATGTGCCTGACATTTGTGTGCTGCTTAAAGGGATCCATCGGAGGAAACAAAGCCTGCCAAAACGAAAGCTAGGGGAAATGTTCACCTATGACCCCATATCACCGGTTGCCATGGAGATCAGCGATGAAACCTGCCTCTTGTGTTTTGACGAGTTTCAGGTGAGCGAGTTTGTTACAGGCTCTGTGTGTGTGTGTGTGCGCGTGTGTGTGTGTGTGTGTGTGTGTGTGTGTGTGTGTGTGTGTGTGTGTGTGTGTGTGCGTGCGTGCACGTGTGTTTGTTTGTTTGTTTGTTCGTAAAACCTGCTTGAACAACATTAACAATAAGTAGCAAATATCAACTGAATACATTTGCAACAACTAATGTGCTGAACAATGTTTATGTTTACACTTCCTGTTTTTGAAGAGTCAATCTGACCTACAGTCATGCTGAAGTCATTATTTCTTTGATTATTTTGACACATGCGGCATACTTTAAAAAAAAAAAAATATATATATATATATATATATATATATATATATATATATATATATATATATGGTAGCTACTGGCATATTTAATATTCAGGGGAAATGGCCAGCCAACAGCAGAAGCGTTATCGATTAGAAGCAAACACAAAGCCGGAGTCAGAGAACCACAGGTCATGAGACTTTGACACATACAGCCAATCACAGATTAGATATTTGGAAATCTCAAAAGAGGCAAACAAGGTGATATTTTAGCGTTTTGTTTCTTTTGTGGTTCGTAGTAACTGCTTTATGCTTTACCCTACTTTCTTGTTTGATCAGGAATGGAGAAAAAAAAACATGTGAAATGTTGCAATTCATATTTACAGTATTCAATTGAAGCCAGTGTCTTTCCTGTGGGGCCAACTGGACGCTTCTGATCCCACAAAAACAGGACTGGGGACACCTAGTGGCCTCTTTGTAAATTTCATAATTGAAAAAGTGACTTCTAATAGTAATGAAACATTCTCTCTTCTTAGTATGTGGTATAGTAGTAGTTTACCAGTACAGTAGTAGTACGTACATGTGTAATGTCACATGTATCAATATATAACATTTCATTGTCGTTACGTTGACACTGCAGCAGTCCTGTTGCTTGTGTATGCACTCACACAGTTAATTTGCTCCCAGACTATTACAACCAAGTCACCCTCACGTTTTTGTACCCTGGATTTACACAACTAAGAGCGAGCCACCCTCAGCCATTAGTGCTGCACAACTTCTCATTATTTTACCCTTTGGTGTCAAAAGAGAGAGCCACTACTGAAGCTCTCTCTATTCTCTGTAAGTCATTCACGGAGTAAAGAAAGACATGCGCTTCTGTCTCTATCATTAGCCAGCCAAACACATCTGTGAGCAGCACAATGTTCTTCCTCTTACTGATATCATTACAGTTGATGCCAGCAGGTCGAAGGTCACAGAAGGTGCGCTTGCTCTCCCTAATCACACTCTATGCATCTGCGAGGATCAAGAGCTGCTCCTTTCATCCGCATGTCTTTCACATTTTAAACTGCGGCGCTGTTTGTACATTCTCATTGATTTGCTTTGTTTGCTGTCGCCAGCTTTGCTGTTTTCGCTTGTCGACTGTTGCTACCGGTGAATGGAGGGGAAACAAGCAGACATGTGCACGTTGTTTGTGATGCATAAACAAGAGGTTGCAAGGTTGGGAGAGTTGTGTGTGAGTGTGTGTGTGTGTGTGTGTGGAAAGGGGTGGGGGGTGAGGGGGGTGGTCTATACCAATCAGCATCCTCCTCCACTCAGCCATGCAAATGAGGCTCTGGGTATCAGTCGCACTCTCCTGCTTCCTTAAGTGAGTGGAGCTAGAAAGCGACTGGCGGCGGCGGGTCAGATGGATCTTATCCTCTTAAATGCTAATGACATTTCTCCATTCTCTTCATTAGCGCCATGCCATTATCAGTAATTTGTAGCCCCCCTCCCTCCTTTTACTGCCCCCACCCGGCTCCTCTAATGAATACTCGCCATTGAGAGGTCCGAGATGGAAAGATGGGAAGAGCGAGGAAGGAAGAAGAAGAGTGAGAAGAAAACGCTTGAGCGTCATTGTCTCAGGGCCTCTGCCTCTGTGCAGCCTCTGTGCAGCCTCTGGGAAATTGCTCATAGATTGTGTACATAAAGAGGTGTAACATCAAAAGGGGTTTAATTTGGCACCCGTGTGCCTCGCTGTAAACTGACAGCCGCTTGAGTAATTGGATGCTCATTTAAATATCGGCATTGGCTGACGGAGATTGCGCCATTATTTTTGTGTTCCACAAGTGCTACATCAGTCCCCTCCACCTTTCTCATTCTGTGGGTACCCATTCTCTTTCCCTCTCCCCCTACTCATTCAGCAATCAATATTGCCCCTCATACTATGCCCATGTTGAGGGCACATGAATAAACAAATCCAGGTTGTATAAAAGGTCATTTTAAATGATTCTTTTGAAATGAAAATAAAATCCTGCGGTCGGAGGAAATGGGGGCCCCTTCAGAGAGACACAGAGCCTTGGCTTTCTGTTGATTCTCATTACGTGAGACACACACACACACACACATACACACACACACACACACACACACACACACACAGACACGCACACTAATTTGATGCCCCTAGCCACCTCTCCTTAGCAAAATCAAGGCTTTAACACAAATGTTAATCAAGTATTGGCAAGGGCATTGGGCTAATATGCCAAAGCAGAAGACTCTCCAGAGTATGAAAGGAGGCATATGTCGTGGGTATGGCCATCAGAAGTGCCTGTTATATACAGGAAAGTAGGTAAGAGGGACTAAGAGGCGAGGGCGGGGCAGAAGTCTTTCTTTTATTCAAGACATCCTAGTTCTTAAAAAGGCTCCATGTCCTTTAAGACAATAGCAAAGTAACTAGTAATAGTAATCTCTCAATTTGCCTAAAATGTGGATGGTATACTGGGAAATATTATTTCTCCTCCAAATATGATTCTTTCTACAGCAATCATTTTGCAAAGGGAAGGTCACTTAATTTATTGGATTTGTTTGTATTGAATAAAAATGACATAGCGACTTAATAATAATAATAATAATAATTAAATGTTCTTTTACAATATGCCCATCTCGTATCAGTCAGTCATCATGTTTAGTCAGGCTTGTTACATACATGCTGCTTAGATAGAGGTGAAAGAGAGAGCGATGAGAGAATAAGAACAAAAGTGAGAGCACTGGATTACTAATGGAAAGGTCAGAGCTCTTCATTTAACGGCCAGCGACTCATAAACGTCCTTGCTTCAGTGTCGTCAGCGAGCTTTGTTTATTGTGGACTCGTGGAAATGCTGTAGATAAAAAAAGACAGCGGACAGTTGAATTGGATTTATGTATTATATCCTTGTGGTATTGTGGTCCTTGTGTAGCCTCTATCAATCTTTGTCTGCCATAGTGACCCCAGTCTTGATCCACATTGCTCCATCTTCATCGTCCTTTTCTTCCTCTTATTTTCCCCGTTTGCTTTGAGTCATTTTCATGTCTCGGTTGATTAGCTCGGTGCTCGCTGCCTTGCCTCAGCTACTTGTCCTCAGCAGAAAGCCGCTTCGTGACCATTTGCAGTCAGTTCAAGTGCTTTAGGTGCGTATACGTACGTGTATGTGTGTGTGAGTGCGAAAGACACAAAGGATTGAATGAGCACACCTGAATGACACTCATCAACATGGAGTGTTGATGGCAGGGTTTGACCTCAGACTCACACACATGTAGTGTGGCAAGAAAAGGTGAATCATACAGTATGTGAATGCATCTCTCTCCTTCTCTGGTTCTGGTCTGTCAGGTGACCGACATCGCTGATGCCATGATCCTGAAGCAGCTGTTTAAGACGCTGTTCAAGACCGGAGTGGTGGTGGTGGCCACCTCCAACAGACCCCCTGATGGTAGGACGACTGGTGTCTGAGCACATGCATGTTGTACTTTTCTTATTTAGTTATTGTTCATTACCTTCCGCCACAGAGGTTTGGTTTTTGTTTGGTTTGTTTGTGTGTTTGTCAGCAGGATTACAGAAAAGCTACCAGCCTGATTTTCATGAAACTAGGTGGAAGTGTGTCGCGAGACACAAGCAAGAACCCATTAAGTGTTGGACCAGATTGGCCTTGGTGGAGGTCAGCGCTCTCTCTCAGAGTCCCTCTAGTTCATTACCTTGTTCTAACTAAACACACAGTTCAGTAAATAGGTAGGATGGTTTCAGAGTAACACTGTAGTAACACTATTTTCTTTTCTCAGAATTTGCCGCTACGCACTAAGTAGTTAAAGTAAAGGAGCATCTCGGTAACAGAAACATCAGAACTACCACAGCTAATATTAAATTAAATGCTAATATTGCAGGAACATTTAATAATTTCATATAATGGTACCGTAATTACAACAAAACGTATATCTGAAAAGAAAATTGTGGATCTTACAAACAAATAAGTTAAATTTGAACCATATCCTTCCCATTAGGGAAAAATAACTTCCAAATATGTCACTTAAAAATGAATGCGTTCACTAATTCTACTCTATGATATGATTCATCAGCATTATCTGTGCCAGAATAGCTGCAGCACATGTTTCCAGTGCTGCGCTGAAGTATGATGATTGATGAGTTGTTGAAAGCACATAACCATGTTAACTAAATAAAACACATCAACTCTTCCCCTGATCTTTTTGAATGTACACCTTCATCCGGGTGCTATCTCAAGTTGTTTCCAGCTTCTTGATTCTTCATCACTTGTGCGACTAATAAATCATCGTACGTTTAAGTGGGTGTCTGGAGAACAGTTTCGCAACATGTTTCATTTTGTTGAGTAACTGCTTACTGTCAGGAAGTGTCAGCTTTGACCAATTACTGCAAGCATGAAAGGAATTCTGTCTTTTATAGAAAGCTCAGCTCGGAAGGACTGAGAAGGCAAAAGGCTGACAGGGAAACATTGTCTAACAATGCCTCAGCCTCGAAGGTCCTCTTAACTACACCAGTGCACCATCTGCCTGCAGCTGAAATAACAAGTTATACTCCTGGATGTTTGCTTCTCCGTTTGAACCAACACATTTCTCAGTCACTTTACATGTATCTACATTATTCACTTAACATTACTTTCATCCAAAAGTGCTTGGCTCCAGCAAGAATTAATTTACAAGACCACGCGGACTACGGCCGGTTAACAGCAAGTAAGCGAGGAAAAGACGAGGAACGTTTGATACAGCTCTCACTTAGAGACATGACACAACCTTTAAACAGGCTTTGATGTTGCATTTACTGCCAGCGGAGCAAGGTTTGAGGAAAAGAAAATGAGCAAGGCGGTGATCAAGGTGAAGATAAATGCATGATGTGCTATCTGACGTCTTTCTCTGGGAAGATGTTGATGTCTCAATGTTTCGAGTGGGTAGGAAGTGGATGGCAGAAAAATTGCTCTTGTACACAAAGACGCCCGTCTCTGATATTTACTAGCTATTAAGAACAAAGCGCCAAAATCATGAAAACTTAATAGAGAGCCTACTTGGTATTAATTACATGGTTAATGGAACACTGAAAGCCATAAGAGACAACTGGACATGAAAGGCATACATTTCCCATCTTTATTGATGTGGAGATGCTGGTATCAAACAGCCCTAGATGTGTTTTGGAGGCAGAATTTAGAGATGTTTTTTGTTAAAATGGCTAAAGTAGCGTTTCATTGTCTTTATATACTGATGGAGTTTAATGAGATTGACGAGAGTTAGAGGGATAAATGGTGTCTTTTTGTGGCGGAACAACCTCAGTGAAGTGGATCACATGCTGTTTACATTAATGGACTTAATAGTCTCTGAGAGCTTACGTAATTCATTGAATTTATTTCCATGAATAAGTTTCCTTGTCAGTGGCATCGGTTACATTTATCTCCTCTCATGTTAGGTCAGTAAATATGAAACTCAGCCAGTTAGCTTAGCTTAGCAGAAAGACTGGGAACAGGAGGTAACATCTAGTTAGACTTTCTCCTCCTACAAATAGAAATACAGATAAGCTCACATATCAACAAGTTATATCTCGTTCTTTAAAATCTGTACAAAAACCAAAGTGTAAAAACGACACAATGTGGTTTTTACAGCAGGTTATATGTCGGCCAAGAAATAGTCCAGGACACGACATGTGTAAAACCACATTTTTCACTTTGGCTTGTGAACGGATTAAACACTCTAAATATCCTGTTAATGAGTGAACCTTAATGGTGCTGGTAGGCTTCGTAACCTTTTAACACAGTCAGGCTAACTGCTATTATCTTTGTGCTAAGCTAAGCTAACTGTCTCCAGCTTCATATTTACTGCACAGACATTAAACTCTCGCCAAGAAAGTGAACAAGGGTATTCATTTATGTTATTTATTTATTTATTGTGATGGGGACAAATACATACAGGCATTGTTCCATTTCAATAAAGTGCAATCGTTGAAGTGTGTATAGGTCTTTTAGTCGGTAGATACATTTAGCAGACCTTGTCCCTGGTTTTGACAATGAAAACAGATGATACAGTCTACAGGCGTACAAACTAACAATACAATACATAGACAAATATCCGTCACAAACAACCACTGCAGATTATTAATTGAAACCTCAATTAATTACAATACGTATACTAGATGTGTCTTAGTGTTCGCAGATTTGCCTTTTCGGTTAAGCCATAAGTTTCCTTTACTGTTATATTTTACCATCATTCGACTGAGTAGTTCTGGAACAAGGCCATTTACACACTTGGAAATCAATTTTAGAAATAAAAAGGTTTCTGAAATTCTCAAGCTTAATAGATGCTTTTTTGAATTTTACAAAGGTGCTATTTTACTGGCTTCTGAGCCCATATCTGCAAAGCTTGTTTTGTGTAAGGACATCGGTTTCATTGCTGATTGGGTGGCCTGGCCCCAGACGGTTGCACAATAAGAAAGATGCGTATATAGTTGGCCGGCCTTTATGGGTAAACAAGATCGTATAAGTCGAAAAACAGCTAAGATTGCTTTTGATGTTCTTGGACACTTTCCTAAAACGTGCTTTAAATTGTAATTGCTAATCCACGATTGAAGAACAGCGAGATATTTCTCTTTTTCCTTCTGATTAATAATTATCGTAAAGCCATCACACATTTTCCGTCTTATTGAAAAGGTTGTATGCACAGCTCAGAGTTATGAAGCCACTGTAAGACACCTATTCAGTAACTCTGAAGCCTGTTGTGGAGTCTTTGTCGAAGCATAAGTAATATAATCCAAATATTGAACTACTCCTTTAACCTTGACAATAGAATTGTCTCATAGACGGCACAGTCCATTACAGTATAGGAGTTAAGTTAAGCTTCAATCCAAACATCAACAACGACTGCTTGTTTACGTTTGCAGCTGGAGAAAGCTGAAGGCTCCATGTGTGTCTGTGGGTGTGTGTCTTTGTCCTTGTTTGTGTGTGTGAATCCCTATCTGTTTTATCTGTCTATCAGGGATGCTACTTCAGATGTAATTTGTTCCAGCCGAGCTAATTGAAACATCTATTCAGCGAGCTGCTGTGGACATTGTCCGTGCTGAAAAGGCGACAGTCCTTTCTCTCACCACCATTGTTTGGGAATGTAATGAATTTTATGTTGCTGCCGCTGCCGGTAGAGAAATCCATTTTTCTCTCCTGGTCCCAGTCCTTTTGTCGTGCCTCCCCACCCATCCTTCAGTTCATCAATAGCCACTTTATCTGCCAATCTGCGGCAGGGAATGACATTATTAGGAGGCTAAACAGCAGCTCTAATACAGGCCCTCCCCTCCTCTTTCAGATCTGTACAAAAACGGACTTCAGAGGGACACCTTCCTACCTTTCATCGACGTGCTGAAGGTAGAGACAAAGTCATCCCTCTCTCTTGTCTTGTTAATTAATTCATTTGTTTATCACACACACACACACACACACACACACACACACACACACACACACACACACACACACACACACACACACACACACACAAACACATACATACACACACTTGCATGTGCACCTCCGTCCCTCTGTCTCTGTGCTTTTTGCAAGTTGCTGTTTGGGGGTTTGATGTTTTCTGCTTCCTGGATGCCTCGCTCAGTGTCACAAAGCTGTCTTTGATCATACCAGGGCACGGTGAAAGACTCACAGAGAGAAAGGTAGGGAGAGATGGAAAGAGCGTGAGTGAGCACAGGTAATGTGAATAAGAGATGGGCGGACGAGCTGAGTGAGTGACTGCTTGCATTTCAAAAGTATGAGTGTGGGGGGGGGGGTCGAGTGGTGGGCGAGAGGTGGGCGAGAGGAGCGATGCGCTGGTTAGCATTTCCAGCGAAAAATCTACTTTGCAATTTAAGCAGGTAGCACCATTATCCTGCCTGCATCTCAGATGATCATTGATGTGTTTGGAGTGATCATGATCATAAATAATTGAATAATAATTTGTTGTCATGCATTTTGCAACAGAGGAGGGCAGCATTCTTGCACCTTCTTTTGGTATTTAGTCTAAATAGTAACAGGAAGCAATATCCAACTGCAGTGTATTAGGTCATAAATGTACTGCTTATTTTCTCACTATTCATAAGACAAAATACCCTTAGTAGGGCAAACAAATGTAATGTATAATATAGGTACAGAAATACAAATGTATCCACTGTTTCTTTTTTTTTTACATACATAAGTTCTCATCCAAGGTCTGGCACTCACAGCTGATATATTGTTAGAGATAAATGCTCTCTTGTGACTGAAGGACTGAAAATCACCACTCAAAGTGCTACTTGAATTGTATGGCAGGAAGGAAACTGTTCTTAAATTCTCATTATGTATCATAGGTAATAGAGACATTAAAAAACCCTTTACAGAGGTGACAGGGGGAATGAAACACTTTTATTAAACACGTAATTTAAATTGTTATTAACACAATGATTAGAGCTTTGGTTTAGAATGTTCCAAAACCCAAATATTACCCACATATTGGTACTTGTATGTACTGTAATCGTGAATATATTTTAGAAGAAATATAGCACATGATGAAGGAAAAAGCATATTTTTTATACACATTTGTTTACCATAGCAACATGTCTGAGCAGATTCAGGTACATCTGGTAAGAATAATACATAAAGAATAATACCTTTATTTTTGAACATGTAGATATGATAATAAGTATGTTATTACAAGACTAGAATGATTCCATCACATGTACCTATCATCTGTTATGTCACAAACCTCAACGTGAGTACTGTTGAGTAAGAATAGGAGGCGATCACAATACAGAATCTTTTTACATGGTTGATCTGAAGTGTCCAGGCTACAGACAGTTTTCAGGGTCATCAAAGCTCCACTGTATCTTCTTACACACACACACACACACACACACACACACACACACACACACACACACACACACACACACACACACACACACACACACACACACACGTTATCGCACCACAACCGGGGAGGCCTTGGACTCACCCTGCTCCCCACCCTCTCTCCCAGCAGCACCCTTGCCCTCTCTAATCCACCCTCATCAGGGTCCTGAATGCCTGTTGTCCCTCTCTGCCCCGCACTACCTACTCTCTTTCAGGGTTCCATGTTCCTCTTTGTGAGGCCATCTGGTTTTTGGGGTCAGTTTTTTTTTTTTGGGGGGGGGGGGGAGGTGTACGGCATTCTCTATAGCGGCCTGTTCTGTAAAGTTAAAGCGTGTTTTAGCGGGGTCACGCTGCTAACTAGCTGACCCTTGATAGATTGAATTAATGCTTGCAGGGCCCAGTGGTGCGGGTCCTCCTCCCTGATGCAGCTCGCTCTCGTATGTGCGTGCTTAAGTGTGCTTCTATAGCGGGCGAGGGAGTGAATGAGGGTGTTAAAAAGTAAAAAATAACCTCTGACCTCTCCTCCCTATCACCTGAGCTGGAGTGGTAGAGGTCAATCCACCACCTCTGTCCGCCTGGGTTGACGTCTTTACTTAACTATTGACTTCTGATTAGTTTAGACCGCCTCCCCCCCCCACGCACCCCAATCATGCAGTTTCCTAATCTTAAAAATAAGAAATGATTAGATCAATTTAAAGTAGATCCACGTGAAAGCATATAACTTCACTGATCCTAAAAGTCTCTGACTGCTTTTCACTTGTAGTTTGTTTTATTTTTTTCATCCACTCGTATGTAATTTCTTGTCCTCTTCAGTGTCTCTGTGGACTCCATCAGGAAACCTATTCAGTTGTTAAGGCTTCTTCTTCTTTGTAGCCATGGCAAAGCTAGGAGTTCTGTAAAATACAGGGTTTAAGGGCGTTTTTAAATGGACACTGCCAGTATTGTAACTAAGACACTCTTCCTCTCTCAAAAACTGTCCTCCCTCGCCACTCCACTTTTCATCGCCCATCCTCTCTCTCCCTCTCCATCCCCGCTCTTTATTCTATTATTATCCCGCTCTGCTCGCTGGCTTTACTCACCCAAGGTCAGGTCTCTGTATTTTAGTAGCAGAATAGTGACTTTATCTTCCTTCCGCTTGTTCGATTTCAGTTGTGTACAATGCTGCAGAGAGAGGAGGGGGGGGGGGGGGTTGAGTTGCCTCAACAACCCTGAGGCAACTTTGAGTATCTCTGAGTTTCCTGCTGTTTTCAACCCTTCTTTTGATACACTCTCCTTCTCTTTTTGTGTGTGTGTCATTGTTAATAATTACTGTGGGATGTGCAGTTGGAGATGAGAGAAAAAGAAATATATAAATAAAACCGGATGATAGAGAAAGGAAAACTGAGGATCGAGAGGGATGCGGTCCTCCAGTGAAGACCTTGGTGAGAAGGACTGCCTTTGAAGAGCCGGCAGCCTGCCAGTTTAAATCCAATGGATGTTGATATTTGATGACTCTCATTGTCTTCCAGAGCATTTAATGGCAGTGCAGTGCCACTGGCTGTATGCCTCACTTCTTTTGTATCAGCGCCTCGCTTCTACAAAACTGAACGATTAATAAAGGACACATCGATTTTTGTTTTCTCCTTTTAAACGGGATGAATTCTGGCTCTGTATTTATCGCCCTATTTTGAATTGATCATGTTACCTTGGCTTATTTCCTGCTGCCTAACTGATGTTTTTTCAGTGTGTGCACGTGTCCGATGTGTTGGATCAAGAATGCAAGCGCACAGGTGCGTCATTCTGGACTGTATGTGTTCATTTTTAAAACGGGGCACAATCGAAAGGCAACATTTCAGAAATGTCGCTCTCTTTATAACTTTACTAACATGTACATTTAAAGCCATATTGTATCGTTGTGACGCTCTCTGCCTCTGTTGCACTCTTCCCAACCCTCTCGCTTTTTGACGTTCTGCCGTGTTTTCACATTTGTAACATCATGAAGCTGCAAACACGGCAAGTTTTTAGATGTTATGAATTGAAATTGATTTTCAGACAGCCTTCGTATGAAGATATACTAACTTGTTTAACTGAGCACAAATGGGTTTCATACCTCTGTAATACATTGTTGGTGCTACCAGGCAAGACAACTTCATGCTGGGAAAGTCAAAGTGCTTCACATAGCACAGTAAAAGAAAAGCAGAGTAAATAAATGTATAAAATGGCATAAGAAATGCAGCATAGTGTAGATCTTGTAATACATGTTGAGGCACATCGCACATTTTTTAAGTAAGACCATGGATAGCATTAATATTAATAATAATCTCTGTTAATGACCTAATTAACAGTTAATTAAGTCATTAACCGCTTTTAATGGGGAGTAGAAAAAACATGTTTATTGTGTGAATTCCGTTACCAAAGGAAAAGAGATAACGCCGTCCCACAGTTCCTCGCAACGGCTACATTTAAAGCGACGAGCCATTCGGCCGTCAATGACATCGCCGTTTAATTGCACACTGTGGGTGAATTGAAATCATCTTTCCGTGGAGTTGTGATTCTGTTTTCGACAGAAATGCTTCCTTGAACTTTACAATATTGAGTTTTGTCGCTTTACTCGTTTTCTGTGCTCGGCTGCATTTCCTCTGTCTGTGTGTCGCTCCCAACACGTGGAGCCTCTGTTGGCCAGGTGCAGGTAGCACAGAATCCGCCGGGTTTTTGGAGCGGTTTGGTTTTCGGGCCTCATCAGAGCTCGAGAGGGGTTGAGGGTGGGGGGTCCAGTGGGGTCCTGGATCACGAAAGGTGGGGCCTCCGACTCAAAAGATGTTTCCCCAAGAGGAGCAGCCGAGGCAGGGGGAGGTTGTGAGAACGACCCCTCAGAACAAACCATCGCTGGCCCAAGGCGGTCACACTTTAAGGGAATAGATCATTAGGTGTAATTAGGGTGTTCACATTGTCACGTACCCCCCCGACTGCCCAAGAATGAATAAAATCACCAGATACACCCCCACCCGCTCACTCACACACACACAGCAGCTCCCCAGTTAGTGAAAACACTTTGATGTCAGAAGAGTCGTCCAGAACTTGCCAGCATAAAGGCAGTGTTTTAAGCTTTCTCTCTTTTCTCCCCCGTCTCTCTCGACCCCTCTTTCCCTCCCTCCCTCTTTTCTTCTGTCCCTCCACACAAGGCTGTAAGACACACATGGTTGAATGAACGACAACCTTTCCCCTCCTCCCCTCTCCCTCTCTCCCCCCTCCGTCTCTTTTTCAGCCTTCCCACCCCGCATTTCTTTGAGGCCTGGTCAATTCTCCGAGCCAAACAAAAAAAGCATCAAATGTTTTCTGCTGCCGGGTAATGAGGGAGTGGACCTCATCAGGGCCCAATAGTCAGCTATCCTTGGCTTTTGTTGCAGCTCAATGGCACCGCGCTCTTTGAAAAACTCAAAAGCAACTTTTTGAGGAGCAAAGGATAGAGAAAGATATGTCGCAGAGGGAGTGGGTGCAGAGGCAGCGACAAAAAAAAAAAAGAATCCACTCTGTTTTTATGCTAAACGGCTGTCCAGAGAGAGCAGTGGACAGCTTGGACAATGGCATGATTGGAACTACATGTGTTTGGATGACTTTCTTCTAAAGAGACTCTGATTCTCATGTCTGTCATCTCTCTCTCTTCTGCCTCTCCCTCCCCTCTTGTGTCTGCGAGTCCCTGAATACATCTGTGCAAGTAGTGAAACTCTTAATTTGCAGCGGCGGTGCTTCCATGCTGCTTCTCTGTGAATCAGCTACACATAGGAACTTTTTTCACACCACCGGTACACAAAGCTAATATAGCGTCACGGTGATAATGAAGCTAGGAACTAAGGATTATTTTCCTTGTCATTTAAATCTGTCAATTATTTTTGTTTCAATCAAGAGTTAAGTCTTTTAAAATGTCAGAAAATAGTAAAGAAATTTCCCAGAACCCAACGTGACTTCTTCCAAATCAACAATTCAAAACCCATTTATATTTTTAAAAGCTAATGAAGATGCCTCGTGCACAGCAGTGCTTCTCCTCCCTCCAGCAATGCAAAGAAATTCAATTTACAATCATATAAAACAGAGAAAAGCGGCACATTCTTACATTTGTGACCAGGGATTTGCCAACCGCACTTTTCCAATGGCAATTAGTCATTAATGAGAAGTAAATGAGTAGGAGTGATGTTTACACCAGGCTAGATCTGGAACTAAACATTATTTTCATTATTGATTAATCTGTTCCTTTAATTCTTAATTAATTGACAAATTAATTTGCGTTTAAAATGTTCAAAAATATTGATTTTGATCAAATTACAACCATATGAGAACAGAAACAAAGCAAATTCTCACCCAGGGAGTGTTTATTTTTGCACAAAATGACTAATTCACCATATTTGTCGATCAACTAATTGATCAATTGTCTAATGGTTTCAACAGTACAAGTGACAAAAACAGTGCAGCTGATTGTTAGTTTTTATTAGGGTGTATATATATATCACGTTGTTGTCCAGTTGTACAGAACAACATAGAGAATAAGATAAAAGGCCAGAGATAAGACTGTAAGTTGCCAAGTAGACAGACTTGGAGTCTGTGAGAGGAGCATGGTGGGGGGCGGGGTGGGACCACAGTATGTAGGCGGATGAAATCTTGGAGAAGTGAGAACTTGACAATCCCCTCAAGATGGATAATCAAGTAATGACCCGCAAGGCCTCAGCCTTATCTGATTATAAATTATCAATGGAATCATCATCACTGATTGTGTTTCCATTCCTCCTTCTTTCATCGCTCCTATTTGTACCTCGCTTCTCCGTCAAGAAACGCGTCAGCCGCCTTTACCGTAGGTAGAGACGCTTCATAAAGGGAGGGAGTCGAAGATGGCAGGAGAAAAGACAAACTGAGAGTCTAATAATGTGGCGGCGATAGTGACATGTTTTTTTCTTCCTTTTTTTTTTTCCCCATTTTGGAGGGACTATTTACCCGTTGGTGGGGTCACAGTAGGTTGATGAAATGACACCTCCCTTTTGTGCGTGGGGGAGGGCGAGTTTGTCAGGTTGTTATTAAGCCTGATTCAGCCAATTGGCTCAGAGTGGGAACCCCGTTTGTGTGAGCGGACATGGAGATAAAAAGTTGACAGCGGAGAAGAATAGAGTATTTCCGTCCCCTTGCTTTGCGATGATTACTAATTATCCTGCAGCTTAAGGAGGCCAGTGGCAGAAATTCACTGATTTCATAATTTACCGGAGCTGTCGCCGACTACCCAGTCAGAACAGGCGATGGCTTTGGATTGGATGATATGCAATTCCTTTCTTTTCTTTGATAGAATGGTGGAGATGATGATTATAGTTTGTGGTGCACTCCCTGACATGAATCCTGTTGACGTTTTACACTATCTGGAAAAGTTTGAACTCTGCATCAAAAGTTCACCCCTGCTGTAACACACTTGAATAGCTGCAGGAACAATAGATCGGCTCAATAAACCATGAAGAGGTGACACAAAATCCCAGCGCTGTCAGACGAGGGAAGGATGTCTCCTGTTGCCCCGTAGTGGAATTTGTTCACTTGTTTCTTATTTGCTCTTTGCTCATGATGGATGAGCAGTAGAGAATTATAATGATGGCACATAAAATACAAAATAATTTATCATGTAGAAACACAAGAATTTTATTCACAACAACAATAAAAGTAGATTCCTCAGCACAAACTCTGTTATCTTAAAGAATCTAAACCTAAAAGTTGGCGTCTAATCTGATAGCTTCTAAGGTTTATTCCATTTATATGGTGGCACATTTTCAGTATCTCTTTTCCACATTACATTTCACCAGACCCATTCTTTAAATCAGATTTAAAGGAAAGATCTGGGTTATTTTATATCTTTCTTTGTTGTCTAGTCATCATTTTATGACTTCAAAGCCTGATATATCGTATTCCTCCGTGCCATAGACCTCCATTGTTCATTAAAAACTATTACAAACGGACTAGCTTGAGTCAATCACATGTACACTGTCCTGCTGCTGTGAATACTCACTAGAAAAATAAATGCGCAACTGAAAATAGTCCCTAACAAATGCTCTATTTACACGTAGTTGGTGTAATGTTTAGCAAAAACTACAGTTCCCAGCTGTGTTTTAAATGAGATAACCATACACATCCATGCATTCATCCAACAGTGTTTATACTGAAATGTATAATTGTGTATTCAAGTTTTAATTAGTGTATTTCTAATCTCTTAGTATCACATTAATAATACTGATCTTTCCTTCTGCATTGCTGTTTAACATACACTGGCCAACATTTGCCCTTTGACTGACTTTTTAATCCGTCCTCCTGTATGTTGTGTATTTGTGTTTATGTGTGTGCGTGTGCAGGACTACTGCCACACCATCTGCGTAGACTCTGGGATTGACTACAGGAGGCTGGACAACGTTGCAGCGGGGAAGCTCTACTACCTGTAAGACACACACACACACACACACACACACTCTAATATTGGACACATTTGTTGCGCCTTTGCTCTTCAGCTCAGTGCAGAGTTCTGGTAAAGAGTCAACATTAACCACAACATGCACACAAGCGTTCACACACACACACACATAGGAAATGTTTGTGCACATCGTCGAGATTGATTTTTTTCAGAACGAGAAGACAGACCGATGGATAAATGGGGAGAAGCAGACTGGGAGAGTTATAAAGACCTACATTACCTTGAGAGATCCATCCATCCGTCCGTCCAAAAGAATAAAAGGGGAATCAATAGAATATGAGAAAATGGTAGAGCTTTAAAAGCTAGTTTTCTATTTCCCTCATTACATATACAGAAAAACAGAAAAACATGGTATGAATGACACTGCTGTTGCTCATTGCCGTATTGGAGCTTTCAAGTGCTTTCGTCTTTTCACTGTATGTAAATAGAGCGCATCACACCCTTTTAGTTAAAACACAAGCACACACACGGACACAAACACACACACACTTTAAAATCTAATTTTGACAGGCTAATGCTCGTGTTTAAAGCCTAACATCCTGGGGTTTTTTTACCGATGAAGTGAAAAGCTAAGTACTCCCCTCCCGTGCACTCCTGGCTGCCAATCGTTTGATGTGGCCATTTCACATTTCAGTATTGTTAATTTCATATCCTGTGTGTGTGTGTGTGTGTGTGTGTGTGTGTGTGTGTGTGTGTGTGTGTGTGTGTGTGTGTGTGTGTGTGTGTGTGTGTGTGTGTGTGTGTGTGTGTGTTCAGCACTGGGGAGCCTGGTGCGGAGGCCTTCTTGAATTCGCTTTTTGAGGAGTTGGCCTTAAGTCAAAAGAGTGGTAAGAAAGTTTTTACTTTTACTTTTGAGGAGATTTATTCGTCAGTCAACTTGCTCCAATATAACATCAACATTATACAAACTGTATGCCCTCAGTAAATCATTTAATCTGATGCAGATAAGGCAATATAAAGTGGGCTTTTCTAATGTTTTGAAACATTGATGAGAAAGTTGGTTTATTTGTGCAACATCATTTTCATCCACAGTTACAAGAGTGTTTCAGTCCACTCACTTTCCCACATTAAAGGATAAGGTTGTCAATATGCAATATTTTGTACACAAGTCCAATGAAAAGGCCAAACCTCACAATGTGTTTGCCTATCTCTTAATAGTTTAACACTTCCCTACCCTGTGGCTTACGAATATATACTTCCATGTGAGTTTTTAGAAAACAGGAGTAAACAGTGCATTTGTTGGGAACTACTCAGCCACAGATGTGGTGCTCTATTGAGTGTTTACACCAGTATGGTATATTGTGCAGACATTTATCACAAAAGCTGGGTTTAGCTAAACTAAAGCTCGAAAAGTTCAGAAAATGTTACTTTAAATTCCATTTTATAGGTATTAAAATGCTGTGTTTGGTTTTTTTCTTGAATAATTATATATTTAAAAACTTTGAAGATGCATTGTATAGAAAAAAACTGAAGGAGGATCAGAGGACGGTTTGACTTCTGTGGTCTAAGATCAACTTTAACTTTCATTCCTTCATAGATTTATTCAACATATTGATTCAACTGTGAACGTGATGATGCAAACTGTATGATAGGTATATTTTAAGGTATCCGTTTCCATAGTTACAGGCCCTCGGTTTCTCTCAGTACTGGGCAGGAAGGTGACTCTGGAGAAGACCTGTGGCTCCATCGCCGACTGTACTTTTGATGAGCTGTGCAGCAGAGTGAGCGTATAATCATTTTCTCCACAAATCTCAATTTGCTTCATTGCCGGCATTCTGTAATTGTTTCATATTTCATAGACACATTTTCTTAATGATAATCACCATATTTACCTATATTTATATTTATAAAGTGTTAACAAAGAACACTAAAAGAAAAATGCAGCATAAATGAAGTAATACTCATCACAGGTGTTTCACACACTCACACACACACACACACACACACACACACACACACACACACACACACACACACACACACAGTTCACTCGCCACTAATCAAAACTACTCAAATTCAAAGCACCTCTCTTATTCTGCGTTCTGTTTCTTCCCTCTTCTGTGTCCTTATTGTCCAAGCCTAAAACTGAATGACCTTCCCTTCGTCTCAGTCCTATTTTCTGCTCAATGTCAAAAAGCAAGTCTATTGACGATTTAGTGAATAGTTGAGCCTGTTGTGCCTCACATAAAATAGTGCGGTAGAGCAATCTGCAGTGTGTGTGTGTGTGTGTGTGTGTGTGTGTGTGTGTGTGTGTGTGTGTGTGTGTGTGTGTGTGTGTGTGTAATGTTGTCTCAAGCCTGATAGACAGCGGTGAGCTTTTGCAGGCATCTGAGCTTCAAGGCTTCTTCTTCCATCTGACATATGTTGGCACGTGCACATTAATTTTGAGAGCAATCATCCTGAATGGCAAAGAACCAAGGACAGGGACTGAACAACAAGGTGCCCCCATCATACAGTTACCATTTTTTTTCAGGCCAAACACACACAGTGCGTGTTTGTATATGTGTTTACATGTGTGTGCATGTGTGCTCCACTTGTTTTCCAGCCTATGGGTGCCAGTGACTACCTGGAAATGGCACGGCTCTTTGACACCGTATTCATTCGCCATGTTCCCGTGCTGACACTGACCCTGAAGGACCAGGCCAGACGCTTCACCACCCTCATAGACAACTTCTACGACAACAAGGTTCTCCATCTGTTTGTCACGACTAACATCGGGCTGAAAAATAGACAGAAAAATACATACGTCATATCACAAGTGTGTGGGGGCAATTTCTGTTCTGTAATATTCAGTGTACAACTGAGAGGATGATGGGTCATTTTACACATTAGCTCAAATTCAAGATTGGATATAATATTTTAAACTTATATGGAAAGTGCATGGGGTACCCTGGCAGCTTAGGGGTTAAAGCTTTAACCACAACGTGCCCAGATTGTGTCCAGCTGGGGGCTTTTGTTGCATTTCTCTCCCTATAACTATCTTCCATCATTTCCTGTCATCTCTTTATTACTGTTGATTATACAATAAAGGTATAAAATGCCCTTCTAAAGAAAAAAGCTTGATGACAGAAGGGACCACTGAAATGACTTAAATCACTAACAAGTAATGTTACTGCATTATATTACCATTACATTCAATCCAGTCTAAAGTTGAGTGCCAACCTCATATTGGCTCCCTTCCCATGAACTGTAGTTTTATCAATCAATGTATCATTGTGTCGAAGAGGGAGGACAAAGTCAATGTGCACTTAATTCCTCTCAGGGATGCAATAAAACACCTCAAATAGAGCAGAAACATATCATTTTAAAGAGGTAATGAACGAATGAACTGCTATCGATCACAGGAAACAAGCGCGTAATCATTAATGAAATAGGAAGTGACCTATAGGTAAACTGGACACTCACGTGTCTCGTTTCTTCCCCTCCACGTCCCAGGTGAGAGTGGTGCTGCTGGCGGCTACTCCTTTAGACCAGCTGTTTGTCCACACTGGAGGGGACGACGAGAGGGACAGACAACTGCTGGATGACCTGGGCCTCAGCGGGGTAAAATCACATCTGCTACAACCGAACATGACGAGTTAAAACAATCATCTCCGATCAGCAACGAATGGAGACTGTTCCCAAAATAAAATAATCACATCAGTGACAGTAGGAGGATGCACTTCAATAAGGAGTTAGTTAGTTATTAGTTTTGTTGTGTGTGAATAACAAGCTTATTATAGGGGCTTTGCAGAATTACAATAACATGCACACAGGTCTGCAGCAGCATTTAGTGGTTAATGTAAACAATTACATTCAGCTTACTAATTACTTTCTTTGTATATTTCATATGAGCCCATTGTATGTTACTTATTTGTTGTATCATATGTAATCTTCTTTTTTTTACTTGATAACAAACAGACATTGTAAATCATTGTAGAGGTGTTAAGTAAGGGACGTTTTCAATCCAAAACACAGTTTCTCTTCACAAATTTGATAAACAATTAATTGCTCAGCTACTTTTGAAGTTTTATTTTATTCAATTATTTTGACGTCTTTAGGAAAGTTTCACTGAGACTGAGTGTGAACACGGCATTCCTGAAACAGAGGGTCTCGCTATCACACAGATATTGATCCCTGCATGTCCAGTTAAATGAAACGAGCAACCTTCTGGTCTTAATCCTTAATCTTAATCCAAATGAGTTTGAAATCAATTTGTATTTGAGTGTATCAGCCGCTAACCCTGGTGTTTGCTCGTCTCTTCAGGAGGCAGCGGCGCACCTGACTCTGTTCACGGCCGAGGAGGAGATCTTTGCCTTCCAGAGGACCGTCTCCAGACTGATGGAGATGCAAACGGAGTCATACTGGGTGAAGGGAGACCGCAGTCGCAACAAGAAACGCATGAACACCTAACATCCACTGCTGACTGCATGATGATCCATTTACCTCCAGACAACACAGTACCTCATTAACTACTGACACTACATAAGAAAGAGAAAAGACCCTAATGTATTCAAGAAAGACCTGATATATCCGCAACAAAACTAGATTCTAGTTTTCAATTTTGGATCTGAAATCCCCTCATTTTATGCATGTGAGTTATACCGTTTCCTCTTCTGCGAGGAGTGCTCTCTCCCCCTTGTGGACTATTTATTTGAAAGAATATGTAAACCTCACCAACATGTGTGAACCACAAGACAAACAGGTGCCCACTTCAGAGGGAGAGGAAGTGTCCCTCAGAGTAATTGGCTACCGCCCTCTAGTGGGCGAATGTGAAAAAGGTTTCAATATTCTCAAGCTTTTTTTATGGAACGATATCAGTCTGTGCATTGAATTAAATCTCAAGTGTATAACACCTGGTGTGAATGTACACTCCTGTGCATGATATTGCTCCGTGGATGGAATCCATGGAGCTCAGTACGTGTCTGGATTCCTCATCAAGTAAAACTGATTGATTTTGACTCTGACTTTATCAAGGTGGTTTGACTGGTTGCTAACACTGTATTACTTGGAAGGGGACATTTGTCTTGCAAACAGGCACTGACGTATACAACTGCAAGCTGCAGTTATATAATAATAATAATAATAACATTATCAACACAAACAATTGTGAAGGGGGTTTGCATTCTTGAATCGAGACTTTTCAAGAAGTAGCGTCCTGCAGGTGTGATAAGATCTGATTTCTTTTATTAAATAATGCACAAAAGACAATCCTTCAGATGCACAAAGGAGAAGTTTATTTTAAGTTCGAAATGTGAATAAATGGGACACTTTCTCACTTTTTGTCACATTTCCTTCAAAGAATGTTTGCACATTATTGTTTTTGCCTCTTTTACAAAATGCCATGCACAGAAATGATATTGCACAATTGAATATAGGTACGTTGACTTCTGTAGCAGTGTGCCTTTATGATTCTCGCTCCAACAAACTTTAAATACCTTTGTAGTTTTTCATCTATTTAGTTACAATTAAAGGGCAGATAGAATTTATTTTACTGCCTGTGGTATTTTGGAACTTCTTCCTGTGTGTCTGTAGGTGGCAGCAGAGGGCAACCAATTGCTACAAGGTTTGTTATTGCGTCCATGTAAGGATGAGGTCATTCTAGTGCACCACTCCAGCCTGGACCAGCCCGCCCTGACAACTACAGTCAGAACAGTGAGTAGCACCTACAGTACCCAAACCAAGAGTGTTATATAAGATACTGTCTTTGCACCAAGCAGCAAACAGAAAAACACCGCAGTAAATCTAAAATCTCATATTTAAGGGACAGTAAATGGTCGTGCCTGCAGGTGTGTGCACGGATGCATGCACATGACGTGTATGATTAAAAAGCACTTGAGTTCGGTAGCAAGGCCTCAAGGCTATCCCACCATAACTCTCAATTAAAGAAAAATCAATCACGCCCTATGCCGAGGCCCCTAATCCAATCAGAGCATTATACTGTTTGGGGGGAAACATCAGACACAAACAGAGATGGCCGCCTCACTTTGATTGTCTTAATTGGATGATTCACGCTGGCTTAGAGGGGTGGTCGCATTCTCCATCCTCTCTGGACCACTGTCTTGATACCCCATGCTGATAGAGGGATGATGGAAAACCGTTCACCTTTTGTCTTATCCGTTCAAATGGGAACACAAATGGATAGAAATAGTTCCATGTGTGCATGAATGTGTCCTTGTGCAGGACTAATGTGGCCCTCAAAGGGGCATCTCAGGGGAAGCTGATTTATCTTGGTGCGGAATAAATTGGCTAAATGCCAGAGATACTGCAGCAGGGTACTGAGGGGACATGTCTGACACGTATTTTGTTCCACATGCCATACAGTGCATGTACACAGTACACAGTATGAACTTTGTCAGGACAGCTGGACAAATATACATCGACTTACTATTTTTAAAATGTGCAGGTACATATCTGTTCCCAGATGAAAAAGCAAATGAAAGTCAGTGATGGGGTCTATACACAGAAACCTAAAAACATCCAAACTGTCAATAGGGTTCAGAAAAATAATGGTGTGCTCAATGACATGCACTCAATTATGAAACGCTGGTGCTCGTGACGACAAGGAGTTGAAATCTTGTACTTCAGGTGCAATGTAAAAAAAATAATGTTTAAGTTGCTAATAAGACAGTTCAAAAACAGTTTTAACCTTTGCAGGTCATTTAATCCTGGGCTAAAGAGGAAACAAAGCAAATGCAATGATTTACAAAATGATCAGAAATAGCAAAATATTAAATACACAACATATTAAAATGATTGTTAAATATACTCAATTCAGATATTCTAAAGTTACAGCATGATATGAATACAGTTGTCTTTATACAGTATTTACACACATGCACACACACACACACACACACACACACACACACACACACACACACACACTCACACTCACTCACTTAGACACCCTAACCTCTCTCTGTACATCCAGTGAGCAGTTAACTCTATAGTTCTCTGCGGGAGCCAAACTGCTGCATCAGGTATTCTCTTTGATGTGAAGGAACAAAAAAACATCACACAATATGTGGTACGTGTACCGACTGTCTGCCTGCAATCCAGTACAGTACAGACTCCAGACTGCTGCTGTCAAATGAGCGTGTGTACCGTACAAAATCTGTTCATTAAACACGGTTTAACAATAATGTCCAACCCTTTTAGAGGGCATGTGTGTCAGCTCGGTGACTGAATACTGCGATGAAGATCCCGCCAAAAAAGACAGATATAAGGGTAATATACATATTTAGAGTTGTGTTTCAGCAGGGAATGCAATAAAAGACATGGAATTCTTGCCAAACACAATATGATGTCCTATAATAATAAAATATGATTGTGATGTCAAATAAAAAATAAAAAATCCACCTAAGTACCATATACACACACAATAAATCCATGCAGTATTATTGAAGTGATATCTTGTTATGGTCAGCTGTGAACGCGCATTCCTGCACAGAAACTGCGAGCACGCGCAGCTGGACGCGCACCTTCCAAGGCAGGCACCCTGCCTTGGAACAAAGAAGACGTGGACGAGGCTGTTTTGATCCGAAGGAGGAGGTGGAGGAGAAGGTGCAAGAGGAGGAGGAGGAGGGAGGTCCAGACCAGAGCATCACTTACAGGATGGAGAGCCATCAAGGATTTCTCCCCTTATCTCTGGCTAATAAACGGGGTGACGTCATCCTGAACGAGGTGGAACGGGCGCCAGAAAGGGGGCGTGGCCTGAGCATCGTGGCTGACGTGATTGACAATCTGAGGTCCGCTGATTAAAGGCACAACCATCCATTACAACGAAGAGTGATGTGAAACAAACATTTGAAGGTGAAGCTAAAATCAGAGCACGTGACATGATGTTTCAAATGTTTTTTTATCGTGAAGCATCAATGACATATAATAATGTCATATAATATAAGCTTATTTTTGTACATAGCAACATGCAAAATACAAATACAATACAAAGTACAAACATTTCATACAAAGACAACAAAGGTCACGTGGTATTATGATACCAAATACTGTATTGTAATATTTGTAATATAAGTTTCTGTTGATATTATGTTTCATCTCTTATTGAATGACTATATAATATTTCTATAGGGGCTTAAACTACTGAGGTGACGCCATTGATTAATCTAGAAACAATTAGTCGGTTAATTGATTGCCACTATTTTGATAATCAGTTAAACATTTGAGTCATTTTAAACAAAAATGTCCAAAACTCACTTGCTGTTGCCTCTAAAATGTGAGTTTTTGCTAGTTTTCATTGTCTTCTATGATATTAAACTATACATATTTTAAACAAGCAATTTGAATATGTCAATTTGAGCTCTGGGAAACTGTAATGCACATTGTTATATTGTTTTTCGGATTATTTATCGATACATTTTAACTAAACAAATTAATAGGCACATTCTTTAAATAAAAATGAATGTAGAAACCTGTAGCACACCTGTAGTGCCAGTTATACCAAGATATGTCCTGCAAGCTAAAGTTAGACATGCAAACACCCATCTAATGTGGCTGTGACAGTAAAAATTATTCTACGAATTCGTTACTTGACTTTATTGGTTGTTCCTTTGTCCTTCTGTTGTGTCTCTATATCTCTGTGCAAGTCACTAACATGTCAGGACGTGTCCCAGCCTCGACCTGCACATAGACACCTCCGTTCTGTTGGACTGTAGTGTCTCTTTAAAAGGCGATCCCAAGCTTAGGATCCAGGGGGCTGGCCCTTGATCGACTTGCATGCGCGTGTCTGTGTATGTACGTAAGTGTGTGTATGTGTGTAAGTGAGCGTATGTGTGCAGCGCTGTATGGAGAGCAAATCGAGATACAGTAGTAACCCAGAGTGAGGTGGCAATCTTATTCCACATCGACACTGACTTGCCCCGCATCCATCCTATCTGTCTCTTTATTGCAGAACGCACTTGAGGAGCGAAAGAGGAAAAGAGTCAAGATGGCATCTGGAAGTGGCCGTGGACAATCCGGGATCTAGTCTCTTCGGGGTTTTTTTTTTGGTAGCACAGAGCGCAAGTGACTGGCCGTGCAAGGTATTTCATTTAAAGTGTTGAGAGCGGATTTATTTCCCAGAGAGATGAGGTTTGAGCACTTTCTCCTCAGCCATTTATCTCCAGTGGGAGGATTCAGAGCCGTGCACCAGGACGGGATTTTGTGTGGAGCAAGTAGTGTTTTATAATGAAGACAAGCTCAGAGAGGCGATCATTTAAATATGTCTTGTTATTTTTTACAACTCGTTTACAGTAGCTTAATTGACAGAAATAGATTAAACCTACACAATTAGCCGCTGTATTGTATCTGTTAGGCTGTGTTTTATTATGGCTCTAACCGAATGTGTTGGCTTTTTTTTCTCTGTCTGTATGTCCTCAACAGGCGCTAATAACTAAGTCGCTCGTGGCCCCCTGTTGGGACTTCATTGGTGTGGAATAGCAACAAAGAACGGGAGCGCGCATTCATGGGACGCGACTTTGACAGCTCCTTATTTCTTGTCTTGTAACTTTATTACCTGGCAGCGGGGGCTAGATTGGGACTGGAGTGGGAGATCATGGCTGAGGCTCTGCTCCCCGACACACTCCCGGACTTGGACGTGATCATCGACCCGGACTTCGAGCCCCAGAAGCGGCCCAGATCTTGCACCTGGCCGCTACCACGACCAGACTCGAACGCGGTGAAACCAGAGAGTAATGACACAGATATTATACCTGAGGAAGAGGATGACGATGATGATAATGCCACCACTACGTCCATCGGTGTCAATGACTCTGGCTTGGCTACAGAGGACCAGAGCAGCAACAGCCCCGTGGCCGATGGAGCTCTCTCCTCCCCCGGCCACGAGAGCGGAGGCTCCCCGCTCTCCTCTCACTCCCCGACGGCCACCTCTGGCGCACTAACCGCCAGCAGCTTGGCTGCCCAGCAGACCCCGAGGAAAGCATCATCTCGCCGTAACGCCTGGGGGAACCTCTCCTACGCCGACCTGATAACCAAAGCCATTGAGAGCGCGCCGGACAAGAGACTGACTCTGTCTCAAATTTATGACTGGATGGTGAGATCCATCCCCTACTTCAAAGACAAAGGCGACAGCAACAGCTCTGCAGGATGGAAGGTAAGAGTCGTCCCACTCACCCACCCAGCCCCCCTCCTTCCTCCATCAAAACAAAAACAAAAAGCATGCGGCCAGTAAACCTACTGAGGTACACGCACACAGACACATTCACACGCGCACATTTATACCAGTGGAGTCGCGTTTTTACGAGCGTGTATTTAGAAAGTCTGGCGCTCATTAAACCTCTCATTATCATTCTAATGGAAATTACAGATCAGTCTGAAAACGTAGAGCAAATGAGAAAAAAATCACATCAGGGAGGCATTTAAGATCATTAATCTTTTTAAGCAGCGTGGGGTTTGGTGACCTACACATAATTATCTCATAAATTGACCAAAACGTGACATCCTGCACTTATTCCCAGACATTTAATAGACAAATAAGGTAGTGGGGTTTTGACTGAAATCGCATCAAAAATGCATGTCCTTTGTCTTTTTTTTATACGCCGCATCTGATGAGTTATGTGCATAGTTTTCCTAAGGCCACAGTCACAGTCACATGGCTGGAATTAGAGCAAACAGAAACGTTGTAACTGGTTTGTCTGGAAATACAGTAGCCTATTTTGAGTGAAGCAGCCCCCTTTAAGACAATAATAATGCATTACATAAGACAGCTCATCCAAAACAGGACAAGGAGCTGAATGTAAACAAAAAGATTTAACCATAATGCTGTGTGGACAAGTGTGAAGACCTCTGCTAAAGGCATAACCCCCCCACTGTAAAACATTCCACGAGGTGCACTCACAGTAGTCTTTTTGTGTTTTGAATAGTGAGATTATAGCTACATTATGTTTTTGTCTTTTATATTTAGAGGCTATATTTCCATCATGCTACTGTATTGCCCTGTTTGCCATTTGTTATGTAAACCTTGGCAGGGATCTATCTCTTGGGTCAGGTAGGCAACTACCAAGGTTGCTGATCCTGCCATGGGGGAATTACATAACTACTGGGTTGCAATGAGCTGTTAAGGGTAAAGCTTTTTGTTTTGTTTTTAAAGGCAGCTATCTGGTCACCCATTAGACATATTGGACCCGCAAAAAGAGTCGGAGAAGGAGGGAGGTGCAGAAGGTCAGAGAGCAGAGATTAACACCCATCAGAGGCTGAAGGACCCGTCCCATGGGGTGTGGAGCCTATAGGCCATATTTTGTCAGGGCTTCTCAAGTTTTGCTATGTGATATGCTTCAGCGACGAGCAACGAGGGAGGTTGTGTGTGTGTGTGTGTAGCCACCACCAAGTCAAGGCCGGGTTCACCGTCACCATGCAGGGCTCTTACTCCTGGAATTTCGGGTATGAGGGCCAGGCTGTCGGTGGTTTAGTGTTACGCATGGTCTGTCAATAAATCTCGGCTGCAGTTCACAGCCCATTCCTTTTTTAGTTTTCTTACAAGAGACTCTTTTCATTACAGACTTCTTCAAACCGAGTTGAGGCAACACATAGTATCACAAATGAGTGCAGTTTATAAAGCACATTTACTAATTTAGGATGCTGAATGTCTGCAGCTCCAAACTGACAAGCTGGTTCCTCAGCATGAAGGCCTGAGCATGTAACAAGCTGCAGTTAAAACATTTCTTTTTTAAACATGAAACTAAAGACAGCTTGCAAACGAGGTGTTTAGAGGACTACCTCTGTACAGGCACTTTTTCTGAGCCCCTTTGCTCTCTATTTCACTCTCAGAGACACTTGGGTTTCACCTCCACACAGAGCCGGGTTTGAACACCTACAGTTTCATGCAGCCAGGGCACCTTTGTAAAATAGATTTGCTGAGCAAATCCTAGTAATCCCCCTGGGTTTCTCTGCCAGGTTCCCACTTACGTCATCCTGTTTCATATCTTTGTCAGTTAACCATTAGCTCTGGCAAAAGTAGGCTAAGACATCCAAGCGGAACACAAGGAAATCTTTTATCACCTTAGATTGCCTTTGACCTGGAGAAGCCACTGCACAAGCTTTAAATAGTAACACAATGTTTGTTCATTTACTTGTTCTTACACAATGAAGAACTCAGCATACACTATGTAAACCATGATTCAGACTTGACTTCCCTCCCTAAAATCTTTTTTAGGACTGGGTGTTGAACGTAAGTGCTGTCAACTGTCAACTGGCATCCGATGTCGGCTCTGAATCACGTTAATTTATTATTTGATCAGATAATTCCAGATTAAATTAAAAAAATTGCCAAACTAAGACTTTTTATTACGGCATTTTGTTGAAATGTCAAATGATGCCAAGCCATAGTTATGATACATTCTGAATTATATCAGTCATGATGAACAAAATCAAATCAAAGTCATTCTTGCGGGCTGTTAAGATCTGCTTAAGTGTGTGTGGTCATCCTTTTTTTAGCTCCACACACGTCCCAACACAACCTGTGTTATCCAGCAGGAGTTGGGACAGGTCTGGTCCGGAGCTGCTGAAATGTGTGCTGAGAGAAGCTTTGGTATGGCGGGGGAGTAATGGCAGCATCTTAAAATAGCACCTGTAAACACGCCTGTGTGTCTTTGCATAATCGAAAAGGTGTGTGTGTGTGTGTGTGTGTGTGTGTGTGTGTGTGTGTGTGTGTGTGTGTGTTTCTTGTGCTCTAGTGTTACTTAACCCTGCTGTAAAAGGCTCCCTGTTCCCAGCAGCTGCCCATCACAGGCCAAGACCTGGTTATGACACTCCACACACACACACACACGTCTGACATTCTCATTTAGGGTTATGAGGTATTAATGGCCACAATAACTTACATTCACAGTACATACAGTTCTTTCTACCTCAGATAAAGTTGACCGTTAGAGTGTCTAAACCTGTTATACATTCCCTCACAGACAGACATGTTCAGACATATAACGTGCATTCGCCCGGTCATGTTCAGGCTTATCACCAGGATTCATGACCGCGAGTCTCTGCCGCAGGTCTTAATTTATACAGGGGTCTGAAATTAGTTTAACTGAATTAGAATTCATTCATGACATTACTTTAATCTAGGTGAGATTGTCAACATGAGGTTGTTGTTTAACTTGTACATTAGTCATTATGTCCTGGTTTAATTGATGGCTATTTGCAGGTACTTCATGTGCAGCTCAACCCACAATCCAGTGAGTCATGACCACAAGTGTTAAACACACCTTTTCTCATTTGATCTGTCACTCTACAAAGAGACCAAAAAGCAGAGGTTCATCCATGGCACAACCATCACACACACAGATACACACACACACACACACAGACTCTACGCACATTCTCCCATCTGACTTTGTCTGGAGGCGTTTGGAAAACAGGCCCCCATAAGCCCGCCGGCCATGTTGATTATCATTTTAATGGCCTAGAACGCTGAAAGTGTTGATTCTTCGGGGGGAAATCTTTTAAAACATTTTTTAATTATTGTTCCCTTCAGAGAGTTGACAAAAGAGAAGACATTTTTTTTTGTAGAGTATCAATGCAGAGTAGGGTGGGCTTTATGTGTGATAAGATCCCGGTGTCATGGCTAGTGACCGGAATTTAAACTTGTAAGCATTATCTGAGGTTTACATGAGAAGGAAATTGTTATAATACAGAAAATACAAAGTTAGGATGGGGAAAAGGGGCTATTTGTGTGGATTTCTGTGTGTCTGTGCACTCAGGTACTCAAAACACAATCAGGAGGCCCCTCAGATGGAGCTGGCACTTTGCCAAGCTGAAGGAACTGAAGCAAAAAGGCAATAAAAAGGGGAGTGAAGGAGGTCGGGGGGGAGTGAAGACAGTAGAAGGAGGGAGAGGGGGCTGAGGGAGTAAATTAACAAGCTTTGCTCTAAATTGGTGTATTACAACTGCCCTCTGGCTGTGATTCCCAATGGAGGGGTTCGTGGGTGTGTGAGGCTAAAGGGGCGATGGGTTATGGGAACACACCAGCTCCAGAAACCCCTCCAATGAATAGTTTCACCCTGAGCAGTCAACCTCTGTGTGGAGGGAAACCCCCAGGCTCTGTTCTAGTTCCATTTCCAATCAATGAACACATATTTTCGTTAGATGCCTGAGGAGTTTGCATCAAGATTTTACATCTGAAAAGTACCTCATGTTGCCAAAAGGGTGCAGACACCTGAGCAATACACCCACATGTTTGTTTGTTGAGCATTTCATTATTACTATAACAGCTTCCACTGTTCTTTGAAGGCTTTCCACAAGATTTTGAAAACCCGGCTGCATAGATTTTCTGCCATTAAGCCACAACAACATTAGTAAGCGTTAGATCAATACCCCTCTCCTCCTACTATGAAGCTCCCACCAGCAGCCAGTTAGCTTAGCTTAGCACTGGACTGGAAGACTGGAAACAGTGGGACACAGCTAGCCTGGCTTTGTCCAAATGTAAAAAAACATCTGCTTGCCAAAACCTCTGTTTCTGAATTTGCACAATAACGATGAAGAAAACATACTTTTGACATACAGTGTATGTCAGCAGCTATGCTCCTCTCTCTTTTTTTGGTCTTTATAACCCTCTGTTTTTCACTCCCTTTCTGTCTGTCCATCTGTTTGTGTGGACTTACAAACTAGCAGGCAAGTAGTTGCCTATTCTGTTTTGAAGTCTTGTGTGTTTGTGTAAGAAAGAACCTGATTTCTTTGTCTCTCGTTGCTTCTCCCAGCATTTTCTGCGTCCTCACCATCTCAACCATGTCACACTCCGCACGATCTGTTCTCCTCAAAGACACTTCTCAATTATTCAATGCGCACGGGATGAATTCAGATCACTGTATTAATTTTTAAGAGCCTGTTCTTGGCTAAAGGCTAACCCGCTTTCACAGTTTCTGTCTCTCTTTTATTGCTCTAACTCCTCTTTTTTTCTCTCTCTCTCTTTCTCTCTTTCACACACCATCCCTCATTATTTTCCTGCCAACTCCCTCATTTGTCTGCATGTAAAACACTGTGGTGAGCAAAAACAAGCCATCCCTCTGTAGCTTGCTGCTGCTCCTCTGAAGCGCAATTCTTAAATTCTGTTGTGGGCTCTAATGAATGGAGATAAATCTTGGGACTCTGCTCTTGTTACACTCCATACTCCCTTGATTATTTCTTGTCTTTTTGTGGCCATCATGGTAACACTGCAGCAGTTTTTGAGACACTTGAGATATTATGGCCATGTGGTTGTTGTTGTTGTCGCTGTGAAAATGTGCAGATTGTAAAAGAAATGAATAGTCTTAAAACCCCAATGTGGCCCAGCAGAGCTGAGCTGTTTCCAGAAGTCGCAGAGTTTGAGGCAGATTTTAGAAATGACTTTGCATGATGATGGTAGTTAAGAGCAGACGCTTCAAAGGATTTATATATTGTGTGTTTTGTGTGTGTCTGAGTGTGTTGAGCAGACACACGCAGAGTAAAAAAAGAAGAAGAGAGAAACCAGCTGCATGCACATGCCCTTGATAGCATCTAAAATACAAATAATTGTGTCTCCCACAAGGATTACATGCTAAAGGTATGGGCTGGATTCATGTGTATGTTCTTAAAGGACATACAGTAACTTAAAGGAATAGTTAGTACATTTGAGAAATATTCTTCTTTGCTTTTTTGCCGAAAGCTTGATACCTCTCATGTAGCCTATGTGCAGTTAAGATGATGCTACAGCCAGAAGACACTTAGCTTAGCTTAACTTAGCAGACAGGACACAGGGGAAAACAGGACTGTTCAGAGGTACGTGCCCTCGTAAAACCACAACCTGTCAATTTTGTTATGTTTGGACAGAGTCAAGCTAGCTGTTTCCCTCTGTTTCCAGTGTTTATGCTAAGCTAAGCTAAGCTAAGCGGCTGCTGGGTGTGTTTGTGTATTTGAAGGCAGCAGTAGGGAGGCATTGGCTATTAGCTGCTTTATTATTCACTGTGTTTCAGTTCACATCCTAAGCAAAAAAATCCTACAGGAAAGATACCACATTTTGTAATATTCAGTTTATTAGTGATAGTGAGACTGACTGGTTATGCTGATGCTGTTATTTTCCGCAGCCTACCTGATAACAAATCATAGATGGAAATTTTCCCAGAAGATTAACTTAAACTTGGTCATTACAGTACAAAACTAGAGCAGAACTATCATGGTTCAGTATCTTTCCAGAGCCTGTTGAATCACCAACATTTCAGATACTGCTATCAAAGCACCCACATACTGCAAAACAATTGCTCAGTAGTTTATACAACATCAGATTACACTAATCTTTTCCAACTGTTGGTGCATGAAACTAGTGTTCGAGCTAGATAACCGCTGCAAAGCACACAGCTTCATCAAGAGCTGGTGAATGGAAATACTGGTAGGTAGGCAAGAAATTAATTGTGCATTGCAATTCCCCAGAAACACGAAACAAAAAGGGGATATACCAGAAGTAGAGATCTCTTTTTACAATTTTGGTAAACAGCTTGGTTTAGTAGAGCAGAGGACTATGGTGGTTTGTGGTTAGAGACTAGTCTTTAACTACTGGAGCACCAGGGACTAATTCTTCCAGCTCCATGCATGCTGTTCTGTAGTTGACCCTGACCTTTGACCTGTCGGGAGAAAGGTCAAGATCAATTTTCTATAGCAGGATCAATAAATTACAAGGAGCGGTAAAGCTTTAGTGATGTCAGAGAGAATACAGAAATACCAGTCCGACTGGAAAATCGTGCTGTGTGTCTGTCTGCCACAGGAAAAATAAATAAAACCTCTAGGAAACCTGCAATTACAATACACGTCGCCCTGTCTGCTCTGTCTAAATGAGATTTCCCTGCAAATACACATATGCAAAACAAAAGTACTCATAGGCAAAAAAACATAACTTACACTTTTACACTCAGCATATTTTTGTCTGAGGTATAACAAAGGACCAATGTTTATTAACAACCACACATGCTTACAGTGATATTTAAAGTGAATTTGCTTAGCATTACATTCATGGCTCAGCACTACTGTATGTAAGTTATTTTAAGATTTACAAGCAGGTTTAACAGTAAAGGGACTGAAGAGTTGCACCATCAGTGCTCAAGCAGCCCTGAGCTCTAGGGACTTTCTTATACAGTAAATGTGTAGATCTTAAAATAATTGTTTGACATTTTGGAAAACATGCTTATTGGCTTTCCTGTCAGGAATTAGATAAGAAGATTCATACAACATCTTACATGTCTACCGTAAATATGTTGCAGAAGCCGGTTAGCTTAGCTTAGTATTCAGCCTGGAAGATAACAGAATCCACCTACCAGCACCTCTAAAGTTACTGTTTAATGTAATTTGTTTAATCTGTACTAAAGCCAAAGTGTAAAAACAACAAGCTGTCCCAAAGCTGTTTCCTGTCTTTATGCTAAGCTAAGCTAACCGTCTGCTGGCTCCAGCTACATATTTACCATAAAGACGTGAGACTGGTGTCAATTTGCTCTTCTCTCTGCAAGAAAGCAATTAAGTGTGTTTTCCAAAATGTCAATATGTTCCTTTTTAAGTAAACTTGTAACCTGATATTTGTCTATCTGGTTGGACAAGGACGAGAGCACACATTCTCGTCACCTCATTAACTGTGTCAGCTACATTTGACCTTTTTCTTCATCTCAAGGAAGTCAGTTACATAGTATAAAGGTATAAAGTCCGTGTATGGATGGGTCAAACAAAACCAAAAGTCAACTACTTATTTTAACTTGCATACATATGTTACCTTAAGTAACGTACACAATTTCTTTAACTTGCATACGTTGCTTAAGTTACGTGCAGGTAGATGCAGTTTGCCCCGTCTGAAGCATTATAATGGTAGTGATAACAACTAATAACGGCCATTTAATGGGCTGATAACATTCTAAACGAATGTCCTCCACCTGTTGTCATCCCACCCACTGATGTACTGTTACCGCAAACAAAACAGCGAGCTTGAATACAATGATGGAAATATTATATTGATACATATTGTTTATATCATAAAGTAAATGAGCAGTGGAGCACAGGAAGTCTCACTGGGCAGAAAAGGAGAGTCTTTAGGAGTCTAGAAGTGTGCGTGTGCGTGTGCGTGTGCGTGTGCGTGTTCATACAACTACATGCATTGAGGCATGCATACTTGTATGGACAGGGTTATTACTAGTTTGTCTCCATAGTAATTGATAACTTGTCAAGCAGGTGGGAGGACGACTGGCAGTGTGGGTGACAGCTGATAACAGAGTGACCCACTGAAAGCGTCTCTCCTCCCCCTTTGCTTACACACACACACACACACACACACACACACACACACACACACACACACACACACACACACACACACACTTAAGCACACATACAGTCGGGCATACCTCCCATTCTGGCCTTGCTTCTCAGTTTCTCCGATAACCACATTGCTGAAGTGGGCCCCTTGCCTCTCGGCCACCTCCTCCTCTGTAATCGAGTCTCTCATCACCACACACCATCATTCCATACACACACCCTCTGTGTGTGTTGTTCAGCAAAGTTTTCATAAATCATTAATAGTGTGTATCTATCTTTTTAGGCAGGAGGTATTAAATGAAGGTGTTTTTGTGTATTTTTGGGAGGGTGTAGATGAAGATCTGAGCATCTCCCTCTCTGTCCTCCGTCATTATCCGAACTCTGTCAACAGTCATCAGCGCGCGGCTGATTTGAAGAGATCAACTCTGAATTTGGCTCACCAATGCGACTCTTGGCTTTTAAACTTTAATTTGTTGTCTTCTGAGCCTGTCTCTTTCAATTACACCACTCCACCTATCTGGCATCACTGAGTCTGCAAAGGACGGGCTGAGCTACTGTTCCTGATTAACATTTAATTGACTACAATAAAGCTTTCTGTGTCAGAGGAGGGAGGCAGAAGAAGAAGAGCGGTAACAAATAGGGTGAAAGAGATGTGAAGTCTTTCAGTAACCCAGATTCGAATCATAAGCGAGTTTTGCTTTTGATGGATAAAGGAAAGCCTCTAAATACCGACATTGATAGCCGTGATATTTAAAAAATGAAATATTGATATCATGTTAAAGTACACATAGGATAATATTGTGTAAATAATCCAGGTCGTCTTAAATCATTTCAGTTTCAGTGTTGTGTTCTCACATTTCGTGTAGCCAGTTTGCAGTTTTACATACTCTTTAGGCTCCAGAGTTACGGGTGGAAGCTTTCCAAGCACAGAGACGGCACTCCCAGATTTGATAAGCAAAGATTCAGAGTGCCATCAAGCAGCCAGCCTGCCAGCCACCTGTTCAACCCACAGGCTTTCTATCTGGACACACAGGATTCTCTTGTCTCTGTGAAATCCTATAGGTCAGAGTCACACATGCAAAGCGTGTCAGTTTCTGATATAAATTACACAGCTTGAGATGTGTTGCTGTACACACGCTGCGCTCAAATGTTTCACATCCTCCATGCATCATTAAAACAAGGGAATTATGTTTTCAGTTCTTTCTGAGCATCTGATAATAGTTCCCATAATTTCCCTTTGGCGATTTGTCTGCACAAAATACTCTCTTTGTGTGTGTGTTAGCCTTTCAAGGCCTACTCAGATGTTTGCATGTAGCTGGCGGTTTGCAGTCCATTGTGTTCTCAAGGTCCCACACACGGCAGCCTCTTAGCACTAATCCCACTCTTCATGAAGTCACAACTATGGCCCTGGACTTCTGAGATTATATGTGTGTGTGGAGGCGGGTGACTGTGGGATGAAGGCAAGGCATTGTTGAGCCTGCTTTAGCCGCTGAACAACGAAACAGAAAGACGAGGCTGCCGACAGCAGCTGTAGTTACATCAAAGAGCGTTTGTCTAAATGTGTGTATTTCTGTTGACGTATGCAAAAAAATACCTTTTTGTTTGTCTGGTGTAATTTATGTTTTCCACATGTATCAAATGTGAAAGTGTCACTGTTCGCATGAGAGGCTATAACTGCAAGAGAGGTTCAGAGAAAACATGCGAGGGATAGAATTTCAACTAGACAATATTTCTTTCTCAAGTCTCTCTTTAAATGCTGGAAACCATCTGCTCTGCGGTGCTGCGAGTTTAAAAACTAGATCTGATCGCATCCACTCATCTCTCAGCTTTTGGCTCCGCCATGCAATACACTTTTCATACCTTATACTTTTCACATATCTCTTAAAATATCTCAACATCTACTTGATAGATTTCTACAATCTTTCCCACAGACGTCCGTAGTGCCCAGACGATGAATGCTAATGATTTTGATAATAATCTGACTTTGACATTGTGGTTTTGAGAGAAACGTCTCAACAGCTATTGGATGGATCGCCCCGAAAGTTAGCACACACATTCATGTTCCCCACAGAATCATTTATAATAACTAGCAATAGCATTTAAGGAAAGCCTTACAGAACCGCTAACATGGATGTAGCCTTTGTTGAGAACTAGCTGATCAGTATTCCTGCTTGTGACCTTCTGATTACAAAGTAGATAACACATGGCAGGCACTTCTTTTAATGATTTGGTTCTTAATTTATGAGAGGATGAGGCAATAAATGACCTTGTATATGTGCGGCTGAAATAACTAGACTCAAGGAACAACCCAGATTAGGAGGTCAGTGTGGATCTGAGGAGCTGGGCCTCCTTCCTTTTCATTTTCCCCTCCTCTCGTCTTATCTGTTATGGTTTATAATGCCTAGATAAACCGTTGTGTTTGCACACCTGGGTTTTATAAGAGAGAGTGGGGGGTTGATGAGGGTCAGCAGATATGCCTGCAGAGCACAGCAGCAGCAGATACGGGTCGATCTAATAGGCATGCCCCAATGTGTTTGCTGACAGTGCACAAACTGACTTTTAGTCAAATATCTTTTGGATAAGTTTGTCTTATTGGGAAAAAGAAGTTGAGAGCTGATGAGCTGGCAGAATAATCTTTCAAATGAATCTGAGGTTGAGACTGTGGAGGGTCGTGGGCAGGGACGTATCTACCTTCAACTGACAAAAGGGAAAGGTTTGAATGTTGGCCCAGTTACCCAGAGAGAAAGGTTTCTGACGGACCTCTCACCCACAACCCTAAAGTCCCAGTTGGACTTAGAGCAGCCGGTGAACTGAAAGCAACACACCTCTTCCACCTTCTCCCACATATTCTGCTCTGTGGAAATTCAACATGAGAGTGTTGCATTTGATGTCCAGGTCTAAAACATAGATAGTACACTGAGGATATATGACCAAGGTCTACCAGGTCAAATCCTTGAACCAGCTGGGCATATCTGTAACGAATTGAAAAACTCAACAGCTATTGGGGAACTATCTTGAAGCATGGCACTGAACTATACAACGGTTTCTGTCTTTATGTTCGTTGGTTAAGCCAGGAACCATTACTTTCATCACCTAAATTATACAATCTGCAGTCGTGAGGGTTCATTGACGTGCATTTTTCCAAAATGTCTTTGTACATGCAGTATAAACAGAACCATAAGTATTCTGACGTTTGTACTTTATATTTGCCCACGAAAACATATGTTTGTGATTTTACGCTGCACAAATTAACTTGCCTTCACTCAACTGAACCCCCAGTGTGACCAACAGCTTCTTGGATACGAAAGTGGGATTTTTCATTTGCAAATGTTGCATAGTGTTATGATAACTCATGCACGCTTTTCTGTACAAAGGTTGAAAAGGCATTACCTACTTTCTCGGAAATAATTACTGAAGACTTTTCATGTTGACACGGAGAGCTGAATATGCACTCTTTAGCCAAAAACATTGAAAGGTAAATGCTGTATGAATAGTTGGAGCACTCACCATTAGTGAATCCATATTGTAGCAGATTTCTCTCTTTGCTTATCTTTGTTCTTCTATCCATCTCCGACACTCACCACGTGCCATGCTTCTTTTTTTTTTTTTATAAATCTGATGCGGGTAGCTGGGCAGAGAGAATGCTCGTGTGTGTGTGTGTGTGTGTGTGTGTGTGTGTGTGTGTGTGTGTGTGTGTGTGTGTGTGTGTGTGTGTGTGTGTGTGTGTGTGTGTGTGTGTGTGTGTGTGTGTGTGTGTGTGTGTGTGTGTGTGTGTGTTGCTTATGGGGGCATGAAATCGGTCCAAAGCCCCAAGGCACATTGGGCACTGCTCTACCCAGACACAGAGCCTTCCTCTCTGCTTAACACACTCTCCCTCAGCCCTTCCTTCGTCTTCACCTTGTGTGGTGGTGTGTTTGTGGGCATTATGGGTGCATGCATGTGTGATTCCTCTCAACTTGTAGCTCATCCCTCTGTTCCCACGGCGACCTTCATCCCAACGAACCAGCGAGCCATCTGTCCATCAATCACTTAGTCCTTCTATGCTGCTGAGGAGAGTAACCGATACCCAGAGACAATGACCTTAAGACCTGGAGGGTCTCAAAATCTCTCCACGGCTAGGAGAGAAAGCCAAATACACACATAGACACACAAACATCCAAAAGTATACATATGTAATACACACATAAAACTGGAGCAATACACACTCAAGCACCCAGCCAGGGAGATATCCTCTAGTGCAAGTTTTGCTCCAGACATTTGAATATGGAGGAGCCCTGATGTAGAGAAGGCGTTGTGTTCATTATGAATATATAGGCAGATGCTTGTGTAATAGTAATATACACAGAGGGGGCTGGGCTAATGCAGGGGAAAGCCCTGGCCCCAGCTGTTGTTGTACATTTTCCTTCAGAGAGATCCTCACTTTCCCTGCACTGCCAACTTTCTCTCCTGCTTTCCTTTCTCGAGGAAGCCTTCAGGTCACCGTGGTGTGTGAGGACTTAAAGCAACAGAGTTGAGAAAAAAAAGAAAAGTGGGCCTCCCGCCTTCTCCTCTTCTTCCTCTATGTCCCTCCATTTCTTAGGTCATTCCCTCAGCATATTGGTGGTGGGGGATGGGTCATACAGTGTTCAGTGTTTGAGCTCATGTGATCCGGCTGGAGAGTCAAGCAAGCAGACAGTATGTGCAGTCCCACTCTGTTACACTGTTACTGACTATGTAAAAGACTCTGCACACTACAGGCGACTGTAACCGAGGATAATTAAAGGGATAAAAGAAATCTTCCCTAAGAAATGTCCACACAGATTTAAAAAGATCTCTGAGAGAGACTTTTAGTGGTTAGTTTTTTGGAACCTCAGTGCTTTGTAATTTTGTTGTTGTATGTTTAACAATCATACAGAAGGACATCATTGTAGACCGCTCAGTGGAACCGAATGCGTTTGTACCCAGAAGACATCTTGTCTTTTTGAGCAAAGGTCACCTTCTCTCAATTATTTTTTGCTTTATCACTATCAATAATACAGCGTTCTCTACACCTGCAGCGGAAAGAGACAAGCTCAGACACATTCTTCTTTTGATTGTCCAAATGCATTATGGATAAAGTAGGAAATAATTAACTTAAACAGAAGTAGAAATAGAAATATCTGCAAAAGCTGATGTTGGTCGGCCGATTTATTTGAGTGCATTGTCAGCAGCTGCCAATCTTGATATACAGGGTGCAATATCCCCCCCCCCCCCCCTCCCAATACATTCTTAGCATCATCTGTTAGGGCCTGGGTATGCTTGACTTTAACTAGTTCCTATGAAGTGTTGTCCGACCAAGTGTTTATAGCTGTTCCAAATGGCGACACGCGAGGACAGGGTGAAAAGCCTGCCACATAGAGAGAAGTGAGACACGAACAGTGTAACATGCCCCAGTATGGTCCCACCCCCTTGTATCAGCGTGAGAGCGCTCTGTAATGGTGCAGCGTTCAGACTGGAGGCTCACACCAGCCCTTCAACCCTCTCACTTTCACAATACAGCTAATTATCCCGGACACCTCACCCTGGAGAGACCTTAGCGGGTTGAGTGCTGCTCGTTTTTTCTTTTCTTTTTTCTTTCAAGTAGACGGGTCGATATTGGTCAGGAATCCATTTTCATATGAGCACTTGAGTCAATGTGTGCATTATTCATGAAGACCCATCACCCCTGATAGGCTCAGCTGTCCACTGAAAAAGAGGGAGGTGCAGGGGGGTGACATCTATGGACCAACAGTGTGAGCCAGACCAGCGCTGACCACTGTATCCTCTGGGATGGATTATCGCTGTGCAGTGACATCACTGGGTGGTTGAAAGGCTTTTAGTCTGATTAATGTAGTGTGTGTGTGTGTGTGTGTGTGTGTGTGTGGTGTGTGTGTGTGTGTGTGTGTGTGTGTGTGTTCTGTAATATAAAGCAGTGTGAGAGAGTGTTTTTGAATGTGAATATATGTAATCAGGGACTCAAATTGTGCGAGCGGCCGATTGGCGCGAGTTAAAAACAATGTTGGCAGTAATTTTTACGATAATACAGTTTTTGTGGTATAAAGAGAATCGGATGATGCTGAAGACCTTCAGTCACAGTACACTGCCAACTGCTATCTTCTGTACCAAAATGTGTACAGTCAGTCAATTGAGTGATAAAATAGTTATGGCCGAGGACCACACAGTAACTACTGATATCAGAAAATGAAATTGTGGTTTTACTTAGAGCATGCGTGTGTAAATGTGTCTCTGCACACCCAATGATTCAAATGCAATCTTGTGCCTGGGCACCATATTATAGCTTTTTGTCTTCCCTCTACTTCTCATAATCCATCATTTCCAGAGTGTTGACTCTGTTGCGGGAGCTGTATAAGCCTCCATCTCTTTAAATATGGGTTAGTGTGCCTCACGCTGCCCCCTCTTTTTCCTTCAGTTTGCCTTTCTTGGCTTTTTTTTTATTGTCTCGCTTTTGAGACTACTTTACTTTCATTCCCGTTTGTTGCCACCACAGCAAAATGATGGCACATAGAACAGAAAAGAATAGAACAGAAATGCATTATCTCTGTTGGACTTAAATGCTTATGTAAGGCTTTCTCTTAGAGCCTGCAGTTAGCTGGCTGCAGGTTGAACTTTCCATTTCGCTTAGTGCCAGGGATGCCCTCATCCTCTCTGTGGTGTCATCATGTTGTCAAAGGTGTGTGTGTGTGTGTGTGTGTGTGTGTGTGTGTGTGTGTGTGTGTGTGTGTGTGTGTGTGTGTGTGTGTGTGTGTGTGTGTGTGTGTGTGTGTGTGTGTGTGTGTGTGTGTGTGTATCTCTGTATCTCTGTCTTCAGGCTGTGTTTGGATGAGCTAGTGTTTCAGTTTGACATGTACAGTAAATCTTATTATTATTTGGCACAAAGTCCACCTACATGTGTGATTTCTTCGTACATTTACAAGAATAACAAGTACAGATACTAAGAAGAAATCTAATGCAATAACAGCTCCCATCTTTATCATGGGATTCTAAGATTTAGCAGCTGCTGTATGAGTAATAAAGAGGTGGATAACTGCTAAAAATGGACCGTACAGCAAGTCAATGCTGAATGAAAACCACAAAAGCCTCAAAACGTCTGTCATACAAGTCAGGGGGTCATGAAACCAAGTTCAAGCTCAAGTAAAAACATGATTATCAGCAAAACCTTGAGTCATGTGGTGTTTTGGAAACGGCAGCAATAAATTCTGCCACTTCTGGTATTTTTGAGTGGCTCTTAATGATGATAAGGGACTGTTTTGGAGAGCGAGGAGGTGAAGCACAGACTTCTCAGGCTCAGAAAAGGCTAGCCTTGGGCTGGGAAAGGAGCAAGGACAAATATGGGGCACTAATCCACTCTTTAACATTAGCCAGTATTAGCCTTTATCTGTCTGCAGTTAAAGCGCCATAAGACACTGAGGCTGGGAGCAAACAAGGAAGGAACAACCGTTTATTTTTGTCTGTCTGAGCTACATTTTGCCTCCACGCTTTGCCTTTCTATTTTTTGTCTCTCTGCCTCGCTCCCTTCTGTCTCTTTCTTTCGCTCGTTTTCTGTGACTCTCATCTGTCAAGCTCACCCTTTCTCTCTCTGTCTCTCTCATTCTCTCTGCCCCTGTATGATTACTGAAAACTGTATGGAGACAGTGCAAGAGCTCCGCGGAGAGCGTCCGATGCCATTGGTTGGCTGGCACTCCACCCCCACTCGTGATTGGCCGCAGGCCTCAACGTAAGATTCAATCAGCTGGGTGGAAGTGTATGTAGGTCAGTGTGTAGCGATGTGAGCCTTCTCTCTCTCTCTCTCTCTGTTCCCCTCCTCCACCACCTCAACCGGCTGTTGTGTTAATTGGCCACGTTCCAACTTTCAAACCCAGAGAGAGTTGAGGCAAGAGAGGAAAGGGGGAATAAAGCAACGAGGTTAAAAGAGGAAGGGAAGTTGAAGAGGCGAGGGGGAGGAGAAGGAAGAGGGCAGAGGAGCGTAGGTGGGGGAATGATTTAACATGCGGTGCCCTGTTGCACTGAACAGTGCAATAGTACAGTGTGTTAGTCAGTCAAACACACACACACACACACACACACGCACACTATCCAAACAGACAACTCCTGGCGAATATAGCAGCACAGGATATTTATATTCTCTCTGTTTGAATGTGAGAAGAGGTGAGTAAGAGTGTGAAAGGGAGGATAGAGTATCATGAATAAAGGGTAGAATGAACAGATTGGGACGCTAGCTTGATTATCTACCATTGCTGGCTCCTCACCCAGACGCTGATCACAGGGCGTACTCGCAGACTTGTTGACCACAAAATAACTTAGATCGTGGATCGTTTGGTTATCTAATCTGCTGGATTGCAGACAATGTAAACCCGTTAATGTACACAGAAATCCTGCCACAACTACCCCACGCGTCCTGTTCCTGCTTTTAAAGCAAGTCTGCGCCGCCCGAGGAGAAGCTTGCTCGGCGCTGCAGTGCTCACCTACAACAGTGAATAATTCACGCTAACCCAAATTCTTCTACAGTGCTTACTCTACCCCTAAGTGCTCCCACACAGACACAGAAACACGCGCATACTCGAGCACCCCCCGTAAGTGGTGGTCCCTAGGCGTTGCCCGTAGTAGTCTAACTCAGACAAGCAGACTGTGAAAAGCAGACAAAATAAAGTCTTGTACACTTCGCTTTACTATTCTCTCTGCAGCCATGTCTGGCTGCATACTTCACATTAAAAGCACCCCGCAGCAGTTTGTGTTCTCTGCAGCCCTCCCTTTTAATGTCTGTCTGTCTCTCCATCTACCCATCTTGCCCATGTACATCAGCCTGCATTTTATTTTATTAGGAACCCGTCATTTTAGATGTAGCCCTGCCCACATGAGGTGAAGTACATTCCTGCCCGTCTGGCTTTCTCAATTTCCTTTTTTAAATCTCGTCTCTCTTGTCTTCTTCTCACTCTGCCCTGGCTTTGAACTTCTTATGGTGGATGTAGGCGACTCTTCCCCACCCACCCACAATTATGCACGCACACGCACACGCACACACACACACACTGGGTGACTTTAGCCTGACTTTACCCTCTTACTCAGCCAGCCACTGACCCACTTAGTGTGGAATAGAGCACCAGACAGACGGCAGGCTTTTTACTCCAGGGCACTCTGGGAAAACTAAGCTAAAAACAACAAAAGATGCATATGCATACACACTCCCATGCACACAAAGATACAGCCAACAAGCTCACTCAGAGTCAGATCATGTAGATGATAGAACGCACAGTCAAGTAGTCCCATATTGGTTGGTCCAGTGATGTCATCACATCAGCAGAACTGGGAATGCAGGCGTTCACACCTACATTAATATATTTGTATACATGTAATATATACAGTATATAGACTGTGACCACACCTTAAAACAATGATCAATGTTCATAATGCAACACACTGATGGTGATGCAGCACAGACATACACCATATGCATTAGCACAGAATATTTAATGTCATGACTTTAAAGACAGCGAGACACTTAATCCGTTTTTTTATGTTTCAACACAGAGCTACAGCCAGTTGAACTCTTTCCTTCACCTCGATCTCGTGAGCATCAGACCGTCCAACACAACCACTTCCCTTTTCCTCTGGTTATTTCAGTCAGTTTGAGGCCGGCGGCTGCTGACTGCTCGTGCCACACCATAGTGACTGGGGCAAGGTCAAGGCATGCGAGGGGTAAAAGTCACAAGTTAGATTTTTTTCCCTGACATTGCACATCGGACACCTGAAACCACTTTTTTCACATGTAGGCCGCAGTATGTTCAGTGTTGCACTTCATTTAATTCTTGATTGCCTCCTTATCCTAACCTCTTTTCACCCGCTTTCTTAATTTCACTCACTTGTAGACTCGTTGTCTGTAGCGATGTGAACTCGTTGCGTGACTAGCATTCATGAAAAGCCTTTCATTACTGTGAGCATGTGTCTGTTTGGGTCAAAGCGCTGTCAATCAGCTTTGAGGTGAGGTTTTTCTAAAGGGTTCAGCATGAAAGGTTCACACACTGTTAAGGTCAGTGTGTTGGTTGAGCATATGTGTGCTTTTTTTTTATTATTATTAGCATGTGGAAGCTGTGGTGCTGAGCCTACAATCTAAAAGAGGCCCGCTCGGCTGAAAAGCCTGTCAGCGGCGTCTTTCTCTCTCGTTTTTTTCCTCCTCTCTTCCTTTCTTCTTCCCCCCTTTTTCCCCCCTTCTGCGGTTTACAAGGCCTTCGCACACAAGCTCCAAAGGATTACCAGACACACCCCTTTCAGAAGCACCGAGCCCCACAGCTCCTCAGTCACCTCACTGTGTGCATGTGTGTGTGTGTGTGTGAAAGCGAACATTTCCAGCATTCGAGATCTCACACTTTCTACCCACTCTACCTCCTCAGAGAAAAGAAAGTGGAGGAGGAAAAACAAAAAGAGAGGTGGAAAGAGGAGAGTGGGGTGGAAAGGAGAGGCAGATTGAGTGATTGCTGCTCACCAACACAGAGAGGGAGAAAGAGCCAGAGAGCAGAGTTTTGGCCTGAAGCCAGCTAGAGCCACCATACAGCTTTTGTGCGGAGAGTTGACTTAGAAAGGACCTTTCAGATAGAGAGAGAAAAGAATGGGAGATGACAGAAAAATACAGAAACGGGGCACTGAGAGGACGTCAGAGCGGGAGAGGACGGACAAATAATGAGAAAGGAGAAAAATGAGGAATGGGAGGAGGGTTTAGAGCAGATGATAGAGACTCTTTCATGAGCCTGTACAGTAGATTAAAGAGATCAGGCCACAGCTACACCCTTCTATCCCTCCCTCCATCCCTCTTTACTCTCCCCCCAAACACTCAGTCCAGCCTCCAAAATCTCACAAAGAAACTGTAACACTCAACTTTACATGCAGGCATCACATTCTGTAGTTTGAGGTCAGGGGAAGTGCACCTGGTGTCACTGTGTGTCTAACTGGTAATGTTGGGAAAATGCGGTCAGTCGCAGCTTAGATGAGGAGATTACCTGCTAGACCATTGTTTCCTGCCATGCCAACACATATGCATGCATCTCAAAGTGAGGATCTTTCAGAACAAAACGTAAACATAGCAAGGGGATCAAAATATTTTTTTATACTTTTTGGTGGCTGCACATGCAAAAAGTGCACACTCTACACACACACACACACACAGGAGACAGAAGGGGTAGCTGTGCGGTTGCCAGTGTTCTATTAATAGCGGGGTAATATAAATACAAAGTGCTGCGTGTGGGGAAAAGAGCTCGACTGGAGGGAGGGTGAGTTGACGTGGTGGGGAGGGGACACTGCGATTCAATAGAGGCCCTGTGTGTGCGTGTGTGTGTGTGTGTGTGTGTGTGTGTGTGTGTGTGTGTGTGTGTGTGACATGCAAATGGGTGTAAAGAAATACCAGCCTGACCTGTGAACAGTAGTAAGTGTGTTTGTGTGTGTGTGCGTATTGTCATGTATGAAGCGGAGCGCTAAGCTGTGAGCGCCTGAGAGAGCGGAGACAAAGAGAAGGATGGAGGACGGCAGAGGAGGGCCTCTCGTGTCACCGCTGAACCCTCTCTACTCTAGGTAAACGGGGGGCCAGATGCCCATATGAGTACCCCCAAATAACCCCCTATTGCATGGGGGTATTTGAGTTCATAACGCCCTTGGGCCCAAAATAAATACTGAGACCTGATAACAATATACAGTCTGCTTGGCTAATGAAATTCCAACAGAGTCACCATGGCATTGAAGTTCACTTCAAGCAGTGAGGACAGAAAGGAGGTGTGTGGAGTTTGAATTTAACTAGGCAATGAAAATTAATGACAACCTTCAGTATATGAATATAACCATAGTGTTTAATTTGCTGCTTGTTTCATGAAAGAAACTGCTTGGCTTCCAAGTGGTGAAGAATGTAATTGGCTGTATATTCTGCAAAGTGGAGGAAAGAAATCTAAAGAGTTGGTGAAAAAGAAATTAGAAGGAGTGGTGGGTCCCTTTGGACGACGATGCATATTTGAAAATTAATTGCAATCTGGCTCATAACTTTTCCAGCATGTCCTCTCTCTCCCCGAGACTTCCTGTCATTCTCCTTTGGGTACTTTTTTGATAAAAACAAAACAAAATGCCATAACCAAAAAGAAGGAAGTATCCCGGCAGCACAGTTACATTATTCAGTCACGTTATTGCTTTGTCTCTTTCCGCAGTAAATAATCTCAACAGGCAACACTTGATACAGATTTCTTTCACACCAGAAAGTCTTAATGAACAGAGCAACAAAAAAAAAGAAGGGACAAACAGCGTGCATGATTATTTGAGGTTTTTTTCCAGTAATAATGTAAAAGAGCAGAGGTGCCATACATACAATACAACAACTGGACCTTTCTTATTCTTTAACAGGGAGATGTAAACGAGAAAGTAAAGTGAACAGCTGAGAAGCACGAAAGAAAGTGGGCTTCTGCTCAGCGCACCCTCCTGCGGCTGTGGTTTTAAGTCTCTGTTTTGAGTTCAAGTCCTGTGTCAAACAACCACACGCTCAGATGATATCAAGGTTTAGTTTTAAGTCACTCGCACTTTCAGTCAATGCAGGAGATTTAGATTTAAATCCAGATTCAATACTGTGAACATTTTTAAGTTTCTCGTATGAAAAGATGTCAAATGTGTGAATAAATTGAGCAGAATAAAGCCTGCAGGTTACACATTACAGTAATTACATTAATTGATTGTGAACGTCATACATTGTAAGCAGAGACCTAGTACACAGGCAAACATTCATGCAGACATATACTACAATGGGCTTAATTAAGACGAGGAGGACGTGCAGATTTAAGTTCACATCACAGAGTGGAGGCACAATGGCTACGTCATCATCATCTCCTTTGGCAATGATTAATAAGCTTAACAGAAGCGTGCTCCATGCACGCACGTAGACCTGTTTGGACAAAAGCTGAGGCGCTCATGTTAGCACGCACACACACAGACACACAATCTGAAACGATGCATACATATAATTAAGCATAATCATATTGGACACACAAACCCAAGCACGCACAGATGAGACACGTAAAGTGGGTTATACGTTCATGAAACATTAGATTTGCTCTGAAAATCAGGATTTTAAAGGGTCCTCTGTGATCAGTTTTGCAGGAAGTGATGTAATAGTAAGAGAAGACCGGGGCGATCACATTAGTCTTGAGACAAACTATGAAAAGCATGTCCAAACCCAGGTCAGAAGAATAGAAGAAGAGCAGAGAGTGAAGGCAAACTGCTGCTCTGCTTCCTTTTTGTCTCAAAGCAGGAAGTCATGTGACTCCACAGAGGGGCAGACCGTAGACTAGAGGGTCTGAGGAAGAGGCTCGCTGTTGCTGGGAGAAAACTCTCCAAAGTGTGTGTGTGTGTGTGCGTGTGTGCGCGTGTGTGTGTGTGTGTGTGCGTGCATGTGTGTGTGTGTGCAAATGGATCTCACCCTGTGCTAAAACATACAAATAAAACACACCCTCAGAAAGACACAGATACATTGTGTGAGCCGAGCCTTCGTGTGTCAAAAACCTCCACCACCACCTCCTTCCCTTTCTCCAGCTGTTCAGCTGGTGTGTAGGAGGAAGAGGGCTGACAGGCCTGGAAGTGCTGACATCAGGAGGAATGAAGTACACACACACACACACGCACACACACAGTCAAACAGAAACACTTCCTAGGGCAAAGGTGCTGCGTAGATCGGGTCAGGCAAGTTAAACTGACTTATAGATTCTGAGTGAAATTAGAGAGAGATTGAAAGAAAGTCCACGTGTCATCATAGGTGCTCTCACTTCCTCCAATAGCTCAGTATTAAACCAGCAGGTTGTCAAACTTGTATAAATCTTGAAAATAAAACTTGGCTTCACACTGAGTGTGCCGCATCATTCATCATTACCACTTTAAAAGACCAGCACTTTAGGTTTTACTTTCAAACTTAAAAGGGATATGTATGGTTTATTGCAATTTAATCTTTTGGCTAGATTATTTAACATAGATTCATTTGGATGTAAAAACAGAAAGGAAAGTCAAAAATAGTTCTTCATCCCACAACTACAGTGGGTGTGGTGGGTCAAAGTTGAACTGCGACGTTTGTCTGTAAACTGAGATGGATGTTTACAGTGGACAATTTGGGGGGAAGAAATGTATGATTCACCTTCGCTGTTTTCCTCAAAATAAGTTTGGCTTAGAGGTTTGTTTAAAAACTGCCTTATTGTGTTTCCTGCCATGTCTGACATCTTTTTAGAAATGTCAGAGTTCCCAGGTCTCAGAAATGAACCTGGTGAGTTCAACGTTAATTACAGCTAAGAATGACGGCCACAACTAAGAAAATAAAACTCAAGTTGTAATAAACAGGATCTACCCTTTAAGTGCGTGTCATGGTACAACATACGGTAAGAATCAGTGGCCTTTGGTGTGTGTGTGTGTGTGTGTGTGTGTGTGTGTGTGTGTGTGTGTGTGTGTGTGTGTGTGTGTGTGTGTGTGTGTGTGTGTGTGTGTGTGTGTGTGTGTGTGTCTAAGAGTGTGTACTGTATCTGTTTTAGCACCATTAGAGAGTAGAGCCCCATGAACACCAGCAGGGCCTCGACACTAAACTGGCCCAGATGTGAACTCCACACCGCACCAAAGCTCAAAACATACACACGCATTACACGCACGAATACACACATTACAAACAAGAACCGGCGCCGTCACTGGTTCAAAACACTCAAGCTAGATTTTTTTTTAACCTACTGTTTAGTAAGCCAACATGACTATGCGTAATGCTATTATCGCCATAATCTGTCTTAATGAGATCATAGCTCACCTTCAGCCGAGTTGATTGAAAGATGAGAGATAATTAAACCACGTACGTCAACAGATAGAAAGAAAAAGAAAAGTCAACCCCTCCTCAAGCCAAACTGAGTCCCGTGGGCGTGACCTGGATACGGCCTCGAGGCATTAAGCAGCTGTGTTGTGAAAACACCTGGTCAAAAGGCACACCTCTGGGTCACATGCACACAAGCGCAAAGGTAGATCAAGTATGGAAAAGCTGGGGTTTATTATGTGTGTCTTTTAGACAGACAGACAGACAGACAGACAGACAGACAGACAGACAGACAGACACTTTATTAATCCCAAGGAAAACACACATTTTTGTCAGTGTGTGTGTGCGTTCAGCTTCATTATTAAAGATGTTACTTAATACACCGAAAGTTAAATAACGTAACAAACCTACTTATTTTAAGCCAAACACTGTTTGTTTTACTGAACTTAACCAAGTGTAGTTTTGTTGGCTTTTTGTTTTGTTAAAACTGCGATCGTAATCCAGGAGAAAATGAGTTTCCCTCGAAGCGTAGTTGAGAATGCAGTTTAGTAGGGAACATAATTGTGAGACAGGGTTGGTTTGAGAGAAAGGTAGTGTATGCTGCAGGGCACTTGCACCATTACATAACTTGAAGGACATTTTATTGGCTTTAATTCACTTACAACTGTCATTAGCTGTGACATCACGCCTCATATCAACACCTCTACTGCAAGTTTTACATGTCAGCACAAGGTCATGTTTTATATTACAGTATGTAACAAGTTGTCACAAGTTCGGGGTTTACTTTGAACATGAGTTGTGGGAAGATTTCCTTTTCAGATTGTGTCATTTAAAGAATTATTGGAGTATCCATTATTTCCCTTCTATTTAAAACTTTGAGAAAAGACTGAAGAGAAAACAAATAAAGTTGTGTAACAGAGGTATATGATTGATAAATGATGGCTTTTTGATTTTCTCCTTGACGGAGTACTTTGGGAAGCATTGATGTGAAGTAAAGTCCTCGTTTATCTCACTGTGGGGACGTAATAAACTCTATTCATGGTTAAGTTGTTAGAGTTAGTATTATTATTTTTACAATATAGTGCATTTAAAAACAAAATTACAAATTGCTTCACTTCAAATGGACAGACAAAAGAAAAGTCAGCAAAGCCGTTCTGATCTACCAGTGGAGATACCAGTCAGGAAAACATAGATTTGCCATTAAATGTGTGTTTACGGATATATACCAGAAATTAATTTGGGTTACAGTTACAGTTATGCTGATAGCTGTGTCTCTAAAATCTCAGGTAGCACAGATCTTCCCATAAATCTATTTCATATTCCCAGTGTTATCCATAAATCTACCATTTTGTTCTTTGCAGAACTCAAGTTGTTCCTTAGTGGAAGTGCAAGTATGCACACAGGGCAGGGTTGTGTTAAGGGACGCAATAAACCTCAGTCAACCCCTCACCCAAGCTACGTGCATAAAAACAACACGTCGTCCTCTCCTCCCTCACTTCCCCTCTCTGTCGCCTACACTTCTCTTTCCCCTGACCTGGCAATCTCTTCTTCTCCTGCTTTTCCTTACTCTCCATGAATTATTTGAACATTTTTGCTTACCATCTATAGAGTAGCAAAGTGGGAAATGTGCCTTTCAGAGTTACTTCCTTCTGAACTTTTTACAAATGGTGCTCCGATTGGAGAGTTTTCATGTTTTGTGCATCAGTTTGACACGTCAACTACACAAGAACATGCGACTATGCAAGTCAGTCATAAAACATCCAGGCACTAACTACACTAGGACACGACTTCTGTGTATTCTATCATTGAGCCAGAGTTCTTGGTCTGTTGTTGAACCGGGAGATTTCCATCTCCATTTAAGCCAAGGAAGTCCTCCAACTGCCTTCACCTGACATTGTCTATGCAGAGAAAACAAACAGGACTTTTACTTTCAAACCCTGAATGCCAAAAATAATTCTCCCATTGCCCTTGAAATAGGTCTGGGGGGGTTGAGGTGTAGATGGCTGGCTCATTTCCCAAATGTATTCCTTGTCATCCACACCGTATCTTCCCACAGGAATAGCAACATTCCCCTTCCTGATAATTATGAATGATTCTGCCCTTCCCCCCCCTTCTCCCTTTATCCCTCCACCCCTCGGTTCTCCTCGTATCGCGCAGAGATGTAATTAATCATGTAGACACGCTGCTAGTCTTAATAGTAAGGGTGCCCTCTTTTTCTCTATCCCTGTCTTCTTCCTATACTCTTTATCTCGCTCTGTCTCCCTCAATGCCTCTCAATCTCCCTCACACACACACACACACACACACACACAGACACACACACACACAGACACAGACACACACACACACACACACACACAGTTTGAAGGTTTCATTAATCACCTGCTCACATAGAAAAGCTTTGTAATGCATACCAGTGGGATCATTTGGTGGTTGGCCTCCCTTGTCTTTTAACCCTTGTCTCTATATGCTCATGTACTTTATGCACCACCACTACACTGTGCTTTCACTCTGTGTGTGTGTGTGTGTGTGTGTGTGTGTGTGTGTGTGTGTGTGTGTGTGTGTGTTGTGTGTGTGTATTAGAGTGTGTCTGTCATCAGCGCATTCATTTGCCCAAGATAAATACGATAATCGTCGCAAGCAGACTTGCCCCCCGGTCCCTCTCTATTTTTAGACGTCAGATGTTGAAATAGTTCAAGTTCTTAAAAAGGGCAGGCTGCGAGTCACTGCGGTATCCTCGTAAAACCAGGGCACAGGATCTGCCAACGCAGCCCCACAGACAAACCCAAACAACATTCATTTCACACAGCAAATAAATCACTTTAAATCCAGCGCCAGCAGTTTATCAACAAAAGTATTAAGAGCATGTTCCCTCTGGTTGTATTTATTGACTGGCAGATGGCTTATAGTTCCCTCCAGTAATGCCTTGAGTAGAAAGAGTTTGACAGATGAAATTGACATTTTTCTGTCTAAGGAGCTATAATGTGCAAGAAGGGAGGGACATTATGGTGATATATACAGCACCGTGAAACAGCAGAGAATATACCAAAGTAACTATCCCCTTCTATCTCTGGCAGACCCTTGTTTACCCCATTTTTACTGTCATTACAGTGTCGGCCATTTGTGGGCAATGTTGCATTTTTACAAGATTTAAAGGATCAATGTGATCAGGTATTCAATTAGCTTGAAACACACAATTCTATTTGGTTAAAAATAATTTCAACTCATCTCACCCACCCCAGTGCTTAGGTTTGGTAAAACAACATAGATAGAATATAGATAGTTTGAGTAACAAATAAAAAAGCTTTCTGATTATCCGTCTGTCTCTCTGCCTGAATAAGTCGTCTTTGTCTATGCTGAGATGTTTCTGTTGTCAGTGTACTGTCAGCGCGTGTGTGTGTGTGTGTGTGTGTGTGTGTGTGTGTGTATATATGTGTGTGTGTGTTTGTTCTTGGCAGGCGCAGTTGGTCCGTAGCTTAAGGACGGCGTGTCCTGGAACTCTGGTTGATAAAGCCCAGCATGGATGTCCTTGTGTCTACCCGCCCGCACTAAGCTGGAATGAACAGTGTGTTTGTGAACGGCCACTGACTTTGTTTTTTGCTTCGATGACAGAAGTTAGACACGTTTTTTGTTTTTTTTTCTGGATCTAAATCATAAAAATATCTCGTGATAGATTTCCCTGCTGCTTCTTTCTTCTCATTTCTTCGATCCTCTTTTCAGTTTGTGCGTGTGCTTAACTTTCCACTGTGACCATGAGCCCAGTCCTGATCAAAACACACTGACCCAATGAAGCCTTACTAGGGTAACGTGACTAGCCGTGCTTTTGTGCCGGCCTGCACTGATTGGCTGTTTGAGGTGGGCTGGTCTGGCTAACTCTCCCACCTCCGGCTAACTGATTGGAGGAAATGTAAGAGTAAACAAGAAGTTCTTTGAACATGTGGGCCTTACACAACACAGGACATGCTGAATGCAGCCAAAGCACAAGAGAAGAGTGGGAGTGATAGAAAGAGAGAGGGGTTAACATTGCAGTAGTAAGTCGTTATTTAACAAGGTCACAAGTCTTTGGAACTGTGTCTGTGTGTGTGTGTGTGTGTGTGTGTGTCTGTGTCTGTGTGTGTCTGTGTGTGTGTCTATGTGTGTGTCTGCCTGTGTGTGTGTGTGTGTGTGTGTCTGTGTCTGTGTGTGTCTATGTGTGTGTCTGCCTGTGTGTGTGTGTCTGTGTGTGTGTCTGTGTGTGTGTCTGTCTGTGTGTCTGTGTGTGTCTGTGTGTGTGTCTGTCTGTGTGTGTGTGTGTGTGTTCACTAACTGCAATTTAATTTTAAGAGGAACTTGATATTGCTGTTCACACCATAACGATGGATTTACTGTCCATAAGAATGAAAAACTTCCTGAATTGATTTGACGTTCAAAGTGTGTCTGTGTGTGTCTGTGTGTGTGTGTGTGTGTGTGTGTGTGTGTGTGTGTGTGTGTGTGTGTGTGTCTGCATTCCAATAAAATCCTTAATCTATTCCCAAAAAGGGGGGCGGAGGGGGAATGAGTAGAAATATAAGCAGCAGAATGAGGTGTAACAGGATTCCTTTTGCCAAGCTCCAGATCCCTGTCCAGTGCACACACACACACACACACACACACACACACACACACACACACACACACACACACACATAAATACAACTTAAACACACACACAAGCTGAGAGACACCCAGCCGCTGGCCAGGAAACGCACATATGATTGAAGAGAATGGAATGTTCTGTCTGCAGAGCTCAGGGCAGCTGGAACCTGGACCCAATGTGTGTTTTTGTGTGTTAGTGTAGGGTCCCAGTATAAATAACTGTCCTCTCTCGACAGTGTTAGTGCAGACCAGCCACGCAGTTTATTTATAAACCCCCTTTGCGTGTCAAAGACCTGCATGTCGTCTATGCCTCTACCTCACACCATCTCGCTACACTTTCACTGTCTCCTCTACGACTTGAGGCCACGTGGCTGCGATGGGAATGCGTGACATATATTTGTGCATACCAAGCGTGGCAACTGCACATGCGCTAGAAAAGAAAACTGTACGCATTGTGCACTGTATTTCCTATCTTTTGTCATATTCTTTAAATATAAGTTTTTGGAGCTCTTCCTCTTTCTGTCAGGAGGTCGCATCGTGTTGCACATGTGGAACGTGTCTGCGTAGCGTTATTATGAATCCCACTGCTTTTCTTGGCAAGACCCGCTCAGCATAACAGTCCTAGGATTGGCGAAGCGTCCAAGGGCGGGTTTCACCAAGAAAAACAGCGGGATTCATAATAACACATTTGCATACGCATACCCCTGATTGTAATATGTATAGAAGGCTTAACACAGACATGCACTTGTTTTATATATACACCTGTTGCCACAATTGTATCCGTAGTTCATTTGCTAGGATGCTACCTGTTGCCTGTTTGTAAAATATTAGTTCTATTCTCTAAAGAAAGAACACAGAGCAAAATAAGCATTATTTTCACCACAGCCCATTGTCAATCCCTCGTCTTAAATGTTAACTAATGTTGCGCAAGTTGTCTGCTTGACCCAGCAGCGGTCACTGTTGACATTACTGACTCAGATTACTGTTGGTTTACATAATAGCTGATAAAGTGTGGTTATGTTTGGCAAGGACTGACACACTTTAACACTATGTGCCAGAGGCTGGTTAGGTACACCAGAGGTGTGAGGCTCAGGTCACAAAGTTGGTCCAATCACAGCAGTTGTAGAAAGGTCGAGTGGGCTAACATGTGTGAGGCGAGCGCTACAACCTTAAAGCGCTTTGACCTTCGACTCATTGCTGTCTCCTAGCTCTGTGACGCTGTAACCCTCTGACCCAATGCTTCCCTGTAGCACAACACATGAAGAGCTGTGTGTGTGTTTGTTTAGGTTTTTGTGTGTGTTTGTCTCTGCATTTGCTTACAGCTGAAGGCAGGAAAGGTTGTGGCCTGACCAGTAAAATGTTTCTCTCAGGCATACACAAAGTACAGAAGCCCGGCAAAGTGAAACTGACCCAGTTCATACATTTGAGTTCAGATACGTGTTGTAGCTGGGTGATGAAATACACTTGCAACACTATACAGACCCTCCCTTTTCTGTACTGCCTGGCTACGCACACCAATTTCACTCCACCAATCACCTCTGCTGGAGCTAGGACAGCTACAACCAATTAGAAAGCACCCTTAGAATCCTCTGCACCAACCAGAGGAACCTGCTTTCTGAGTAACCTCAGGGGTCTGATATGGTATTCATTTCTATACATTTACAACATGCATAAACCCTAACCCTAACCCTCACAGTAGATCTCTTTAAAATACCCCCTTAAAACATTCAATATACACACACTTTCTACATTTAGATTTACATAGATGCAAATATATGAGTTCCCACCTACGCACCTTCAAAAATCTGAATAATAAGAGAAAGGAGAGAGAGATTCCTAGCGTGGTTGCTGACAGTGATTAATTGTTCCCACATGTTGCTGACGGACAAAAAGGCCTCTGTGTTCCTGGGCTTTGGCTGCAGCTGGTGCACATGCACTCACACACCCACAGACACACACACTAACACACACACAGCTGGGGCCTGTCTCACGAAGCGAGTTCAGCTTCGTCAGGCTATCTCTGAAACAGTTTGCTTCGAAATGTAACACTGGTGAACCTGGATAACCGGTCTCATGACTGGTTGACTCTGTTGAGCCAGCATTTTGTAGAATCTAGAACCTAATCTAATTTGGTTATAGTAATAGTTTGACATTTTGGGAAATACATATATTTGCATTCTTGCCGAGAGCTAGATGAGAAGATTGCTCACATGTCTGTACACTGAAGCTACAGCTAGCAGTGAGTTAGCTTAGCACAACATCTGGAAACTTGGGAATACAAATAACCCAGCTCTGTCAAAAAGTAACACAATCCACCTTCCAGCCCCTCTAATTAACACAATATATCTTGAATGTTTTATTATGCAGGGACTTCCTGGAGACTTGTTGTTACTGTGAGGTTGCCGAGCAACTTGTTCCCGACACTGTTTCCAGTCTTTATGCTAAGCTAAGCTAACCAGCTACTGACTGTTGCTTCATATTTAAGCAAGATATATGAAAGTAGTATCTATGTTTTAATTTAACTGCATGGCAAAAAGCTAATGTGTTTCTATTCGTTCAAAGAAAAGACATTTGTAACATTTGTATACCTCTTCTCCTTTTGTGAGACAGGGCCCAAATGTGTAGATTTCAATCTCTGAGATAAACGCTCAAATGAGAAAGAATCAGGAGAAATACAGAAAAACCCAGAGAGAAAAAGAGAAATCCCAAAATGTCAACAGCGTCATTATCCCTTGGAAGGTTGATGCTGTAAGCGCTGTGTGTGTGTGTGTGTGTGTGTGTGTGTGTGTGTGTGTGTGTGTGTGTGTGTGTGTGTGTGTGTGTGTGTGTGTCTCTCTTGTCGCTGCATAGTAGGAGTTATGAATCAGAGTTGCTATCTCAGTGAGCTGTTATTATTATTAATGGACTTTGGGAATACCCCAGAGGAGCTACAGTCGTAAGCATACAGTATCCCCCTCACACTGTGATGTGACGTGTACACACACACAAACTCACACACATTGCAAATAACAAAACACAGTCATTTTTATTCAATCACACTTGAAGCGTCGCTACAGATAATGGCGTATTGATTTCAGCTATTACATCTATTTCAGTTACAAAGAGGAGATGTAGATGTATGGGAGGAAAAGTGATTTACATTGCACAAAAGAATGAACTTCCCCTTGTGTATTATGTTTAGTTTCCTAATATTATGTACACAATACGCCTTTGGGGACTCATGTGAGCCCCCAGAGTTCAGTAATGTTCAGTGAAGTATGATGGCTGTTATTAAACTCAGGTGTGATTTAAGAGTAGTTTAATGAACAATCATGATTGGTTTTGTCATTAGATACAGTAACAACCATGGCAGCCAGAAATAAGATGTTGTGGTCTGCAGGAGAAACTGAATGTCTATGTGAAATGTGAAGCAAAGACACAAACTCAAATGGTTAAAAGGTCAGTCCGCTGAAATCACAAAACAACATATTTTCCACTTACAGAACCACAAGTGTTTCAGTGTTATCTGCCAAAGCTCTGCTCCATCCCAACACCATTGAGGTGAATGCAATTTAGTTTGTGGTACTCAAAGCTTTGAAGAATGACATTTAAAAAATATATATCTTGGAAATCCTGATCCAGAATTAAAGGGATAATCAGTAAAGGGGTTTTTGAAAAAAGAGTATGTGGGAGGACCTACTACTACTATGTACTACACACACATACTGTAAATCCCAAGTAATACTGATACATAGCAGGCACAGTTTTCTTTCTCTCATCTTGCAAACATCCTCCTCTCTCCCTCTTTCTCAACATCACTCACACATTTTCATTTGGCAACCAATTTATTTATTTTTTATCACTGTCCGTGCTTCGGTTGCAGATGTCCTGTTTCCTTTTTATTGCTGCTCCATCACACAGAGTTAGAAATATCTCACCTGACATTTGAAGGATACGAGCAGTGGCACGGAAAAGAGAAACATTAAACAAGTGGCTTTGTTGGGTAGAGGGAGTGGGGAGGTGAAGGGATAAAGGTAGTGTAGGATGAAGCGAGGGAGAAGGATTGATGAAGTGTCAGGTGCTGGCAGGTAAATGTTTACAGCAGCGGCAGAAGGAACTCACATTCCATTCATTCTGCTCTCATTCATCCCTCCAAAAAGTTATTTTTCCTTTACGAAGTCCATCTTCTGCTAGTATTTACATCTCCCAGGCAGCTGGAAACAGTGTGTGTGTGTGTGTGTGTGTGTGTGTGTGTGTGTGTGTGTGTGTGTGTGTTCTGTAATATAAAGCAGCATCATTACGTCATGCCTCAAGAGATGCTGGCAGAGGATAAACACTGGTCTCCCTGGTATCTCTTCTCATTTTAGCTCATTGCACAGAATACACACACACACACACACACACACACACACACCCACCCACAACGCACAGCGGTGGTCACAAAGAGCATAGTCCTGCAGAAGAAACTTTTCAATATAACTACCACAAAAACACAAATGCATGTTCAAATACACACACACACACACACACACACACACACACACACACACACACACACACACACACACACACACTCAAATAGGATGCTAGGTTCAGTTTGGCCCCCGAGATCAAACTGTCTTACTCTGCCAGCGTAGCATTCAAAACAGTAACTTTAGCTTCTCTTTCTCCTCTCTGATTTGAAATGCCTTTGACCAGAATAACAATCCAAACCAAATTGTCTGTAAACTGCTAACCAGGAAAGACGGGACTGTTTCATGGAAAACAATATTGTGATTCCCACAAAAACTCAAAGATTTTGGCCTTCGCAATTTGGAACCCAGAAATCTGTTCTGTTCTATGGAGTAAAAATATACACTGGAGGAGAACAGAGAGGGAAAAGTGTGTGCATGTGTGTGTTGTGGATGGTGGTTGGCTTGTTTATATGGGAGGATATAGCATAGCCCCAGAGTCCCTCAGGGCCCATAAGAGCTATGTGTTTGTGAAACAACAGAAACTGCAGCAGAGGAAGGAGGTATGGAAAGAGAAGGAGACTGAGGTAAAAAATAATGAATTCAACAAGGCCTTCGGTAGGTTGTGGGGCACAAAAAGAGGAAGAAAAAGAAATAAGACAAAAGTCAAATCAAAAAGCTCTTGATCATATATACTAATTATCCTTAAAATGCAGTTTTATAATGGTTTACAGGACTGTCACTGTGAGTTGATATATGAGAATGTGACTGAATGTATGTGCACTTTTGTTTCAACATTTGTGTATCATCCTCATGATGTCATACAAGAAGCATGAAATTATATTTTATAAGTAACCAGATGGCTGAGAGTGAGTTGTTTGTGTGGGTTTGTGTGTGTGTGCTTTTGTGTAAACGGGGGGGTTTACCAGATGCTCATGTGCATGGTTGTAATTTACAGATCAAGTGAAGTTGGTCTTAAATAACGGCAACGGCAATTATTTAAGACCACAATCCTTAAACAGCACTAATCGATTTGTGAAGATGAATGTGGATGACAGTGTAAACATGTTTTGTGAATCCTTTATATTGTGCAAATGGAAATCCAAAATGACACACAATAAAAATTACAAGATCTTGTTTAAATAGTGCTGTAGTTTCATGAAATAGTAATATGGTTTTCTGGCCTTTGTCTCTTTTCGTATGGTAAAAATATAACCCAACTTACTGACATCAATCTAAAATCTCTGTTCACTGATGATCCATCAGATCCTGCTCTCTTCTTGTTCTCTGACTATAACTGATCTCCCAGAAACGTCACTGCAATTATTAGTTGGACTAAAATGTGACAAAGGTTAAAGAAGTTTAGATCCAACTGTAAAAAACATAAGCATATTCACATCAAAAAGATTTGTATATGAAAAATTGGCCTTTCACAAAACCTTTGGCCATCATAACCAACCGTAAGAGACTACAGCCATGCTGGCAGCTCTGTTAGCCTGTACCTAGACATAGCAGTGCTTAATGCTAACTTCAGCATGCTAGCATGCTCAGAATGACAATGCTAACATGCTGATGTTTAGCAGATTTTTACCATGTTTAGCGTATTAGCATGCTAACATTGGCTTATTAGCCCTAAATTCGAAGTACAGCTGAGGCTGATGGGAGTGTCGTTAGTTTTGCAACTAAACCAAAGTACTGGACAATTGGAAATGGTGGCGCTAGAGAAAAAGTCAGGGAATCATCAAAGTCAGTAGGCTTCATCCCAAACAAATTTTCAGGGAAATTCATTACAGGTAATTTAGCAAACTCTCTTATCCAGAGACTTACAGTGAACTAACCAGAGGGACAGTCTCCCTGGAGCAACTGGGGGTTAAGTACCTTGCTCAGGGGTATAATAGTGACAGCACTGGTATTGAACGCACAACCTTCTGGTTTAGAAGGCGTGCCACCAGACCACTAGGCTATCACCACCCCAAACCCCAAACTAATTCATAAAGTCTGCACCAAAGTGGTGGACCAACCAACGGACATTGCCATTTGTAGAAATATGCCTTCTAGCAATAAATAAGGAAGTGTGTCAGTCTGATAAGTGTATAAACAAAGCCAGCAGTGAGGCAACAAGTGATTCAACAGGGGTGCCGTTTAGCCCTTTTAATGTGTACATACATACATCTCTGTTTTGTGAATAAAACTCTTGATCATTAGCAGAGACTGTCATGTGCACCAGTTCCCCCACAATGAGCCTTTGAGGCTCGCACAAGGAAGGAGCTCAGAGTTGATCAATATACACCAGACAAGACTCACACAGGCACGCACAAACACACATGATCTGACACAGAACGAGCTCCTTAAGCAACACAGGGGCTCTTTGTATGTGTCATTCATAATCGAGGAGACGCTTGATTATAGACCACTGTCTCTGTTTTCTCCTTTATACCCACAACACAAAAGCTACGGTGGGAACAATGAAGACATCAGCGCTAAGTGCTGCTACACGTTAATGTGTTCCTGTCTATATTTAGTGGATGAACAATTGAAACAATAGGACTTTTGCTTCACCAGAGCAACTGTTTACATTGCTGCAGAATCCGTAGTGGTGGGTTTATGGATCAGTGTTGCTGGACTTAATGAGAGCTATTTATTGATTTCTGTATTGGTAAAAGGAAAAAATACAACACATCAATATTGATTTCAGTAATTGTTTTGAGTAATTGTTTCAAAAGTATTTTACTCACACATTCTCTTCTCGTTCTCCCTTTTGTGTTACAGAATTCCATCCGGCACAATCTTTCGCTCCACAGCCGCTTCATCCGCGTCCAGAACGAGGGAACAGGGAAGAGTTCCTGGTGGATGATCAACCCAGAAGGAGGGAAGGGTGGCAAGGCTCCTCGCCGCCGTGCAGTGTCCATGGACAACAGCAACAAGTACACTAAGTCCGCCCGTGGCCGTGCTGCCAAGAAGAAGGCAGCTTTGCAGGCCGCAGCTGCTGCAGCTGGCGAAGGCGGTGGAGACAGTCCTTCAGGTCTCTCCAAGTGGCCTGGAAGCCCAACGTCACGCAGCAGCGAGGAGCTTGACGCCTGGACAGACTTTCGCTCCCGCACTAATTCCAACGCCAGCACACTGAGCGGTCGCCTGTCACCCATCCTGGCCAACCCTGAGCTAGACGAGGTGCCCGATGACGAGCCTCCTCTCTCGCCAATGCTCTACTCCAGCCCTGGCAGAGCGTTGTCTCCCAGCAACACCACGACCATAGGGAAGGCCTTGCCAGCTGAGCTGCCCCGCCTGGCAGACCTGGCAGGTACAATGAACCTGAATGACGGACTCACAGATGACCTGATGGACGAGTTGCTGGATAACATTAACCTGGTGCCAACCGTCCCAGGGCCGGCCGCTCCAAATGTTTCCTCAGGGTTCAATTTTGTGTCCAAACCCAATGGGCTAGGTTCACCTTCCTCAACTTCCTCTCCCTCCACAAACTCTCCTTCTAACGGTGGAGTTAATGGTTACAGTAACTCCATCTTTGGCCCTCACACGGCGGTTTCCTCACTCCGTCCGTCCCCCATGCAGACCATCCAGGAGAACAAACAGACCTCCTTCTCCAGCATTAGCCTGTCTCGCTTTGGCAGTCAGACACTACAAGACCTGCTTAACTCCGACAGCCACAACCACAGCGATGTCATGATGACGCAGTCTGACCCACTGATGTCACAGGCTAGCGCCGTGGCCGTCATTTCCCAGAACTCCCGCCGTGGCCTCATGCTCCGTAATGATCCCGTAATGACCTTTGGGACCACTGGAGGACTTCAGGGCAGCCAAGGGGAGATACTTCAAAGTAACAACCACAACCAGAGCTCACTGAGGTCTTTAAACGGAGGCCTGAACCTAGCCAACGAGGCTAACGCTCTGGCTAATGTCAAGCAGCAGCTCCTGCTCTCCCCTTTGGGAGGAAATGGTTCCTCTTCCATGCAGATCGACACCTCGATCTTCTTAAATGGAACAGTTAGCAGTAGTGGAGGGCTCTGCCAGGACCGCTTCCCCGCAGATCTGGACCTGGACATGTTCAACAGCAGCCTGGAGTGTGATATGGACTCCATCATCAAGAACGAGCTGATGGACGCAGATGGCCTGGACTTTAATTTTGACACTCTGGCCAACATGAACGGAGTCGGCAGAGCTCCTCAGAGCTGGGTACCCGGCTGAGAGGGTCAGGCCGGGGAGGAGCAGAGCAGGTGTGTATGTTTTAGTGCTGTGTGCATGAGTGTAAATCATGTGGCATTTGAGCAAAGGTGAGCAAAAATTAGATCAAGGACTTAAGAATGCACTGATCCAACCTTTTCTCCATCAATTCCAACTCCTAAACTCAGGGTACGGCCAATGTCAGGTACAGATCCTATACCAGCTCTTTGTTTCCAAAATGTAACATCTGTAAAGGTCTCATAACTGATTAAGATATGTGTAAGCTAACATGACAGTGTACTATAAGTGGAAACATTTATACGCCAACATGCTTTTTAGTCCCTTGAAAATTGTATCTATTATTTAGAAGTTTTTCGTGCTGTAGAATTAATTGAATCCTCAATGAAAAGGTTTTCTCAAAGTAAAGACATGCCTCTGCATCTCTTTAATAAACCACTTTATATGTGCGTTGCTTCGCAAAACAGACCTGCTGAACAATGTAGCTTCTCCAATAATGTTTTCTAATTGCAGTTGCTAAAAGTTTGTTTTTAAAAACATTTAATATCAGTCCTCGTTTCCTGGGTCTTTCTCATTTATCAGGATTTGTTAAACATGTAAGAAAATGTATTATATCCATGCAAAGTCTCAAAACGGTGTTTATGGAGTATGTCTGTTAATACTTTACGGTCAACACTTCTGGTTTCACAATAAAAGTCTACCTCTGCCTTCACATTAAAATGCATTTATTCTGAAGTAATGCAGCAAGTAGCAGTGGTAGCTTTAAACATATTAGTTTACAGCTGCAAATGAGCAGAGTGGAACAAACAAATGGTCGATTGGTGACCCGATCTGATCGGTGCATCCCTAGTAGAAACATTTGACTTAAAAGCAAACATTTTTTACTTGCTTTTGGTACAGTACGAATACTCAGATAAAATCATCTCGTCCTTTATCTCTCCAGGTCTGAACTGTGTAGTGCAAGAGAAGATCAGACACACAACATCCTTTTTGCCAAACCTGCCATCAGCACAACGTAAAATACGAACCCTGTGTTTACAGAAGAAGACTTCCTCTCGAGAGCTTTACCTTCGATCCCACACTGGTGAACCATGAACGATCCGACAGACTCTAGAGATACTGCACATCAGCCCTCAAAGCCTCCTGTGAAACAACAACAACAACAACAACAACAACAACAACAACAACAACAAAATAAAGCTATGTCAAACTCACAAATCTTAGAATTATGCAATTTTACTTTGACAGCCAATCTGTTGATATCAAAGAGACACTGCTTTATCAGAAGGGTTTTCAGGTGGAATACGAGGACAAAATATCAAGCAAAGATTGAAGGAGTGCACGGTGCAGTTTTTTCCGTTGAAGACAAAAGAAAGACTAAAATGGAAAAAATCAAGAAGTGATGTGGTATAAATCTGATCCAGTGGTTTCCTGGGATGTGTTATGTTGAAAAAAGAATTTCCCTCTGTTCTCACTTAGTGATTTTAAATGTTCAGTGTTTGTTTTTTGGATTTTCTGTTTTATCATAATTGTTTCTGCATCACACGTCTTTACAAAAAGAATTGGTGTATTTATGAAATGAAAAGATGGAAATGGAATATCTCACTCGCTGAGAGGTCGCACATACAGAACATACAAACACGCAAGCAGACAAACTCACTCTTTGACCCAGTTTGCAAAACTTTAGAACCCTTAGAAAATAACATTTCTCAACTCAATGCCATGCACTTCCAGTTTTGTTCTTATAAATTGCTTAAGTTAAATGAAATGCAGCATACTGAGGGTTACAGTACAATTAGCTAAATATTACAAAAATATTTGCTATCTCTTGTGTATATCTAACTGTAAAAAATATGAAAAAAGACTAGAGGAAGAAAATCTCTATCATGGATATTTGTACAGTGCAGGGAAGTGGAAAGTTCAAGAAGCAGGTGGAAAGATCTTGTCCGTATTTTCTTAGATTTCTTGACTTCTGATGAGGTCGTTTATCACTGCATATGATGTAGCCAAAATGAAAACCTGTGTCCTAGGGTTGTGAACATTTCCACACCATTACAGGTGCTATGTAAACAGTGTTGAATCCTGCCCCGAGAGCAAGCCGTGCATTTTTGTTTGTTCGTTTTTGTTTCTGTTATTACCCACGACCTGCAGAAGCCCAAAGCTGCAGCCACTTGTAGCACGACGAGGTTGAACCTGTAGAGGGCGGCGGGGGGAGGGAAGGGAGGGAGGGGGGGGGGGGCGAATGGGGTAGGGTGGGGAGGGGGGGTTGGGGCGAGCAGGTTTTCAGGCTCATTCCTCTAGAAGCCATTTATTTCTCGAATAAAACAATAAGCTATCTCTGTATATTGCCAAATTACTTGAAACAAACAGTAGGACATGCTGGCAGCCAAATCACAGCACACAGACACATGCACACAAATATATTGCACACACATAGATAGAAGAAAAAATACCAGGGATCTGTGTTAAGCTCTGCTGTTTTCTTGTCATGAGCTTGTGGGGCTTCTTATGCATATATAGAAATCACTCAGGAGGGAAAAGGGAGGCTTCCCGTTTAAGTAACATCATGTCACATTCTAATGGTATTTTAACATTTCTTGATAAAAACAGTAATGCTTTGTGTTTGTGAACTTGTAACCTGTGAACTTTTTGGCCGTCAAGATGAAGAGAAAGAAAGAAGATAAACGTCAGGATTAAGACTTCACGCGCGGTCTGTCATTTTTGTTTTTGCTGTCATAGCTTCTTTTTTTTCTTCCTCTTGTCGGAGTCGCATACACACATGCCCTCATGGACACGCCTGGTGCTCCTGCAGGTGACTTCCTGCATTTCCTGAGAACATGTTAATGTGTGTGTGTGTGTATGTGTTTATCTGTGGAGTTTATTTCTGTTGAATTAATCTCACAAGGATGTGTAATCCCTCACTATCCCTCATGGTGCATACAGCACAGTCGACTGTATGCATGTATGTATTTATGCATTATGAAATTGTGTGAAATGCATATATACTCGCTGTATGTCCTTATATACTCATGTAGTACTTGACCCTTGGATTTTGTGATACCTCTGAAGGTAAAGTTGAAGAAATAATGAACAACGTTACACGCCCGGGGGGAGGGAACACGGATACCAATAATCTAATTGTTGAACCAGATTTTGAAAATGGTGGAAAGCACCATTGTTGTAGCATCTGGACACCCTGGTATCCCTTCTCTGTTTGAGGTAGCGACATGAAGTGTATGCCCCGCTGTGTATAATAGTGTACAGATGTGTGTATATCACTTTGAGGCCAATGCAGAGGAGTGTGTGTGCATGGTGGGCTAGAATGATCTCCTGTGCTATCTGAGGTTTAGTGCATGACCTAGCTGTACCCCTAGACCCTTCCAATGGTGCCGTCCTGCGACTGAAATTGTAATACAGAGAGGAACCCTGTGTCTTTAGCCCTCAAACGCACACACTTTCTATCTTTAAAATCAGGGCTTTCAGAGCAGCACTTGCACCATCCTCCTGCATTAATGTGTTTATTGTTACGAGTGCGTGGACATCGAGGCAGACACAGGGATGGCCTCATTGACGGACGATCCTCAGCTTCACACTTGTTTTATTCCATGTGGAGTACAGCAGGTTCACGTCCTGGTGCTCTCAGTGAGCGTTTTGGTCATAACTTTGATGTGGTTTAAGTGTCATCTGACAACGAGCTGGAATTTCCTACACACTAAAATATTTCCAGAGCATTTATCACGTCTTTTGGCAGGGGGAATCCTGAGCCATCACCTGAGCTGCTAAGCATTTGACTTCATCTACACTGACCGTGCTTAACATTAGGAGCACTTTACTCCTCCTGTGAAGAAGACTGACAAGGTAAATCCAGGTAACCCTGTAATCCTTTCTATTTAAAGAGAGGTTATTGATCCTTGATAAACTGCAAATCTCAATCGCAGGAAGGTGTTCCTTACTTTTTGAACACTCAGTGTAAAATGTTTTGGCTCTCCGGGGAGATAGTTTACACTTAGTCATAGAGGAGCAGGCCTTCCACACAACCACTCAGTGCTACTGCTTCATTCAGGCACAGATTATGTCTTCTCGTGCCCAACACACACCTGCAGCACAACACGTGCAAATTTAAAGCTAAGAAAAGCAAAAAAATAGAAGAGACATACCACTAGATACCTTAATCACCTCTTGGTCGTTTCCTTTTCATTATCTTCTCTTGGACCTTTTCCATCCTTGTTTAGAGGCCCAGGCCAGCTCCCCTCCATACGCCCTCTGAACTTTGCCCTCTGAACTTTGCCCTTTGAACTTTGCCCTTTATTAATCTTGCTTCTTCTCGATGTTAGTGGGTATTTTTCCTGTGTATTCCATTTTGAATTGTAATCTAGTTTGTATAAGAAATGGTGCGCATGTAAATAAAGCTTGGTGAGGCTCCACACCCTATCAATGTCCTTGTCTTAAATTGGTTTTATTGCTGTAAAAATATGAAAGTATTAGAGGTTATATACATTTCACGAGTGCTGTGGAAGCACAGGGCTGCTGTTAACAGCTCATATAACCATGAGAGGAATTTTCAGCCCAGCGAAGAAAAAGCTACAGTTCTCGCCTGCCTTACATGTGATGTTAATTCACAAGTTATCCTGCCAAGTGTTTTCCAAAACAGTGCGAGTCTGAGCACTTGTGCATGAACAAATTTAACCTCACACTCCCTCCCGGAGATAAATCTCTTTCTCATGTCAGTCTGGAGGGATCTAAACAGCAAAACAACTCTTTGTTCCTCTCAAGTTCCTGGAAGTCCTCTTGCACAATGTTTGTTTTGTGTAAGACTGCATTAAACGAGAGCAGACGTTCAGCAAGCCTCTGATACCTGACACTGGGCTGGGCTCTTTTCCTCAGTGGTTGCGTAACATTAAAGGGAGAGGGGGAACAGTCAGACGTGGGGTTCACTTGCATGTCTGAAGTGATCCCCAGGCCTCTGCACCAATTATTAACACAGACCCTGGCTGGGCTGTTACTCTTTCTTATTCCCGTTCTTGCCTCCCCTATTGAGAACAGCCAATAGGCCACTTTCAACCTCTGCCAGAAGTCAAGTCTGTTACCATAAAAGATATTTGTCCAGATTATCCTATATATTTAAGTGTGTGTGAGTTTCTGTGTGTGAATGAGTGTATCTTAAAGGGATAGTTCAGATAGTTTGAAGTATGATCTACTTATCCATAGTCAGTGTATTACCTACAGTAGGTGATGGTTGGCACACCCCCAGCTTGGAGAAACAGACAGGAGTACCGGCATGGGAGCAGAGCATTGTACTGCTGTGCATGGTAGCAGCAGCAAAACGTATTATAAGCACCTATAAAGAATCAATATCAATTTAAGTGTCCGCTTAGAATATTTTCATCGCTTTACCTTGCCGTCAGACAGCCCTTTCAGACGGGGGAAGTAACAAACAAACTAACCGCCCGAGGTTCTGCGAGGTAAAATTACAGTTTTTTTCAATGGACTCTGGTGGCTTTGAAAAGAGATTAGATAACGGCTTCAGTTCCCCGTCGGAAAGTGCTGTCTGACGGCAAGGTAAAGCTGAACATATTCTAAGCACTTCGGTCTTTGTCAGAGTAAAAATCAGCCTGAATGATTTGTGAAACCCACGCTGCGTCGTCATATACAGTATAGTACATTCATAACCACACTGTCATTGTTTGCCAAACCCATAACATGCATCAGGTACTTTCGGTCTACCAATGTGTCCCCTTTCATTTTGCACTCAGATGTACAAAAGAACCTCAAACAAACACACAGCCCTTTCTGTTTGCTTGGCATGTTCAAGCACTCTTTCATGAAGAGGAGACAGTTTAGAAAGGATAAAATAATTGGGGGGGGAGAGCCACTGTGCTCATCCAAACAGACATTGCCAAAGATCAGGGTTGGCTGCAAACTCCAAAAAACTCAAACATGCTTTATGAGTGAGAGAGCAGGCTCACCACACCTACACAAACCAAACCCACATTTCAACAGCAGTTCCCAGTCAGCTGGTCACCTGACTGACTACATGCCTGGCCTGCCTGCAGTCACACTAGTCTGTACAAGGTCACTGAATACTGGTTGGCTGGAAGCTCTTTTGAACTTGTCTGTGTTTTTTGAGTTCTCTGTACTTATGTTAGAGCAACTGCATCCAGATTCAAGATGAAGTGATTTTTTTTAAGCGTGATGATGGCCATCATTTTTAGCTTTAAAATGACAGGAAACTAAATGTGGCTTTTTCCTTTTCACTTTGAGCTTACATTTTGTAGGCGGAGCATTCCAAAGCTATATGCTCGTCATTTTAAAGGAATATTTCACTATTATTTTTATATCAATTACTCACCCTGTGTTACCTTGAACTTTTTAAGAAACCTTGTTTTACTTGCATTCCTCCACGGGGAACGAAGAATCCAAAACACGGAGAAAAGTCTCGATGAATTGACATTGAGTTAACAAACTCTCACACAACTTGTGCAGTATAATCCGAGTCTCATTTATCCAGTCGTATGCTCACTACTTACCAAACACATTTAATTTCGCTAAAAGCTTACTTTTTAAAACAATTTGAATTTGTCCATAGCGTGTCTGTTTATGCACAAGTGTTTTAAATAGTAAACTTTAAGCAAAAATGCATGTGTACGACTGGATAAATGAGAATTACACTGTAGTTACTGTAGTATACTGAAGTTTTGAATTGGTTTTGCTGTTCTTAATTCATTTCATCAAGACTCCGCGGAAGCGTGAGAGAAAAACAAACATTTTCTTCAAGAATTGAGGGTAACACGGGGTGAGTCATTTCAATTTTGTGGGTAAAGTATTCCTTTAAACACAGCAAAATAAGCACCGATCTGTTGTCTGTTTCTTGTCTCGTCGGCTTGTTTCATGTCATGTCATAACTGAGTGACTGTCCATTTGTTTGCCAGCCGTCTTCAGCTCCACCCACATTTCGCCTCTGCCTTGTTCCATTGTCAGCTGTCTCCTATTTTGTAAATGTCATCTTTGTTTTAAATACAGGAAGCAATTAACCTGTGTACTCACTGTATGTTACCAGAAATCAAGTCATGGTTGATTCAACTGAGAAGTGTTCATTGTGTGAACAACTGGGCGTACAGTGTGCGCTTATGTACTGTTCGAGGGTGTGTGTGTGTGTGTGTGTATTTGTAGTTTACATTATATATCACCAATGTCCTCTTGTCTCCACACTGTTAACCAGGAACTAACACCTTTACCATGTTGTATGTGTGCATTAGGTCACAAGTCTTTTCATGTGGCCTTTCATTTATCTGCAGGTATGCAGACTCTCAGTGTCACATTTGGATCTGTAATTCTACCTAAGAGGGAGTGGTGTGATCCTTTAAGTACATTCTTTAAGTGCCATGCGAGTCCTCCCAAACACACATCTTTGTGTTTATTTATTGTTCATAGCGTGCAGTGTGTTTTATTGGTAGCCAAGTCCATACGGACCGGTTCAAGTCCCCGTACGTATCAAGTATGAAGTTTGGATTTGTACTTTAAGAGGTACCAGTTCACCTCATGGACACTGCCGAGTTGCTCTTGAGCAAGGCACCGGACCCCAGCACTGCTCCCCGGGCGCTGATAATATAATAGCTAATGCTAGGATGGGTTAAATGCAGAGTCTAAATGCCACTGTGTGTGCTGTGCTCTGTACATGTGACCATTAAAAGAGGATTCAAAATCCTTCATTTCCATTTGTTTTTTGTGAGTCAGCACACATTCACACTAAAAGCCTTTAAACCATGAAGCGAGGACTCTAGCAAACGTCTGTGGGCATTTAATGCATCATAGTGTCGTGTTTGCCAGACATTCACTATAATAATAATACTGTAGCATATAAAGTGAATTAGAATTTATTGTCTTTTATGTCCTACGCTGACTGAGACTGTCTTTCTGTGTGACTTCATCCATGTGTGATGTTCCCATCGTCTCATTGTTAATCCTGCCTGCTGAACTCTGATTAGTCAGTTGTTCCTCCAACCTGTGGAAGCCATCAACGGGCACAACAACACTATTCGACTCGTCGAGCAAATCTGAGATACGACCAGTGATTCAGAGCTCTGGAATCAGGTTAATGACGTCCTGAGCTATAATAGCTCACCAGGTGATGTATCATATAATGTTATCCAGGACTGTGAGTCATAGTTTCACACGACAGCTAAATGACGACAAAAGAAGACACGCTATCACCTGACAAGATACTAAGTTGTCGTATACAGCAGTAGTGTATATGTCAAGGGAGTGATATTTAAAGACATACTGCTTTTCTGAAACTTTGATATTGCTAGTCAAATCAAATCAAATCAAATGTATTTGTATAGCCCAATATCACAAATGATACATTTGTCTCAGTGTGCTTTACAGACTGTACAGGTTACGACACCCTCTGTCCTTAGACCCTTGCATCGCACAAGGAAAGACTTCCTAAAAGAAACCCCATAATTAAAGGGGGAAAAATGGAAGAAACCTCAGGGAGAGCAACTGAGGAGGGATCCCTCTCCCAGGACGGACAGACGTGCAATAGATGTCGTGTGTACAGGATAAACAACATAGTACAAATACAACATTTGACAGAAATGATGTTGTGTTGGAAAAGACAAAGTTTGGATGAATCCAGGAAAATGTCAAAAAGGCTTCCCGGTGTCCAGCAGGACCAGAGCAGCAGGCGCTGTCACGATTCATGATCCTGACGTAAACTTTATCAGTGGCAACCTGCCACATGAGAGACAGACACTCCGGGGATGATGCCCCGGATGATGAGTTAGTAACATACATTTACATAAATGCATACAGATAGAGAGGGAGAAGAAGAGAGGGGGAGGGGAGGAGAGAGGAAGCGAAGGAGGAGAAGAGAGAAGGGAGTGCTTGGGTTTACATAACAAAGATAATATCAACTGATATTAACTTACTGTACGTATCAATATTTTGGTATATGTCAGCCAATAAATAACAATTGCAGTACAGTAAAGTATATCGGTTGATATGTTGTTATTACTGCAGTAAATCCAGTAATAATCGGGTTCTAGCATCATATGGCATTGACTGGTTTGACATTGATTGACACATATTTTCTTGACACAATAAGTTTGTATCTTCAACATTAGTCTTTCACAGCCAGACCTATCTCCAAAGGTCTGGAGAAAAGTCTGGCTCCACATATTCATTCTGCTAGGGGGAAAACGCTCTGGCTTGTTCGTATAAGGGATGTCACGAGGCTAACGGTTAAAATCCGAAAGGAAATAAGACATTTAAATTTTGATTGTGCTTATCGCTTCCTAGAACATGAGTCAGGCCGTGTGCCCATGTTTTCATCTCTTCTCCCCGTCTGCAGCTGTTTTGCCGGAGATCCACCTCTCTCTCTCTCTCTCTCTCTCTCTTTTGCTCAACCAATTACCCGCTCTGCACACAGCACGCACACACTTGACTTTTTGTTTGAGTATTTATTATTATTTAATAAACTCACTATCAACACATCAGTGTTGAAATCGGCAGGAGGAGAGCTAGTAACGGTAGCTGTTAGCATCCGTTATCGAAGGTGCTATTGACTTGTATTAAGATGTGTTCTATTCAGTAAAAATGTGTATTCGCCGAAGGTAAAGTAAAACGTTATCACGATGTGTTTAAATGTAATCTTGTAAAATGTAGTTTTGGGCGAGAAACTTATTCAAATGTGCAGTTGTTTGAAGGACATGTTTTCACAGCAGTAATAGATATTAGAAAGGGAATTATGACCTGTTAAAGTAGAGGAGTGTATGTTGAAGTACATGGGATTTATCGTTTGGTTTTTTACCCTGGTATCAAATTGGTGTTGAGTATCGAATACTAAATTGACGGTAGTGTGCCATTCCTAGTTTGTATTTCTTTTAACCGATCACAATCTTCTTGGGCGGAGTCAAGCACAGAATGCAGAGACGGTGCCCAAGGAAAGAATTTAGCGGCGATAGCCTAAGGGGAAGAGAATGCCAATCGCAGGCTTATACACACAGTCTACATTTCATGAGTCAGACTACTTCCTTTTAGAAAACTTTTTGTTATCCACAGAAGGGATCTTTTGGCCATTTGGCAGCTCATCAAAACAAAAGCACTTTGGATTTAAGAAAATATTACAAAGAAATTAAGAAAGAAAAAACTTGAAAATGTAAATTGGATCTCTTAGCTAATGTACCGCCATATTAAGCACCGTAATATCTTGAAATACATCCACCTCTAATCCTCTCTAAAACCTCATGACCTAAAGCTAGATTCTGTTTTCTAATCCCAGTCCGTTCACTGACGGACCCCTCCTTTGAGTTTAGCCATTTATAATAGGTATGACCAACCTGCGACCAAGCTTTGTTCAAACTACAACAAAAGGCTAAGGCATTAATACATGTAGAGGGAAGACCAGACTGCCTGACCAGACTGGGGGTGAGGAGTCACTGTGGCTTCTGACTTCCAGTGATATTAGTCATAATGACAGGTTGGTCCTGCTGACATGAAGATACAAATCTATCTATCAAATGCTTTTTATTCTCAATCTTTTCTCTCCACATGCACATAAGCACAGAAATGGAGACACAAGATACCGTGCTCAAATGCACTGACTGGCTAATGAAAAGTGAGTCATCGATATGTGGTGTGGGGTTCAAAGTGTAAACAACATGGAGATGTGATGGATCTGTTGAAATATGGCCATTAGTGGGCTTCCAATCCCCCAGCACTGACACTTCCCCGTTGATGGATGTAGTAGAGCTTCTCTTAATCTCGATAGCTCGCCTGATCCCTATACCTTATCTGAACTCCTTCTCCACATGCACGCACGCACGCACGCACACATGCCCACACACACACACACACACACACACACACACACAACACACACACACACACACACACACACACACTAATTGCTGCTGCCCACACGAGGACAAATCCAAGACAGTGGGGGGGAGACCTGAGAACTGAGCAGTCGTAAATGATACTTCTGTGTGCGTATGTGTGATAGGGTGTGTGTGAGTGTGTGCGTGCGCGTGCTAAGTGCTGCAGTGGAATGATGTCATCTCTGTAATGGCACACCGGCACAGAGCGGTTGAGCATTGTCCCGCAGCACCTCCATTCACAGGCTGTGATGAGCGTCATCACGGCAGATTATAGCTCAGACTCACAGCCTGTGGAGCGACAGATCGCTTCACACTGCACAGACCTTTTGTAATTACACATTCACGCGCACACACACACGCACGCAATGAACATGTACCAACAGGCAAACAAACAATCATCATCGTGGATTTACACACATTGCTTGTTGTAATGTGGGAGCAATCTGTAGAAAATCATTTATACCTGCGTAATCACATGCCTGGATTCATTCTCTTCCGTTTCCTTTTGGGATTCACAGCATCTGCATCCATATGGGCACATCACAAGTACGAATGTGTGAGGATGTGATGCACAGTATCAGTGTGAGAAGTGATAGGCAGAGGTGAGGTGCAATGCAATGACAGAAATAGAGATGTGAGAGGAAGTGAGAAGTAATGGTTGGGTAAGTTGAGAGAAGAGAGAGAGAGAGTCAGAGGTGGCAAAATGTTGAAACTGACATGTTTTTTTTAATGATAATAAGTACAACATTAGAAGTGTTGTAGTCAAATATGTACAACAACTGAGCCCTGTCTTGTATTTTTTCCCTATGTCATCAGAGCCCTTCGGTTGCACCAAAAAAAACAAAGAACGAGAGACCAGTAGCTACAAGGACAGCAGCATCACCTTGGTGTGTGTCGTCATTCCCCTGCTTTTCTCTCATTCTTCACGGACCTCTATTCTTACGTTTACACTTCATACCCCTTTCTTTCAAAAACACATATAGGCACACAGCCTCGCAGAAACAATCATCAGCGCCCATTACTAATAATCGGTTGGGTCATCCTGAGTATTTAACAGTTTGGCGGCCTGAGAAATTAAGCAATTATACAGCTTGTTAGACATGACCTTTGGAAGTCTAAATCTACCTCCGGAGTGTGGGAGCTCGAATTCTCCATACAGAGGATGAAAAGGACACGAGAAAATATCTCAAGCCTTAGAAAATACTTTCTTACAGATGGCTTAAAACAGATCAGGAAGAAACACCAATGAGCTTATGGCCAATTTAGTATATGTTGCAACCTGTTCTTGTCACCTATTGAGAGATTGCACTTTATTTACATTGATTACACTTGATTTGGCAGTCGTTGCTGGGCTTTCTTTTTTTACAAATGGCCACAGAGTTGTCACTGCATGTCAGCTTCTTACCCAGATATTTGTAACACGGAATCTGTTCAATGGTCCGAGCCTTAATGACTCTTTTAAAGCCTACACTCTTAAGACGACTGCTGCCGGCCGCTACAGGAGCAGTGCTGCACATTGCTTCTCGAGCTGTCCATACTAAAAAAGTCTTTTTCTTTCTTTGGATCGTTTGTGTGGTTGTTTTTGTGGGCTTGTATACTCTTTGCTATGTTAATTATGTGTTCTTGAGGGTTCATTGTGTTCTGTTGTCGTGGTTTTCAAGTTATAGAAAATCAAAACTATTCAAGTGAACACATTTTCTGAGCATTACATAACAGAGCTTCAATAAAAAAAAGTATATTTAACATAACACACAAAACACATGTTTGATTTGAAGAAAGAATACATGCTTGACAAACCATCCTCATAAAAACTGAGCAAACTCTTTCGGCTGATGAAGAACATAAAACGTGGATAAAAGCCAGTCAGTCAGTAAGTGGACTTTGAACTACGCTTTTTCTTTTTTGGTCAAACCACTATTTCCAAAGTAAAGTATGAACCTTCAGGCTCAGAAATGGACGTACTTTTGCATTTGTCTTTTTTTTGTTTTTTAAGTATGCTTTAGTGGGTGGAATGTTAAAGCAATCACATTTTTAAAGCCTTGATTTGAAAGCTTACAGAATGTAGATTTAAATATATTGTATAATAACCCCAGGAGAAAATGGGGTCATTTATTTTTGGACTTTGAGAAAAGAAAATTCAAAACTGAAAACAGCACAGGAATGTTTACTAAACAGCCATAAAATAATGTGTAAATATCTAAATTAATGGATATAAGTTATTTTTCTCTTGTTAATAATATACTGTAGCATTGTAGCAGCAAATGGCTGATTTTGACAATGATTTAAAATGATAAATACATCATTAGTGATTTGAGAATATAAATATAATCTCCTTTCCCCTCGGCAGGTGAAATTCTCAGAATGACGTGACATGTATTTCCAAAGTGAGTTTTGCTTTCATAAATAAGTTTCATAAAGGAAGCAATATTTTTAAGTGTTCTTTCACGTCTCATTATGGAACGTGAAATCAAATACAGAAAATACTTTTCAAGCCTGTGTAAGTGGATGACATCTCTATTGCAATACAATACACTGCTCTCCTCATATTTCTCTCCTTTTCTTTATCTTATTTTGTTGAATCACTCGCTGATCTCTCTGTGATTTTCCACTCTCTCTCTCTGCCCTCGCCATGATATATGAAGGTGAGGAGGGAAAAAAAGCCTTTCACTCCGCCGAGATGTTTTGATGAAAAATGTGAAAAGAAGTGTGAATGAAATTCGGAGGATGTGTATGCGGAAAAGAGTATAAGATGTTTAGAAGGAGAGAAAAAAACCAGCTGGAGAGGCTGATGGATGTTCCCGCTCTTTCTTGTTATCTACCTTGGTGAAGCAACGCCATGGATTCAAAATGATTTTGTTCTTTCCGTCTCAATCGATGGGGGCTTTGACCATTGATGGGGTTGAACTGGATAACCTCACGCATCAGCAGTGCAGGAGAGAACTGTTAGAAGAGGGGAAATCATTGTGTTGATTGATGCTTTTCATTTGTCACATTGATTTGTTTTGGACTTGTGAGGGGTTCGAGCATGTGATGTAATCTTGAGTTATACATGATAAACCTATTTTGTTTTAATGTCTTTGTTGATTTATTCAGTAATATAACCAAATGCAAAATGAAAGCACGTAAACGACACGATAAAATCTGATTAAAATCTCTTTTGCCTCACAGTCATTTCCTCAGCTTCTTCTCCCCCTCCTGCTCTTTTTTTCTCACCTTCCCTCCACTCATTTTCACACCTCTTTCCTGTATTATGCTCATGTTTTCTTTCCCTTATTTCTCCACTGTCAACCTCGCTATTCCTCAATACCAGCCCCACACAGAGAAAGAGAAGAGAATGGATGAAGCTGTGCTGAGTGCAGGGAGGGAGATGAGGTGGAATAATCATGCAGGAGACAGAAAATCTGCCTGCCAAACCTTCATCTTCACCTCCTTTAAATCAAGCCAGTAGATGTAGAGTTCCCCACACACACACACACACACACACACACACACACACCTAGGCTGTGTTATTTCCCCATGTGAGGGGGCATCGTGCTCGGCTTGCTCTCAATCCTGTTGCAGTATAAGCTCACTAACCCCCATCGTGTTCCCATCCCCCACCACCCTGTGGGTTGAGAGCATTACCTCCCATTGTAGCATGTGGCTGCATGTGACTGCATTACATGTGTGTGTGCACTGGGTCATAGGGCGCAATCTATAGTACTGTACTTTGCCATGCTGCCTTTTTATGGGGGACGATTCTTCACGAAAGGTCACTTCATGGAACAGCTGAAGACAGTGAGAAGTGTGTGTCATACTGTATAGTTGTGGGAACAAGTCTTGCATCATCCACCATCGACACACATGGAAATGTGTTATCTTACAGCGCGTGTGTTCATTACTTCAGATTTATAACTAACCCATGTTGTTCCTGTGAGCGTTTGTGTGGCTGAAATGTAACGCATTACCTCTCTTCATTGTTGAGTACAAGGAATAGTAGAAATGTTGTTTCTTTCGTTGCGAGCGTCCTCGTGAGCTTCATGGCTTTCTGCACCCTAGCCGGAGAGAAGAATATACAGTATATTTATATAAAGACAGAGCTGGGTTTAAAACTGCTAAAGTCATTAAGTGCTGGGCACAGATTCAGGCGGGATGAAATTCTTTGTAATATAGGTCAACTTGTCACTGGAGTCACAGGACTCTGGTACTGATTTATATATTTCTGACCGCAAATCACCGCGAGGATAAAATGTTCCCATCTTTTAGTTTGGACGCAACCCAGGTTTATTGGTTTTAAATCATTTGATTGCTTCCCAATTTGCAACACTAAAATACGATAGAAACATTTGCATTATCATGTAATCTTGTGGCCCAGGTCCCTGTAAAATCTAAATTATTTAGTGTGCTGTGTGCACTGTACTTGGCTGCAACAGGTGCCTGACGACACATTTTGCCCCGGGGCTCCCAAATCTTTCATTTTTTGACAATAAAGCATGTTAAACTGAACTGAATGTATCTAAACTTAAGTAGAGAATACAAGCGTTTCATTCTGTATTTACGGTTGACCTCAAGATGTTTTTTAATTATTTTAAAAACAGTAACACTTCAACACATAAATCTCTTAATTTACCAAATGGTAGTAGCTTTTACAGTAATATTCTAAATTCAAATTCTGAGTAATCATATGATGACTTGCTATTTTTAAATTGCTGTGGCAGGCATGTGACTGTATATATTTAATGTGCTCTTGTTATTGTTGATTTATTTTGAAAATTGATGTACTGGTGCACCATTATAATGATTCATGGACAGCCAGTGTAGACCCTCACCCACCCCCATCCTACACACACACACACACGCACACACAGACTGTCAAGGTCACTGTGTTTCACACATCCATATATCTTCTCTGCACTGGCCTAAATGGAGGGTAGGACTCACACAAAGACACAAAGAGAGAGTCAAAAGTATTGCTTTAGGCGTCTCTGTGTGTGTGTGTGTGTGTGTGTGTGTGTGTGTGTGTGTGTGTGTGTGTGTGTGTGTGTGTGTGTGCACGCATGTGTGAGCATGCATTCATTTGTGCCTGCGTGCGTTGAGGTGAATTATGGCTTGCACTCACCATTAAAACCACCAGGGAAAGCACATACATAGCTTCATTACTCCCTTTCTCCATCTTTGCCTCCCTCCATTCGTCCAGTTTTCTCCACACGTTAAGTAATGTGGGTGATGTTGTGTTGGCTGGCAAGACAAAGAAGAGGTAATCTAGCGTAAAGAATGAGCCAATAGGGAGGTGAAGTCAGTGTCAAATCAGACTTAAATCTAATGCTGTAGATTCTTTTTTTTTATCAGTAATATATTTACAAAACATTTCCAAAATATACAAGAAGCAATACTCCTACATACAGGAATGTGCACCAACACGGCTAACACTAACACCCCACATGTGACCAGTGACCATTTTACAGACCAGATGCTGCCTGGCTCTAATCAGTATGCTCAAATGTGGGAAACATATCTTTGATGACTTATATTTTCATCTTGTCTCTTTTAACGCTTTTATGGCAGTGAATTATTCCCCCACCCTTCTCTGGAAGGCCTCGTTCTCATCTGTGTTACACATGTGTTTATGAGTGTGTGTTCTGGCTTTGACGTGCACATCTGTGTGTTTATATGTTTGTGTGTGCATGACTCCATTTACAATAAAATTTGCAGCTTCGGTCTCTGACTTTGCTTATTAAGACTGCAGAAGGAAAGTGATGACTGAGGCAACAAATGCACAAAACAGAATATGTATCTATGCTGTAAACATGTAGATCTTCAATGCATGCACGCATGGCTTCCTTCTAAAAACAATAAGCAGCCTACAGTGGGTTACATTAAGCTTGATACAGTAGTACAACCAAAGCCATAAAACACATGTCTGTATTAACCGCCCCTCACACAAGCAGGAAATCGCCTCCTCTACGTGACCTGATGGTGACCTGATGATCCAGTCACCTAAGTCCCTGTTTATTGGAGTCATTTGACAAAGCTGTTCATCCTGTCACCCCCTAAAAATCAGCATCTGTAGCCTCATTTAAGCATTTCATCTTACATTACATACATACATGAAGATTACTTTTCATAAGGAGCACATTTCATAAACCTTGGATTAGGGTGTGTGTGCAAGATCGAAGCCAGTTCGGACAGAGAAGTCATTGGGAGATCCTGAGGGAGAGAGAGAGAGAGAGAGAGAGAGAGAGAGAGAGAGAGAGAGAGAGAGAGAGAGAGAGAGAGAGAGAGAGAGAGAGAGAGAAAAAGAAAGAAATGGTAGGGGAAGGCCAGTTATGACCATGTGGTCGTTTACTGGCAAATATCACCCAAGAGGAATGGATGATCCTCATGATGGAACAAAGGAGATCAGGTCTGGGGGAGGGGTAATGGCAGGACGAGAAGACCTCACCGATGATGGTGTGATGGTGAGATAGAGTGTGTGTGGCAGTTAACATAGTGCAGATTACTATAGAGCTCCATTAAATGCTGTGCAGTGTCCTGCCTTTGACACACAAGAGGCCGTCCTGGTCAACGTGCATGTGGACCCCTTTTTGAGTCCGTTAGATATTCTTACCATTTTAGAATTAGTTGACTAGATCTTTAAAAATGTTGTTTGGGCTCAACATACGTAGTTTAGATGGGAAGGCTCAGTGTGAGCAAGCGTGTCCTGTATTTTTTCCTGTTTGGTGTTCCACTTGGCTCAGCCTTTCTTTGTGTGTGTGTGTGTGTGTGTGTCTGCAACTACAGCAGAGGTCAAAGGGGATGTTTTCCTGTGCGATAAACAGAGTAACGATGTGACACCCTCCTGTCAGCATGCACCAGTACACCTTGAAAGACAACTGTACAGTATATCGGCATTTGTCTCATTTGTTTGCACCGATGTACCTAATATTTTCCCACAACATTCCACACTTCGAGCAACAGCGACCAAGCGTGCGTGTGCAGCTCACAGGCCAATTTCCAAAACATTGTGTAACCGTAACAGTTGCTTCTCTTGTTTATCTTAGTGTGTTGCTCTTAAGACGCATAGTTTCCAAATTGCATAGTTAGTTTAAGAAAGATTCCTAAAATGATTAAACAAATGGCTTGTGTATGAAGATGCATAGTAATCCATGGGAATCAAATGCAACTGGGCAGAAAATACAGTCTTTCAAGAAAGAAACAGCAGTTTTGAACTCAAAAAGCAAATCCATTAGTCTTATTAGTCCAGTAGCCTATGTATAACAAATGTTTTGTTTTGTTGTTTTGTTTACTTCCTCACTGTTTAGCATCCCATACTGCTTACACCCCAGAGAGGTCTATTTCTATCAATATGCAAAAAGACACACAACTGCACTTACACAAGTGTGACCCTGATAAACACGCTAAAGCCGGAAAAAGGACAGAATCTGTAAAAGAGCGGTGCAGCGCCGGTGGCCTTCACCAGCCCCCGTGTGCGCTTGTTGAGAAAAGCTTATTGCGAGAGCGTCAAACCAGACCTTGATACTCGCTTTTTAAAACTGAATATTATTTTTCCCGGGCCTAACAACATGAGGAGGAAGCAAATAGAAAACACTCTGCCTTAGCATTTCAGCATCTGTAAATCACAAATAGATGAATACTATAAGAAATGACGCAGCCCTGATAGAGACAGTCAGCGGACATGTGTGTTTGAGGATGTTTATGTGTCGTCAGATGGCCTTGGTGAAAAGTGCTGCGAGGACCGATGCAGGGGAGGAACACAGGTCAGCACCCGCACCCACATATCTATTCATAGAAACAGATATAAACTCCATCGAGATAGGGCTGAGTCGCCTGCATTTTGATTAGCATATAAAATGAGATGGACATGCCTCACTGGGATCTGTCAGGGTGGTGGCAATCTCAGGGGGAAACAAACCTCCAGTCCTATCTGGGCCGATATGAAAAATGTACTCCTCGCAAGGACGGTTTAGGTGACTATTTAAAAAAGTGGTTTTGGGAAACACGCTTATTTGCTTTCTTGCCAACAGTTAAATGAGAAGATTGATATCACTAAATATGAGCTGTGTTAGCTTAGCTTAGCATTAAGACTGGAAACAGCTAGCCTGGCTCTTTCTGAAGGTAAGAAATAGTCCGTCGCATAACCCCCCCATTAAGCTAACATGCTAGTAACTTGAGCTGTTACAGCGTCCTTCCTCTAAGTTAATTATCCCTTACATAAATGCTGATACGTGTAAATCAAAAAGGTTTTATGGTTTAATATTGTACGAGTGAATAAGTAGTAGAGAGTTGTTTAAGTTATCTCATGATGTCTCGTGCTGTTCTGTACGCCTGCATGCCCGTATGTTCAAGTGTTTGTGTGCTTTGTTCGTGCCTTGATAACGCTCTCAAAAAGCTCATCTTTGTGTGCGTGAGATATTATATTTTCCATGCACACAAAGAGAGATGAGCGATAAGGAGGCGACTGTCTGCCCGGCATGTCTGCTTGGGTTTGAACGTATGTGTACTTTGTCAGTTCACTCTTGGCCCTAACAGACACCACTCTCTGCCTACCTGCCTACTGCCTTTGACTGAACCGTGTGGAAAGACGCTTCAAGACATGAATGTGGACACCCTGACATTTACAACAACACAAAATACTGCCAAGAAAATTATAAAATGTACTGACTGTACAAGATTTAGTGATTCCCTTTGCCTTTCCCTCCCTAATAAAACTGACAGCAAAAAAGTGCTTGTTGTCGAGTAAGAAAAGTTACTGTAGCATCTCCACAAAATGTGCATAACACACACTGTTCTGGCCTGTCCTTGAATGAGACGGCTCTCCTTATTGCTAACTTCCCTTGAACCCTTGAAGAACCCATTTTCTGACTAAGCACAAACACTGAATCTGAGCTCTTGCACAAGCAACAGTGCTGACAGGTTAGGAGTTAGATTTAGAACGACTCACTGCTAATTTCTGTCATGCGCTGACTTCAACCTGCTGGCTCATTAAAACTTTACTCCGACATGGTAAAAAGAGAGCGATAAGAAAATATCTGGGAGGAAAAAAGAATAACCTCTGGCCCGGGAGTGTTACGGCCTTATGAGTCAACAAACAAAACAGGAACCATAAATGAGGACATTATTTTTAAAAAGAAATGTCACGTCTGCTTGTATGAAAGGGAAAACTATATTAAAGTAATACCTTCCATCTGTACATGACAACATTTGGGACTTTAAATTGAGATTTATTTTGGGTCAAAAGGTCAAGAATGAGCTGTTATGATTAAGATTGCAAACACTTAAAAACGAGATATATATTGTTTGTCATATTTTGGACTGAAAGTCTTAAGTTATACATCTTGTGCGTCCTTGAAATATATTCAAAGGAAGTATCAAATGCTAATTATAAAGTATAATTAAGTATATAAAGTATAATATGTTTAGTCCCTCTGTACCTGATGTATGGCCAAAACATTGTATTTTTTTTATTTAATAAAATAGACATTTTAAAGGGAACATTCTGTGTTTTGCACACTATACAATATGCATAATCAAACAAGTTACACAGCATACGTCTTTTTATATGAGAGGAGTTGCTGCTTTTTGGACCGCTCAGACAAACACAATAAAAATGTTTTAAAGTGTGATGGACAAATATTTTCAGATATTTTAAAAGATAAAACTATTAATCGACTAATTCAGAAAATAACTGGTAGATTTATGGAGTGGAACTAATAAACAATTGCATCTCTGGTATTTAGAGAAGAAAAACAACGCAATGCTGAGGTAAAAACAGCTTTAAAGGAGAGGAAGAGCGCAAAAGGGACAGATGGAGAGAAGAGGAGATATCACTCTTCAGGGGTCAAACCAGGACCAAATGGCGACCGAAGGACAGTTAAGCAGCCCCTGTCCTCCTGCGATTCAAGTGCTCTCTGTCTCGCTACGCTTCTGGCCAGAGATGGAGCCGGTTGCCAAGGAGACACGCCACCTTCAAGCAGGACGATGGCTGTCACAAATCAACCCATTCATTCCTGTGACGTGAGCGGCACCGATAACAGTGACGCGACTGTACTATGAGCTCGTGTGCATGGGACCGTGCAGCTCCTGGTGAGAGGAGCTTCATCTTTAGAGCCACTTTGTGCTTTTCTCTGCGTGTCAGCGCTCTTGATCTGGCTCCGCAGGTTATCTCAAACATATAGACTCTGACTATAATAGAGTCCACTGCTTAGCATGTTAGTGCCAACTGTCCTGGCAGTATGTTTCCCCCTCCCTTAGTGACAATGAAATCACAGAGACCATCTTCCTCCTCCCATTGGCTGGTAAGCTCCATGGTGATGCCCTGTGATTGGGCATGACCAGCATGCACTCTCGGCCAATCAGGTTCACTGTATCCAAGAGACTGAAGCATGTAAGGCTATTTAAATCCAACCACAGAATCACAAGATGGTTCAGATGTATATTTCACAGTGCAAAAAAATAAAAAAGCGAGGGGGAAAAGGTTTACGAGTGGACGAATGTGCAAATCCAGACAGACCTGATTGGTGAATAAAGTGGTCGGCCCATCTAGACGGGTTAAAGAGACCCAGAGCGAAGCGTGAGTTGAATGAATGAACTTCTGCATCCAGTACTCCTGAACCCTGAGTTTTCCTATGAATATCGATCTAATTCTTCTCTGCACTGATGCTTGAGTTGCAGTTCATGAAGCTTGAAGAGGGAGGGGATGGCACGCTTCAAATCAAATGGACAGAGGAGGTAAAAGCTGGAGGACTTTTCTCCTGTGACCACTGTGTTTCAGGGGGGCAGCCGGCTATTGGTCTTTCATGGTGCAGGCGGAGCAGGACTGTTGCATCAAAGACCAATTTGCAGTCGACCACAACTAGAGTGTGAAACTCACGCTGAAGTACACGCCGTAAGTCTGCGGCCATTTTGTGTTCACTTTTTTTTTTTTAAACGTCATACTTTCTGTGACGACAAAATGGTGGACAAATCCAAATTACGCAACGCAAAATCCTTTTACCGAAATAATTTTTTTTTACGATTTTGCTAAAAGTAATTATTTGATATTTTCATATTGTAGTAGGTTATAGTTATTAGTTTGTTTATAATACTAATATATGTTTTATTAATGATAAACTTTTCTCTGTATCTTCTTTTTATTTTATTACATTTGTCTTCTGTGAATATGTAACTTTCAACACAGCTAAAATGAAGGTTACGTGTCTTTTACACGTTATATTACTTTTATTTACTCACTTATTTTCCCCTCACACGTCGTTCTGTGTCACGGAGAACAGATATGTCAATAGAACAAGCTTACAGGATTATAGAGAACGACTTGTGTGTCTTTCACATGAATGAGAGGAGAGGTGAAAGTAGGTTACAGCTACGACCGCTGCTCCCAACTACAGCACGACCCTGACAACAACAGAACTACGCTGACTGAAGGGCTCGGAAGTGGTACTCACAAAAAGAAGGCGATTTTGTGAACTTAATAAACTCCGAAGTGGAGGTTCACGAAAGCAAAATGTGCACATTAACAGTATTTGCTATATATTCAAGTCGTACTTGAAGTGATTTGTTATCTGTATGCTTCCTTTGGTGGAAGATTTGTTGTTTAACCACTACCACTTAACTGATATTGTCCATTGCCGGCAGATTTTAGATTTCAGATTTGTGATAAGAAATATTAGTTTGTATCTTCGATAATTGCAATTTTAAATTTGGGTTTATTTGTAACTCCTACTCTATTTTCAATTTGGTGGTCTACTTAGTATTGATGTTTCATTGTAACTGCAACAGTTTAGTCTATTTTAAATTGTGTGGTCTATTTATTGACATCATATTGATGTTGAGTGTGTTTAATGACAATTGTTTTTATGAACCAGTGATAATGCTGAAAAGTCATAAAACTGTAAATTATTTATCAAATGATAAAGAAATTTTTTTATTTTAGTCAGTGTTTGTTTCTTCTTACACCGAGATACTGATTTGTGACTTTTGTTAAACTGCTTTATCAAATTATGGCTAGTGTTTACCATATATATCCGTCTGCTATGGTCTATACAACGCTGCTGTAGTTGTAACTGTAAAGTGAAAGTTTCTCTTACAAACTTTTAAAGTGTAGGACTGCATATTGCTGCTAACATGAAAAATAAATAATATATTAAATAATATACATACAGATATTTTATTTCTTTCAAACAAAATTATTTTAGAGATTGTGTTATTTTTATTTTTTTTACCAATCCAAATTATTTTACCAGATTTTTTTTTGATGACAAGAAACTCAATGTAGCAGGATAAATTCATATAAAGCTTAATATAAAGAAAAAACATATTCATTCAGTCATTAGATATATAGTGTGCCTCACTATAGCTCACTGATCTGTATTTGTTGTATTGATGTTTTTTTACATTTTCATGAGTTTATTTCATTAGTGTCGGGGGCACATTATGATGCATAATTCAACATTTTGTCGTTTCAGTTAAGTGGTAATAAACCGCTGTACTTTTCCCAACTTAATGAGTTTTTCAGTTTCGTCGACAACTTAAATTTGGGCATAAATTATAAAAAAATGTAATTGTCCAGAATTGAAAATATTCTTATTCTTATTCCAATATAAAATAAATGGAAGTGTAAGCTTACTATTGCAGTTATGTGTATATCATTTTTGACATTTTATTTTTGTTTGTTTGACTTGAAGAATTTTAATGACGCATGCCTCTTTACTATCTTTAGGGAACACACTCTTAGATTAGCCCCCTCCCTAAACTCATTTAAAACTCAAAATCTACATTATTCTTTAGCATTTGTGTCCACCTGAATTTCGCTATCCTCCTGTTAGTTTAATTTAGTTGACTATCATTGTTCTGGTTGTATCTATTTTTTTGCCACCTGTATTTTTACTATTGTTTTTACCACTGTCAAATTCTGTTGTTTTTAAATGTGCTCTATAGAGAGGTTTTTAATTCATAATTCGAGCAGACGGGTTGCCTCCACACGGCTCTCACATGATGCTAGCAGCAACTATGGCAACGTTGCTAACAGAGCTAACAGTGCTAACCTGGGGGTGGCCGTGGTATCGGCGGTATGAGTGCTACTAGCTAGCCAGTTGGACACGCACACGCACACACACACACACACACACACACAAGGATTTATACACTTACATGTACGCGTGGCAGGCCCAGCTAGAGAACAACTCGGCTTACGACACACACACACAGTGGGAGAGTGGCTTCATTCTCTGCTCTGGTATCAAACTAAAACTGTGTAAAAGTTTTAGCACATTTTAATTAATAAATCAAATACAGGGCCCATATTTATCAGGACGACTAATATCACATCTGAAATTAACACATTTCCTTAAAATTAACACATTTTTCTTACAATATTCCGCGCGAAGTTTAAGCTCACACCCAACCGGCACATTTGGTAAATGCGCGTCACTGAATCACGCGAGATTGCCACTTAGTGAAGCTCGTGCACGTGTCTTCTGGGGCTAGCTTGCAGCAAACTGGGAAATTTGAGCGTCTTCTACACATTTCAGGTGTTGTGATTGTTTTTGTTTTTTCTGTGAAAAACGAGTTTAAGATCTGGAATGAGAACTGTCCCCACTATTGCCCACAGAGGATTGTACCTGGGTTAACGGTAAGTTTAATAATAGTTTTTAGTAACGGTATGTGTTTAATACATAGACTTCAAACGCTTCCTGTATCTCATCACCTCTCCGTCTGGTCATGTAACAGTAGGGTACACTTGCTTACAGAAGATACATTTTAAACTGCTCTTAGGAGGTATAATAAACAGTTAATATCGGCTTCTTTGTGTTATTTTGCTTCTTGGGTTTGTTGTCAAAGCTACCACAGCGGCATTTGGTCACCATGGAGACGAAGCGTGAACGCGCAGGGGCACTTCTCATTTACTCACACACCAGAGTAGAGGTTGTACTGTTAGACTTATTCTTTAACTAAAAAAACATTATTAGGATGTTCTTTGCAGTCCGAAAACAGTTATATTTGGACTGTCATACTGTTTAACCTATTTTAGGTATCCACCAGGCAGTATGTAAGTAGTACACTTAGGTAACATTTTAAGGTACTTGTATTTTATTTGATAACTTACATCTTTTATGCTACTTTATACTTTTATTTCACCACATTTCAGAGGGAAACACGTTGTACCCCACTACATTCATCTGACAGTTATAGTTACTAGTTACTTTGCAGATTACATGCAAAAAATGTTAATGTCCTATAATATGATGCATTGGTTAAACTACCCATCAGTATAGGACATTGTTAAAATAAGCTCCACCTGTATTATATATAACATTAAATAATTTTTTACATCTTTATGCATAGGCAACTATTTTGAAAATTGATCAACCATTTCAGTTTTAGTTTAGATTTGGTCGGAATAATTAAAACATTTAAATAATCTACATGTATGTATTATAACACTGTCAGGCTATTCTGCTGCCTAATAAATGCTTTTACTTTTGATACTTGAGATATATTTTGTTAATGATATACGTTCATGCTTTTAGTAAGATTGAATGCAGGACCTTTATTTGCTGGTCATTTTACATTGTAGTATTGCAACTTTTCCGCAAACAAAGAATCTGGATACTCCTTTCATCACTGCTTGCCACGCTTCAAGTGTTATTCATTGCTACCTCAGACACATTTTACACCTGATGTTCATGTTCTCTTCTGGCATCATCCTAATTTGTTCTTTTATATTTTCAAGTTTCCCATCAGTGAGACATCCTGTAAAAACCTGAGTAATGAAATCAAACCACTGAAGTCATTTGCAGACTGTCTAGACAAATATCACATAAGCCTAAATGGCCTCTATGGAGAGAAAACAGGGGATTTGCAGTCCGTTCATTCAACGGCGCAACACTGTGAGGAAAACAAGTGCAGAAATAGTCAGTGAAGCCAGACAGTCCCTGCGAGTCCAGTCCACCCAGCGCCCGTTTACTCCCAGAGATGGACACAGGCAACTTTTTGGAAAGAGCTTTGTTCGTGCAGACCGTGACAACAGACCTCCATCTACCTTTAGGTTAGTCACAAAACTTAAATCCTTCATGTTTTGCAGGTTTCTGAAATCAACTGTGGGTCACACGTAACTTGTAGAAGTAGTGAGACATTTATTAATTTTCATTTTTCAGTCTTCATGCTCAACATTTTGATGCTCCTGACTCCAGGCCAGGTTCAGGGACTCGCCTCTCTCCTCTGGACCATGTGAGTCACATACACATACACACACCTATACATGGTAGTTCAAAACAGTATTTCAGATTCAAATTAAGATGTTATTGCTTGTAAACTCGGGGACATATTTTAATATTATGAGTATTACCATAAAAACAGAAAAATAGGATAAGGAGTATACATGCCTCTGTACGCTAATCCAGTTTTAATAAATGGGATTATAATGTTAATATATGAAATCAAAAACCAAAATAATAGGATTTATTTTTGGACATAAGTAGTTTTATTTGTGGATTCAGGTTGCGGCTCATTGTTCACACCCTCGTATTCCACTAACATGTTTGTGTGGTACCAGAAGCCAAATTTGCCAGTCACCTGCGATGCTCAGGATCCATTCAAGGCCTTTCCTAGACCCCCCACTGACCCCCTGGAAGTAAAGAGGGGGCTGCCACGAGCAAGGGCACGCTTCCTCCGGGCTGGATCTCTCACCACGTTGTCCCCCGTGGAGGGACACATGGATGGTAAGGAAGGAAAACATATTGATGCAAGTCCGGATCAAGGGAGAAAATGTATATTATTCAGAGAACATATGTATTAAGATTATGCTAAACAGGCTTTAAAAATATTGAATCTGATTTCGAGAATTTAGAAAAAGCATAATTTATTAAGTTTTGAGAATTTATAAAATAGATTTTCAAGTGTGTGTGAATGGCTTTGTCCCACAACTAGTCAGTCAAATGATTGTAAATGATAACAGTAAAGCAGCCTCTACGAGGGGAGCAGTTAGTGGAGAATGTCAGTCCTCTTTTACCTTCACAGATTTGGAATTCCCTGCCATTAGAATAAAAACATTAACCGATTTCAAAGCTTTTAATACATGGGCTTATATAGTTTAAATATTTTCATTCCTTTTTGCTGTTTTTAAATGTATTTTTCAGTTATTGTTATTAATTGTTGTTTCAATTACTGTTTGTGGTGGTTGTTTGTCTATGTCTGTTTTATTGTTAGTTTTTCTCTATGCCTGTGTTAGACTGTTGTATTATGTGTTTTGATTTCTTAAAAGCCTAACCAGGGACAAGGTCTGCAAATTAGCTACAACTAGAAGACCTATATACACTGCATTGGTTGCCCTTTATTTAAATGTAACAGTGCTTACATGTATTGTATAGTAATTATTATTAGGTAATCAACCATGTTGTGCTTGCAATATAATATTAACAAGAGATGGTATTAGATGGTTGTGATTTACTGCCGCTGCTCTCTCTCTGTCTCTCAAACTTCGTCTCGTGAATCTGCTCTGCTATTCAGAGCAATGAAATAGATGATGAGAATGTTTAAAAGAATAGAGTGATTTGGGGATCTTTGACCTGAGTACATGTGCATATATAGCATGTGATTGTGTACAAATTGACACTTTGCACCTTTTAGCTACTGATACAAGTACAAACGTTACTGCAGCACGTAGCAGCAAGCTGTAAATAACTTCTTGCCATATCATTTCTATGTGTTTGGTGAAAGAGCGATTAAATCCAGGCCCGAGACAAAAGCAGCCGTCAGCTAAAGGACTCCCCAGCACAGACCACAGTGAGGTCCGCAGTGGTCCCCACAAACCTGGCCCACGCAGAACAGCAAGTGAAAGGTACGCTTTCTATCCCTCTGTTTGACTTGCAAGATCTGTCCTTCTCTCTTGTCTCCCCCCCCCCCCCCCCCATCATCTGCCGCTCCGCCTCTTTTTACCAAAGTGACAGTACGACAATGACGTGAAGATTTATTGGCACACAAAGGTTGCAGTGGTGGCTTTTACAAGATAGAGTTGATTGTGCCTCCCATTTTTGCCTTTTATCAAATCCTCCTCCTCCTCCTCCTCCTCCTCCTCCTCCTCCTCCTCACCTTCTTGCCTCTCTCTTTGCCTTGCCCCAGTTTGTCAAATTCACAAAGTTTCTAATGTCTTTTTGTGTTCCTGTCCAAAAAAAATCCAAACAGTCCTGAAAACTGCGATTGCTCTCAAATTGAGTGACATGTCTGTTATGTTATACAGGGACTAACTTTAGACAAACTCAGATCCAGGGTAGGTTCCTTTGTGTTTTCTTTTTTTGGATACTTTCAACTGCCATCACTGACGGCAATATGTATTAAGTCACTTAGACCAGCAATGGTGTCAATAACTAATAGAAAGAACAAATTCTTCAACTTGAGACACTCGACGCCATTTTAAACCCTCATAAAAGTTTACTGTACACTATGTCTTGGTCACAATGAAATCCAGCTTCATTTCCAATGGAACTGCCTCTATCTCTCATTACTATCAGGTGTCAGCTTTTACACCTTCACGGTGCAGAAAGGCTAAAAAGCGCTGCTTCTTTCTGCCGACCTCATCAGCTGTGTGTCAGCACGAGGGGCATAATTCTGGGCGTGAGGTCGGGGGCTGTCGTTACTATCCATCCGCCTATTGATTGGGTGGGGCAGCTGGGGCTGTAGAGGGGGGACAGACCATAAAACACTTTTACAGGAAATCTGGGCTATAGCCCGCAGCACAACCTCCTCACCTCGTGCCTCGCAAGCCAGGTTAACACGCAATGTTTGTGTAATGTGTTGCTGACAAAAAGAAGTCCCAAGAGATGAGGCCGTGAGGATGTGGTCAATTTATGTTTTTAAGACGATAAGATTAAAGACTTCTTGATTAGTTCTAGGTCAGAGTTTTTGAAGCACTGTTCTTTAGTGTTTGCATAAAAGGTGCATTAGATGGAGACAAACAAAGTGAAAATCACAGAGATAGTCAAGCCAGAAGTACACTGACTGCAAGTGGAAATAGACGCAGCATGACAGATTAATATGATGAGTTGGATGAGATATAAAGATAGGGGAGATTAGACATCCACTAGGTTCTTTTTCTCCAATAAGCCGGAGCTTTATAGCTCCAAATGGCTCTCTATTAGATTTGGGTGCCCATCTGGGCAAGACTGGCAGCAGCGTGTGTTGTGACTGCAGTGCACTGGCCAGGCCTAAGACAGGGATGAGGTCATGTCTCCGAGAATGCAGTATCACACAAAGAGGCCTTATTATCAGGCTCTTAATCCTATCATACAGAGCCAAAGCCCCCTCTCTGACATTCACTGCAACAGGCCTCGGCCAGCACTCCCTGCTGCATATGCCCTGTGTGCCAGTTTATACCAATCACTAAAAATGTTATCAAAGTGACTGTGCACTCTATGGTCACGCCTGCACTGCATATTAACACTAATGTCATCACTGGTGATGCTACAATGGAATGAAAAGAAGACATTTTAACAGTAGCTAGGGCCATTTTCTGTCTCATACCTGTCAGCAAGAGCATGAAATAAAACTCACTTGAGTGTAAAAAGTCAATAAGCTGAGAGCCAGCCTTTTGTAATAATGTGAATTCAGAAGCTTCAGAGCCGTAAGGACATAATAATATCTGTCTTTGACTGGAGAGATTACACTTTTCCATGTTTTCTAAGGTTGATTCACTATTTTGTGTAGGAAGTGAATCTTTCAGTTATATCCGTGATTCGGATGACTCACCGGGTTTATTTATTTATTTATTAATAGTTATTTTCTAATGTAGTAATTAGTCATAAGACACACTACCTGTCATGTTTCACAGAATGTATTGTAGCATCGAGTCATTTTCTGGGTGTGTGAGCAGAATAGTGCAGACTTTTAGTTGACGGCAAGAGATTAAGATGCAACAGTGTCATGCAGAGGGAAAGCGACAACACATAGCATAGCATGAGAAGAGGTGTGTTTTTGGCAGCACAATATGGTTTCTGCGAAGAGGCGTTTAGGCTGTGGAGACACGGGTCACAACAGCTTCAACCAGACTGCCCACAATCTTAGTTCCTGTCTGTTGGGGATTGCAGTTTGTGATGCACAGACACAAAGATTTGCATGCACACAAAAAGTTAAAAGCAGTCACGCACAATCGGACACACAAATGTATCTGCATGAGCGCAAATGTACATACATTACAGATAGCAGCACTTGCACACAAGTCTCAACCTCTGCTGCAACAGGGACACCTAGTGGTACTTTATGAAAATAAACCTGTAGCCTAGACAGAATATGAAGTCAGCAACTTTTCTTGGTTATGTTATTCTTTGACCTTTTAGATATTTAGTTTTTCCTTGAAGTTTTTTTTTTTTTTTATGTGCAAATGAGCCAAATCTCCCAAAGTCAATCAAATAAACAAAAAAACAAGTCAGTAGTCACATACAGTATGTCTCATCTTCAAAAGCTACACTCTTTGTGTTTTTGTGTTTCTTTGTGCAGTAGAATAAAGCAGCCTGGCATTAGACCCACAGAGTGCGGAGCGGGACGGGGAACAGGTTTGTCTAGATGTACTAATTGAACGTCTTTTGAACCTTTTACCTATTCAGCATGAATGGTACAGCATGTCAATTAAAAATGTAGTTTTTCCTAACCATTCAGTGATTTTACCTAAAACGTTACACATGTTCTAAGATGTCTAAAGCCAAGCTGAAATCAACCCAAGCGTGCGTCAATATAATAAGACTTGAGCACAGAAACCAGCAACATCGACACACCTCTCTAACTGTACTGAACACCCCTCCAGAGTCCAACTTTGATTGGGGTGTTGTTGCTAAGGGCCTAATTTCCACCATGAGAGGCACCCAGCCAATAGCTGAGAGAGCTGTTGGTCTGGGTAACCGCAGTTTCCTGCAGCACACCAAGCAAGGGGGGGGTATGCAAATGTTCAGCAAAAAAAAGGTGCATGGCTTGTGGGAGTTTGCAGACATTTGCGTGCACAAACATGCATTTCCATCACACATGCACACACTCCATTGCCTACACATGCAGACTATTTCAGCGCAGAAACAGAAATCAGAGGAAGTGAAGCTGTGGATGGTGACCTTTTCATTGTGGCATCAAAGCTTCCTGCTGTTTTATTTTAAGACTGTAAACTTGTGAACTATGCTTGCTGCTTGTGTTCACAGTCTGTTCACTGTCTGTGTTTTGAATGTGGTAATTGGGTAAGTGCAATTCTCTCCACATATTTCAGAGCTGAGGAATGGAGACACCACCACAAGCACAGAGGAGGATTCAGAGTCATTGGTGTGGAATAATACGATTGCTCCTCTTCTCCGACAACTAGAGAGTGTGGCTGCAGGTACTGTGTGCAATGCAACAAGGAAACCCACTAAAATAAAGTGCAAACATGTGACACGCAATACTCCTGACCAGATCTATTAATTTGACCCGTAGAATATATCGTCTCTAACTTCACTCACAGTAACACTTCTCAATATTACATTTTTCCTTCTGGGATTTGGGAGCAGTGATTCTGGTTTGTCTGTTTTTAAATTAAAGGTTAGCTTCTCTTGGTAGTGACTCATTTCTCTGTTTCCTTTATTACATTTAACTTTCAACCTGCAGGTTTTTAGCACAGTCATGCATAAAGTCTCACAAAAATGAAAAAGCACTTAAATTTCAACCAGTGAAGAACATCAAACAAAATATTGTTGTGTTTGGCATCCATGCAGAATTGTCTTCGTACGAAACGGCAGTCTGGCAGCCATGAAATGAAATCTACAGCTAAATATTTTAACACTCTACCAATTTAATGTAAAATTCATTTGAAAGATGAATATTAAATATTTATTATACCAAGTGCCTTCTGGTTCATGCATAAAACACCTTTCAGATTCAGTGGGAAATTGGGAAGTGTTGAGTGTGAGACTGCAGCCAGCCCTTCTTAGTAATGGCAGGGAAAACATTTATTTTACCTCAAAAACAAGGAAAAGACTCCACCCTTTTGTCTTCCTCTGCGTCAAGATCATAGCCGCCTGTGGCAGAATTGTTCATGACCATTGAAACACAAAGCTGCTTCATAGAAAAGGGAGGGGAATGTTATTTTACTGCTGACCAATGCATTATTGATGTTGAGGATTTAACCTCATGCACATGATAAATGTATGCCGTGTAGTAGAGCCAAAGTATATTGCACATACATTCCATAAAGTACACAAAACTTCATTCATCTCTATTTTTATGGATACACACATGCCAACACACACAAGTGGGTGTTTTCAATTTGGGATGTTTTTCTTTCCCTGTGTGAATGTGATGCCAGGCAGCAACGAGGGCTCGGTGGACCATCTGTGTGATTTGTGCGAAGGTCTTCATGGCACCTTGGCAGGGTCGGACATGCTCGGCCGACGCTGTAAGAGGAGGTCAGGGATACTTCGAACACTGTTCCGCCTCATCGACCTCAACTCTGCCCAGCTCAACCTGCACATCGCCAAGCTCTGCCTCGCTGTGAGTCGTCTTGTGTGGGTGTCAGCATGTCTGCCACTAAGTCACTATCACAAGGGCATCCAGGGCACTCGGGCGCTTAATACAAACGTGTTTCTTGGTTGTTTTTTTTGCATTTTTCTCTCCAGCTGTGTATCAGTGGAAATAACCTGCTCAACATCTGTAAGCTCAGCTTCCAGATCAGCCGCAGTGAAAGCAACGACATCCTCTTTCACAACAACTCGATCATAGGTGAACACTGTTCTAGGTCACGCTGATATAACTTAGGTTATATTATGTCAATATAATTAACTCAATGTTAATTTCTATCTGTCTGGTTTTATTTGCTGCTGTTTTTAGGGAAACTCTTTACCAGGTCATTATAGATTGCCAATGTCCCACTCAGTGTGCACTGTGTGGATGTTAATGTTCGATTTTTCTTGTATCTAGACTCGTTTTTGGGCGTTTTGAGCAACGAGGATGTTTCCTCATCTGGAGAAGCTCTGCTGTACTGTGTTGGGACTCTGAAATTTCTCTCAGGAAACAATGCAATCCTCAGACTCCTGCTGGAAAAGAATTGTATTGGTGTGGCTCAGAACCTCATCCAGAGGCTCTGCACGGCAGAAGACACCAACTTCACTATAGCAGGGCACATCCTCGTACAGGTGTGTCAGACTCTACACTGCTGAGAAAGTTTTAAAGGCTATTTTAAAATGTTTTGAATAAATCATTAGATACTTTATGAGCACCAATCTTTATAAATTAATAGCTTTTGAATCACAACTGGTGGAAACTTTCTCAACAGTTTTGACTATGTGAGTTCAAAAAGTCAATAGAAAGGAACACGTTAAATATTCTTCTTTATGTGTTTGTTGGCCGATGTAGATTTTTTCAACCATTACACAACAATGTTTTTGTTTGTGTCTGGTATATGAGCTGGTTCCAATAACATAATGTGCTCTGCTGGCAACAAAAAACACCCTGCTTCACTCTTCCGAAAATGATTGCTGCTAATGGCATAATTTGGCCCAAGGAAACATCTTGAGCCAGCGCTTAATTTGATATCCAACACAACTCATTATACCGTTAGAGGAGGGAAATAAACAGACTATGACTTTCCAGAACTTCCAGTGCTGCCTTGTGTTGATTTGATTTGATTTGTTGAACTGCTTTCCACTTGTGATTTACTTGTGAATTATTTTTAGTCCATACTGAATAGTTTCCTGTCTGACCTCTGACCCCTGTAGCTGACGGCGACCTTGAGGAACCTTGCAGATCACCCTGATTCCCGTCCAGTCTTCATCTCCTTCTCTATACTGTCAGAGCTCGATGTGGTGCTGCGTCATCACCGCAGAGACCCGGACATCTGCACCAACGTTTCCAGAATATACAGGTATCGCACGTGCACTTCCATAAGGATCATTCCTTCCTTGTTTCTTCCTACTTCTCTCCCCAGCTCACGAATATAAACCATCATATCCCGTCTCACTAAACAAGAGTCTCCAGAGAAGCATAGCATCTGTCAGAGGGGATGTGATTATATAATGTTAATATAATATAATGTTTTTGTGTCTATACCGTTACAAAAAACTCAAGGTGGTGACTAACCCTAACCCTAACCCTAAAAACTCAAGGTGGTGACTAACCCTAACCCTAACCCTAACCCTAACCCTAACCCTGATTTCTGTTTTACTAGTTGCTGTAATGAACAGTTTTGAGCTTTTTCAGTATAAAGTTCTGAATTTACAAATGAGTTTAGATGTGAAGACCGACATGCAAGAAAAGCTACTTTACATGTAGATTAAAGCAAAATTATAGTTAGGACCTTTGGTTTATTAAAAACGATCATATCCAAATTAGAACTAACAAAAGTTTAAACAAAATAAAGTAAAAACCCAGTGTGAACTTGCTCACCCAGAGTTAGACACTACCAAAGTACACTATTAAGGTGCTTTTAAGTCCCACAAGCTCTTAGCAAATAAAAGGCTGCTGTAGATTAATCCAACATAAGACTGTGGTCTATGTGACTTTGTATGAATGCACTCGAAAAGACAATACATATATACACAGTTTAAAGGGAGACGGTGTAACTTGTGTAACAGTAGGGAAGACTTAGGTCAGCAAACTATCTCAGTACACAATATCTTAAGTTTGCTAACATTAGCTAACATTAGCCACCTTAAGCTACCAAACAAAATGAGGCTGTAGCAGCAAACCTTCGAGCACACTGAAGTAAGCAATATTGCATTTGATTGCTTGTGAATAAATTCAACAATTTATTTTCCATTCTTATTTCTTTCTTTAAGCATTTGCAGGCAAAATATTACACACTATAATGGATGGAATTAAACACTAAGCGGGTGTTCATGTAAAACCAGGCACAGGACTTAATCAGGAGTAATCAGTGGCAATCAATAACAAACACGATGACACCAATGATGCTCCCCATTTTCAGTTTTTCGCTCTAGATCTCATCAGTTTGTGAAGCACGAAATAAAACATTTGGCGCTGTCGTGTAATAGAAGTGTTTTTTTGTTCAATACAGCCCGGATAATGAAAGTATGAAAGGTAGATCCCGGCCCAGAGCTACTTATGCATTAGCAGTGTTGATTTAATATCTGTGAGTGAGTGGAATATTCAGTGGTGTTTGTTTGTTGTCCCCTCTCTGCCTCAGTAAACTCTCCTCATACTCGGAGTGCCGCCTCGCTCTGGCCCAGACCCCCGACTGCTACCAACTATTTTTAGAACTGCTGAGCATACATCACCAAAAACAGGTGAGTCCATGAGTCCTCCTCGTGTGTGTGTGTGTGTGTGTGTGTGTGTGTGTGTGTGTGTGTGTGTGTGTGTGTGTGTGTGTGTGTGTGTGTGTGTTTTTATTTTAGGGTTCATGATGTAATCCGCTAATCATGTTTACCCTCAGAGCAAGTTGTTTATGTACCTCAAGTCCAAGCACATTTATTGGACATTGTGTCCATCTGCACGTTGCGTTCCACCCTCTTTCTCGTGCGTGTTTTGACATTTAATCATCCCAGGAGGGGCTGAGTAAGTCAAGGAAAGGGGCGGAGGGTGGGAGAAGGAGGAAAACATTTTTTACGAGGCAAGCTTAAGTAGATACTACAGTAGAGGTGATACAGAGGTGGAGGGGAGGAGTGATAGACAAGAGGAGGAGGATGAGAAGAAAAAAGGGTGGGACTTTGGCAATCTGACATGACTGACATGTGTTCTTAATCTTACCAGGAATAAACACACACCCAAGCCTACAAATACACGAACACACACTGGACTGTAATATACGTAATGAGCACCCGGTCCTGGGACAGCTCGTCCTGTCCTCACATCAATGTCCCTGCGAGAAAATAGTGTGTTCACCAGCTCACCTGCTTCTTATGTTATTTACTAAGTAGAGTTGGGATACAAGGGTGACGCACAGGGTGTCATTTGTCACCTTTTGTCTTGGGGAGCGTATGATAACTCATGAGAAAGATGGGGCGTATTACACTCGAACATGTTTACACAGCTATGAGCTCTCTGGGGGAAATGAGTTACCTGGCAGGGCAGGCTCACTCTGTTTTGTATCATTGTAAATTGAATATCTTAGTGTTTTGGACTGTTGATTGGACAAAACAAGACATTTGAATACATCGTCTTAGGTTAGGGGAAATTATACTAGACAATTTTCGCTATTTTCTTTATTTACATCTTACAAATAAAACAATGAATTCATTAATCAAGAAAATAATTAGCAAACTAATAGATATTATATAATAATAATAATAGTAATAATAGATATTACGTAATATTAGATATTATGTTATTAATACACGTAAGATAATATCGTGTTAATAATCCAGAGACTCTTAAATCATTTCTGTTTCTCTCCCTTCTCACTTTGTCTCCCTCCCCCAACGCCCCACACATAAATGAGAGTAATTCAATTCCCCCACAAAAAAAAGACAAACTGCACACTAAACAAAGTTAGAAATGTTTTATTTTTTCTGATTTTTTTACACATTCATTCACATCACATTATCACGATGATATTGTTAGTAAAATAAAGATATCGTGAGAGCCCTAGTTTGAAGCTATTAAGTAACATTTCTGAGTACAGTCTGGCCTTTTAGCCACATTTACAATAGAAACACACACACAACACATTTTTGGTTGGTTTGCTTTAATTCTAAAAGTAAAATAATTGCATGAAGATGCAGATTGACCACTACAGCGCTCTCCACCGCTCTCCCACAGGACCTTGTCGTGCGCTTTCTTTTCACCCTCGGGAACCTCACAGCCAAAAGTGACGATGCTCGGCAGCAGCTCTTTCAGTGCGAGGGCTGCATGGACATGCTCCTGCAGCTGTACGTCACGTACCAGCGCAGAGACGACTCAGCACACCCACAGAAAGGTCCCCCTTCCCCCAGCGGGCCTCAGGCATCTGCAGTGAGCGTGCAGGAGGACGAGGACGTGCTGGTGAAGCTGGTCAGGGTGCTGGCGAACATGTGCATCCACCCGGCTGTAGGTCCAGCTCTGGCAACCAATACCCCCTGCATTCAGCTGCTGATGGAGACACTTGGTAAGCAGAGAGCAGGAGGAACTTGTCCTCTTTAAGTTAGTCAGCGTTTAACCAAATCACTTAAAAATACAGTCAGTAGAAGATTTAAAGCTGTAACTTTTCACCCATTTTATATCTCTGTCGTACAAAGAGATCAATGTGTGAAAATCTGGAGATCCGATAAGTTTAAAAATAGCTGTTTTGTGCATTGTAAGTACAGTATCTGCTCAGCACCCAACCACATCCCTTGTGCTGGGAACAAGACGTGTCTTTGGTCGAAAAACACACTCCTCATGTGTTCATTGCTTCGCTCGCTTTCCTTTCAGTGCTTTGTGTTCGATACGCAGCACATCCTCTTCTGGTTTACCTGTTGTTTGACAGAGCGAAGCGCTGCAAGAGCAGGATGTTCTGTCACATCTCACAACCCACTTGGTTTGTGTTTGTGAAATTCTCCATGTGGTTAGATGGTTTCAGGACAGGTTGAACTGAAACGCAGATGGGTGTGAAACTCTGGATGTCTCTGCAGCCTGCCTCCTACACACTTCACGGCAGTTGGGAGATAAATTAAATAAACACAACAGAGGCTATGAAAAAATGTAATGTCAAAATATAGAGGGGTGATTGATGCCAGAGGGTAAGATGGGAAGTAAACTAAGTAACTGAAGGCAGAGAGATTTAATGAGTGAATGAAGTTTGGAGTTGGGGGTGACAGCTGGAGACAGAAAACAAAAAAGAGCAGAGTTGGCTGATCCATGTCCTGTTTTGATCAAGTTCATGACAGTCAGGGCTGCATTAAATTACAGAGCATTGTGGGGGGGGGCTGGGGAACAACAAAGCAGTATTCCCAGACAGAAACCAAATTCAGTGTGACACACAGCCGGAGGTTGACACCGACCGCAATATCCGCGATTTATGACTGAGCACACGACATCTGCCGCTATATCAGGAGCAGACTGCGTTACCAAGCCACTCACGGTGTCATGGCTGGGTGGATTAGGTCATGTTGACCTTTGTATGCCAGCTCATGATCAAACCGACTACCTCAAGCCGAAACCGCAGATAACAGCTACTTTTATGATAAGGTCACAGAGTCACATCAGTGTGGCCGGGCTGTAATATACAAAAAAAGGCTGAAAATCCAGAATTCACTGTATTTCTGCATGTATTTATCGTATTTAAACTGTTATATAATTGCTTTATTTATCTGTAAATTACTGATTAACTATTTATCTATTTACATTCGCTTTGCACTTGGACATCTGAAAAAGCAACATGTTAAAACTCGAGTGCAACCCAGTTTAAAACAATCCATGCTGCAGTTTTATGGATTAATAATCTATATTTACAGTATCTTCTTCATCAACATCAATGGAAGCAGAGATATCACCTGGATGCACCTGGTTAATCATTAAGAGGGAAAACATGTGTTCTTTACAAGGCAATGAAAGTTGTCATTATAATTTCTCACATTATGTTCAGGCAAACATGAGTGAATAATGAGCGATAATATTTCAGGAGCATGAAAGCTCCCTCTGTTGGCTTTATTTTATACAGAAGGATTTCTGTTTATAAATCTCTATTAGAAGTGATGTTAATTTAAGAACACTATTAGGTTAGTGGTGACTATTTCCTAGTTTTTTTTCTTCTTGTGTGTGCGACACAGAGCTGAAGTCTGTGCAGGAAAGCGAGGAGCTATTGGTGAATGTGGCTGCCACCATCAACAACCTGTCCTTCTACCAGGAGGAGAGCTCTGTACTAAGACGCAGTCAACTCACTATCTCGAAGTGTAAGACAGAAATACTGACAGATCTCAATATATAAATACAACGAGTGTTACTATTTGTTTATTTGTTCAATTTCCTTCCCCCTTTTACTCCCCCAATTCTCTATTTTCCTCTGCTCCCTCTTTCTTTGTACTTCAGTGATGTTGAAGTTGCTGCTCAGCTCCAGTATGGACGCCATGCTCGAGGCCACCCGTGTATATGGAAATTTGTCACAGTCCAAGGATGTACGGGACTTTATTATGCAAAACAAAGGTATATGATGGACACAAACACTAACAGACACGCACACAAAACACTCCAACGTGAGACTATATTTCTTTTTTAGTTTTTTTAGACCATACAGTATTTATTGACTCTTGCAGGAAGTTGCTATTTTAGAATTTCAAAACCCCACCTCTTTAAAGCCTAATAATACAGAGTAATACACTTTGTAAAAAGGCTTAAAAGATGCATAAATCATATTATCCGACACAGAATGCCCAGTACGGTACGCATCTCTGAATACTATTGTGTCATGTTTAGGCTGCACTTATCTGCAAGGCCAGCCACAGACAGTGTAAGCATGCCTGCTGACTCTGGTGATAGCAGCCCTCTTATCTTTGCCCTGCTTTGTCCGCTCCCTCACATCATCATCTTTCTCTGCTCTCTCTCTCTCTCTCTCTCTCTCTCTCTCTCTCTCTCTCTCTCTCTCTCTCTCTCTCTCTCTCTCTCTCTCTCTCTCTCTCTCTCTCTCTCTCTCTCTCTCTCAGTGCACCAGTTTGTAGTGACGCTGCTCGACTCAAAAAGCACTGAGATGTGTTTTTCAGCCTGCGGGGTCCTCACCAACCTGACTCTGGACCCTCCCAACAGGCTCAGTCTCTCAGAGGAGGGGGCTGCTGCCAAGTAAGGACTAATGCACTGATTGTGTGTGTGTGTGTGTGTGTGTGTGTGTGTGTGTGTGTGTGTGTGTGTGTGTGTGTGTGTGTGTGTGTGTGTGTGTGTGTGTGTGTACCTACATAGTACATCTTCATATTTTATTTGACAGACAATTCCTAAACTTTTCACTAAATATAGTAAAGGGAATGAAAAAAGCAAATCTGATATTATTTTGAGATTTCAGGGCATAAAGAGTATCTTTATTTGTTCAAATAAATAGTTCAACATTTACACTTATTATATTCACTTTCTTGCTGAGATTTATACCACTGTACACTAAATATAAAGCTACAGCCAAGACACAGTTAGCTTAGCTTATTTTAGCACAGCATAGGCTAAAGACTGGAAACCAGGGAAACACTTGGCTCTGTCTGAAGGAAACCAAATATATCATCTCTAAAGCTCACTCATTAACAGTGATATAGTATAAATAGTATAAATAGCATAGATATAATTTAATCTATACACAAACAGACGTGCAGGGAGTTGTTTCTCACCTTCAGACAGTTTCAGTTTCGGTCTTTATGCTAAACTATGCTAACCGGCTGCTAGCCTTAGCTTCATATTTAGCAGACAGACAGAAAAGTGGTATCAATATTCATATCTAACTCTTATCTAAAGTAATTTCAAAATGTTGAACTATTTTCCTTTTAATAGAAAACTGAGCTAATACTTTCTGAGTTTCTGGCAAAGGGAGCATCCTCTTTGCAACAGAGAGCGAACCGTTTGTTTGGGGAGGGGAGTATACGGTGTTCCTTTTGACAAACATGAGCACAACAACTCCACTGACATGAAGACGATGCTACTAATCAACACCCAAACTTCATATGTGTTTAAACTAGTTATACAAGTAAGTTAAAATTACAGATTTGTCAATTTAGATTTGTAAATGTTTAGCACATGCTGTGAAATGATTTTCTAGTGCAAGCTTCTCTCTTCCAAAAGTGTTTTAACATTTGAGTTCTTACTTTCCCTTTACACACACACACACACACACACACACACACACACACACACACACACACACACACACACACACACACACACACACACACACACACACTACTCTTTCAGATGTAGGTTCAATGAAGTGGAGCTAATGCCCACAAACCTGCCGGTCATGTGAATCCCTCTCCCTCAAGTCACACGATGTCTGTGTGTGTGTGTGACCAGGCTTGTGGACTGTCTGAGAGACTTCGGAGCAGGTGATTGGCAGCTGGCGGGCCAGGTTTGTCAGGCGTTGTGGAACATGATTGGCGGTGGCTCAGAGAAGCTGCTGGACACACAGGAGAGAGCGTCCCTGCTGGAGATCCTCACTACATACTTAGGTTGGTGTCATTACTAATCCTTACATAACAAGCGAGGGAGACAAGCTGGAAAGAACATGCTCTTGTTCACATCAGTGGCCCTCAGGGGGAAGGGAGGGACACGCATATTTCCACTAACACAAACCCAATACCTCCATGTTCACATCTGGGAGCTGCCTGAACTCAAAATATGTCACTGAAAAGTATCCAAAATAAACCTGACACCTCTGCCTACGCTGTCACTCTTTTTAATTCATTCCTTAGATGAAGAGGAGGCTCCGAAGTGGATAGAGAATGAAGATATGAGAGACTACCACAGGGCATGCTGGGAGTTAGAGTTCCTACCTGTAGCTCAAAAAGTGATGAAGATGCTTCAGCCTCCAGACCGGACAGCATGACAAACTGGGACATAGAGTTAAGAGTTTGTTGTTGTAGATTGTTTATAACTGTGAAATACTGAAACAAGAGTCCACATTATAACTATTAAACACTTATCTCCTGTGGGTTATAAAGGTGGCTGTAAAGGTCTGTAGTTTCCTTTTTCAGAGAGAAAGCAGGTGAAGTCAGCTTGAATTTAATTGATTTTCATCACTGGTCAAAACTCCTTTTAAAAGCGTCTCAAACCACTGCCGCAGCACAATTGACTCCTTCACTGGCCGGGAGGAGTCCGCTCAGGTTTGTCATAATTTAGCTAAATGATGGCAAAAATACTTGAAATTTAAGCGGACTATTAATGTTATTGTTCATAAAACTACAAACCTTTTACAGACAGTTTTAGGCCAACAGATTTAAAAAATATGAAACACAGTGAATCTGTTCAAATATATGTGTGTTGATGGGAAAATACTTTTATTTATTTTTTTGTAGCACTTTAATTCCCATAAAGCTAGCAGGAGTCTTCATTTCTGTGTGCCTTCACATGTACAGGGATAATTTAATACAAGCTCTTTGCACATTTATATAATAGACGTGATCTGTTTTGTTAGCTGACTGTATTGTAAAGGTTATTTTATGATAATATTGTCTTGAAAACAGATAACTGACCTGTAATGTACCTCACAAGTAAATATTTATTGTCTGGGGATTATGTGTCATTGGAACTTGTACATAATAAACAGGAGGAAGTGGAAAAACATAATTTGCTTTTCAAAGCCTTTATTATTACACAGATATGGGGCCAGGCAGTGCTTACAAGTTACACCAAGTATCCTAAAGTACAGCATTTCAAAATCACATCGTTATTACATCGAAACAAATCAGAAACGGCACTTAATGTAAAAAAAACAAAAAAAAAACATTGTCATTCTTCCCCAGTTTTCACACAATATTGACCTTAGAACAACCACAAGCCGATGTCCCAAACTACTGAACGATTCATTAGCCAGAGGTAATAACAAACATTGTTCTCTACATAGAATTTCTCAGGTTGATATAAAAAAAAAAAATTGGCTGGTTGTTTATTTAATGTTTCCTATTTCGTTTATAGTCTGGGAAAGCCACCGAATTGTGAAGGCAGTTTGGGATAACAACGAGTTTGTCCTGGGGATTGTGTATTGACCCACAGGCCTCGATGGGAAACACCCTGAACTTCAGATTACCAGCCTCACCGGGGAAATTAAGGATTTTTCCCAGTGAGGTGTGACATGGAGGCAAACAGAAAGAGAGCTACGGTTTCCTACACGGAACACCCCCTTATCTCAATCCGAATACTGGTCAGCAGCAAACTGTGACCTTGACCGCACCACAAGAGCAGGGGACCATTACCTGGTTCCCAGTAAGTCCTACAGTAAAAGGAAATGCATGTGAAAGTCCTTGAACCGAACTGAGTTCAGCTTACAGTTGATGAAGTCAGCTTTATTATCAAACAGCTGAGCGTACTTTGGAGGATAAGGAATAACACCACGTCTTTTCATGTGTCATCTTGTTATTTAACTTCCTATACTTGTGGAAGAGAGCCAATGGTGGTGCTGATTGTGCTATGACTGTTTTGATAACTGAAATGTGTCAGCCTCTCCACATTGAATATAATCTTTTCAATAAAAAAGCAGTGAGATCAAATTGTTTAGGAGAAAAACTACAAATGATTCACAACAATTCAATATCATAGTTCATTTTATTTTTTTCATTTTTTATATATTTTCGTGTTAAAAAAAAAGGTGTCAGTAACTGACATCAGTCAGAAGTTTGAAAAAAAAAAAATGAAAAAAAACTCCACTTCCTCTCAAACCACTTCCAAATGTACCATTCTTTTATCATCACCACCCTCCTCCTCCTCCTCCTCCTCCTCATTCATCTGTCTGATTCTCTCAATCCACCCTCAGAAGAATGCAGTACTTTACTGGTTTTAGTAAACAAAAAAAACATAACGGCAGAGGCTTCACACCTCTGTTCAACAACAACAAAAAATGCTTCTTTTGCACTGGTTAGACTTCCCCAGCAGGGAAATAAGCACAGCTACAACCTTTTGCGTTCGACAGCTAAAATCGACCGCAGACGGCCCTGTGTGGGCCCGCCGGGTCCCCAAACAATGGGGAACATGGCAGCCTGGAAAGAGTCTGTGCTCACAGAAGAGCACTTCTTATATGTTTTATAGAGAAAAACTGAAGAGGTATTCATTTACTGGTAAATTCACAATCCAAAGCTTCGAAAAGTGTTAGGGTGACCAGGCAGCTGGGATAAGCGGAAGACAGATAATGTGTGGTATGGGCAACCGGAAGCAAATCCCTCCTGGAAAACCTGGTTTCTTACTTTCTTTTTGATTAGCTTCTTTTTTTCCTTTTCTTTTTTTTTTTCTCCCCAACATTACCAGAAAAATAAAAAGACATCATCATCATCATCATCATCATCATCATCATCAACAACAAATGATAAAACAGTCATCTCACAATAACAGAGCTACAGCAGAAGCAAGAAGTCTTTCCTTCAAAGTGCCTTGCTTTTTTTTTCCTTTTCTTTTTTGACACATGAAATTCAAAGACAAACTTTTTTTTTCTCTCTCTCTCTCTCTCTCTCTCTCTCCCCATCATTTCTGTGAAACGCAAACACACAAACAGTCACACCTCATTCATCATAAACACAGAACTCATCCACACGTTTTACAGTCAAACTCAAAAAAAAAAAAAAGGGCTCAGTGTTCTTTGAGTTTCTTTCCACACATCTCTGGGTTTTCACACACTCCTTGGATTAGCTTACATTGACATTTGGGAAAGGGGGTAGCAGACGAGAGGGAGGGGGGTAATGCAGTGGATTTCTAATAGGTAGGGGCTTAGGGGATATAATGGGGTTGGTTGGTTGATTTGGGGATCAATATGACCCCGCTGAATACAACATGGGAGCAGCAGCATCAGCACATATGCACACTGTGCTGGATAGTTCAGGCACACGTATAAAAAAAAACAGCCCAAAGTTAATGCTTCCATCTCCAGTTACCACTAAAAGCAACCACATCGACAACAACTTCCCTTAATACAAAATGAAATAAAAAAAAGATATTAAAGAAACTAACAAATAAAACAGTGACGACAGAATCAAAGAGCAGACTGTTTCTGGCTGCACAGCTTTCTGGGGATTTTTTGTGGGTCTTCACTCTACCAGGAGACAGAAGAGATATGTTGGGATATTGAAACTTCGTCCTGAATGCACCAGGCCTGGCACAAACTCCCCAGCAGAGCAGGAGTTTGCTCCAGGCTGCCCTCTCTTGGTCAGTTTTGGCACTGCAGGCAACACAAGGTTGTGTATCCAGTTGTAGTCTGAGATGACTTCCTTTAACAGTTTTTTTTTTTTTCTTGCCTTCATTTGTTCTGATCCTCATCTCAACATCCATCCAACAAGCACCGTCACAACCCAGGGCTTCTCACGTCTCCTCCACATTTTTGTTGAATTCCCCCCCTTTGATTTTTTTTTTTTCTTTTCTTGAAGTGTCCCATTATGAGCAACGACAATGACAGTAAAAAGACAACGATAAAAACGCCAAAAGCACTTCATGTCATGTAGCGGGTGATCGCTCTCAGAGCGTATAACAGTTCCGCCTGCATTCGCGCTTCCATAAGAAGCAGATTAACGTGGACCTGCAGGGGAAACGAGAGAAAAGAGACACTTATTAAACACTGAACATTACACAGCCAATGAAAATAGCTGCGACGTGTCAGGCCAGGATACATCGGGATCTTACCTTCTCGGAGTGCTGAAACTGCCTCCAGAAGCTCTCATACATTCGTTTGGTGGTCTTCTCAGGACTACACACCATAGTCTTAATATAGATCTTAAAGCTACGGTCCAGAAGCTGGTTTATCTCCCCGTAATCATAGTCATCATACCTGAAGAACACAAAGAAAAACTGTGTTAGGCAACACATAACGGCACACATTACAAAATAAAAAAGTTACATCCTGCAAGTTTTCTCTTCGAGTATTCAGCAACTGACCTGATGCCGAACATGCAGTGGATGTAGTTCCAGATGGCCCTGCGCAGCATGCTGGTGTCCACATCTTTGTGTGTAGCCATGGTGTTGTAGGTCAGATTGTAGGCCATCTGGAACTTTTCGTCCAGCATCTGACCAACATCAGGGTACAGCCTGTTGACCAGAGAGAAACCGTGGTCCTCCCAGCTGTAGTCCTGCAGAAAAGAGAAATATGAAGTAAATATCATGACAGGTGGACCCCCCTTCTTAGCGTACTGTACTCTAGATCCATGCTGTATCTGAGCTCTACCTGCACTCTGAATGTGGGCACATGCTCCCCCCTCCTGGAGAAGTCCTTGTAGCCATAGCTGGGGTCCTCAAAGTGCCGGGAGATGTCTCTGGAGGGGACACACTCCTCGTCCTCTGCTGTGACTACCAGCATGCTCTCCGTCTTCTCTCTTTCAAAGCGAGTCGCCATCTCCTCCTGGCTCGCCTCCTCGTCGTCGCGGCACTCCTGCAGTTGCTTCATGCGCTCCATCAGCACCTCCACCTCGCCGCACATCTCCTACAGAAACAATGAACGAGCCTACAGTTAGGTCCTACATGAAGCATCTTCACTCAGCTGCTGACAATTTCGAAACATCTAAAAACACACAAGCTGCCATGTGCATGGATTATACCGGCTGCCTGGCGTGCTAAAACTCAAATTAGTGATGTCATCAAGTACACAGTCTGGAACTGCTACATAGAAAATTAATTTGGAAAGATGTTAAAGATGAGAGCAGCTAGGGGAATGCTCTGAGTATATGGGGACATTTTACAAAAGAACAAACAAACATCAGTCTATTAATTGTCTATGGAGCAGCTCCAGACTTTATACCTCATGACATCACAATGTTGAGACTTACTTCTCTGGTTCCCCTGTTAAGTTTCAGTGCTCTAGCTCACTGCACACATGCCGTCCTTTACCACTCACCTGGTTGCCAAGCGGATCGTCGTGGTGATTAGCATGCCCGTTGCCGTTGGCAATGTCACAGACGCAGTACTGGCTGAGGGAGGGCGGTCTGAAAGTGTGCCCGCCGTCGCAGTGGATCTCGGTCGTGATGCCGCAGCCAAAAGTGAAGGAGGCGAGGGAGTGGTAGTGCGTGAGGAGGACCACGGCGTGGATTAGCTCTGCGAGGGACCAGCTGTGCTCCTCCGCCTTCAAAAGCCGCTGGGAAAAAATGAAGGAAAACTAAAGTGAGTCTTGGTAACTGGACAAATAATGACTTCAATAATCACTGAGCTTTTTATGAAGCGGGAAAATATGTTTTCACCCTATCCAACCATTTTATGGTCTCTTCGTTTTCTAGCCTCACCCCCGCCCCCCTGCAGCTATACTCCCTCCACCTATGATCTCAGCCCGTTGTGTTAGACCCTTCATGTCCACCCTTCACACCATGCCCCCCGTCCTCTCACCTCAATGTGTTCCTTTGTGAGAAGCCATGGTCGGTGGGCCAAGATTTTGTTGAGCTCCCCGAGTTGCTGCAGCTTCTGCGGGGCTTTGTCCAGGCCGTTCAACCACTTGGGGTCACCCCCAACTTGGAGGAAGTCATTCACATGGAGGTTGACCAAGTATGAACACTGATGTCTAGCTGCCGCCTGCAGGATCAGAGAAGGAGATGTTAACCACAAGATATTTAACAGCTTGACGTACTAACAGTTAAATGAGACGTGGAGTTGACAGAGGGTAAACATGGCCGTACCATGATGCCGATGTAGTGTCGGTAGTGCAAAGACAGGGGTCCATCCATCTGCAGCAGGTAGTGCTGCGTCCGGAGAAAACTCCCCAGGTACTGCGGATGGAAGCCCATCACCAGAGAAATGTTGTCTAGGCGACCGAGGGCTGCAAACGCATCCTCAAATATCGACTGTGTCCTGGCGTCCACTTTACTGACTTGGAGAATCTTAAAAGAAAAGAAAAACAAGTTTGTTACATACATGTCATGTTTGAAAGCAGTCTCTAGTGAGATTTCAGACCGTCTCTTACCTCTTTTTCAGGGATAAATCTGCTTGGTCCGTTTCCTAAGGGTCTTGGGATCCTTACTCCCAAGTCCTGCAAGACAAAAAAAAATCATGCACTTTAAATACCACAGAAAAGCGGAGGCGAAGCTCTTAGCACCGTGTGTCTGAGATCATCACTTCTCCTGTAGTCCCTCTACTGTCACTGTATTGCTTAATCTTGGTGATACATCAGAGTGGCTTTGCTTGTCTGAAACCAGTAAACATGTCAGATCCTTACTGTTTTACAGAGAAAATTACAATAAAAATGTGATTTCAAGTTTTCTCCATTGTAGAAGCAACATACAACTCTCAGCAGTCACAATACATGAATCCATAAAACAAATCACAATTAAACTGACATTTCTTAATTAATTAGAAATACAAAAACACACGCTTTGCCTTTATACAAAATTAAAAAACACAACAGAACACCTTTCCCTTATTACGTCCTGTAACTTTCCGCTACTTGTCGAGACATGTCTACTAGCGGACAAAGTCCCGCAGCGCACAATGAAGCAGAAGAAGTGGATGAATGAATGACCAGCGAAATGCATATTATTCAGAAAATGACAGAGTTAAAATAAGCATTTAAACGTTTCATGTGCATGTCTACCTCTATGAAACTGAAATAAACAATGAAAATAAACTCAGAAACGATTTCTTGACCGATGACCAGTTAAACTCTTCTTACTCGTAAACAAGCCTGCACAAAAGACTGCACTGCAGCTTGTTTGTTCAAAAGGAAAAACGTCGCCTAAAAACATCAATAATGTGGCAAAATGTTCCAAATACAATAGTCAGGTTGAAGCTTTAAAAGCAGTGCGATTTAAAAGAGTGTTATTTGTTCCTGAAGCCTTTTTCTTTCTCTTACCTTTTTGCTTAGCCGTTCACAATGGGTACATATCTTTAACAGGTTTGTCACGGCAAAATAATTATTTTCCACGCTTTCTGCCGGTGCGACCGCGTGCCTCATCGCGTGTCTTCGCTGCACTTTGATTATTTGAAGGGAATAAAAATTCTAAAAACGTTTTCTTGATGGCTGTTTCCTTCTGTCTTTGTTCCTTGAGGCACTGGGTAAAGTGCTCGGCAGTCAGCTGTTGCAGCCCGACAGCAGAATACCGTCCTCTCTCGCTCATACATTCGGTAAATAAGTCGAGGCTCGTGTGATTGACGTGCTCTGCGGCCAATCAGGTGGCGAAAACAGCCTCACAGCAGCCAATGGCGGCGGGAGGTGCATGTGCGGGCGGAGCTAAGCGTGAGGACAGAGAGAGGGGGGTCCTAAACGTGAGCAGAGAGAACAATCCCCCCTCTAAGAAAACATCATCACTTCTCACTCCTTCTTTTGTTCCGTGTTGCCATTGAACATGATTGAATATACTGCAATGCATTGCACTCTGTAAGGCAAATAATGGCAGCCATCAATCCAAGGAGATTGCTTGCTGGATTTCCCAGTCCAATCACTCACCAATCAATACACAAATCAATTATATATAATTATAATTGTTGGGAGAAACCATCCTGCAGGGTTTCTAGAAATTGTTTTCTGTAACGCTGCCAAATGTTGTTGGCATGTTTGTGGTATCTGTGTGTGCATCTGGGTAATGTGCATTCAGTGAAAACAACAACAACTCAAAGCCAGCTCTTGCATGCAGCAGCAAGTCCCCCTATTGGCTTCTTGCTGCACTTGGGGGTGGGGTGTGTGTTAAACTGAGCCCGGTCTGTCCTTGGTGAGCAGCAGAAGAACGAAGAGGTCTGCTGTGCAAAGATCAGCATCAGCACGCAGCGAGATGGATAGCTGCAGGACCCGCTGCAACAACAACAGCCCTTCAGTTAGTGGTTTTGCACCACAGCCTATCAGACCACAGATAATGTGAGCCACCTATCAGGCCCAGCTGAAGGAGTCCTTTCAAAGCCAGGAGACAACAGAGACAAGGAAGGCCGCTCTTATGGCTTTGTTTCTCCCACCTTGGCAATAACACGTTCATTGAACAGTGTTTAACTGGTTTATCACACGGTAGCGAAAGTCAATAATTACTTAGAATGATATCAGATGAGATGTACTGAAAACAATACTGTGTACTGCACATTTTATATTACATGTAATATAATAGCTGGATGTGGAAAGTATTTGTACCAGAAGCGGTTTACTTGTTTTTGAAATTTCTGTTAAACAATAGATAAACAGTTATAATTTCATGTAAATGAGAGTCAAGTGATGTTTCCTCTGTGGCTGGCCAGAAACCACATTACAAAAGCATCCACATATTGGCAAGTGTGTGTGCGCACGCACACGCACACGCACACGCACACATCTGTGTACATATGTTTCTGTGTTGCAAAACAAAATAACACGTTTCCTACGCTAAGCAAAACAAAACAAAAAGACTTTTCAGAGAAAAAAGATTGCACATTTTGTGGGATACCTATTTTCCAAGTTCATCCTCGCTGAAACAACTGTGGGCAACAAGTGTTTGTGTGAACTTCTAACCCGATAAAAAACAAATTCGGTAACGGTGAGCCAAGAAAAGTCATGTCTGCCCCTGTGCACTACGATCAAGAGCCTGCTCAGCCAGTTTGGCAACTGACTGCAAGTCCCCAACACTGACAGTTAGATAGCACAGTATTCAGCAGGTTCATTGTGTGGATCGAGCCAACCACCCGCCTCCCCTCACTGGTCCCTCTCCTGATGCCACAGGGTGGGGTGCGGGGCAGCGGTAAACATGTTCCCAGGGCTGGAGTCAGCACTCCCAGGGCTGCTGGGAGCCCCATGGCTCAGCAAAGCTGCAGAAGAGGCTGGTCAGCGTTAGGGCTTACGACACACCAAACCTTTTCACATAAAAAGCGCTTAGGCTCGGGGGTCCGGCCTCGCGGACAGGGCCAAACACTATTGTCAGAGTGCACGCACTGACTACTCTGTAGGCTTTACTGTACTCACATCAGAAGTATCTCTGTGTGTGCAGTGATCCAGGCATATCTGCTCCTTCCTAGATCAAGGCTCACTTTGGTCTTTGGTCCAAATGACAAAAAGTTGCATGTTTGAAGTTGGTACTCAGAGCTGAATTGTGCAAAAGCAAACCTTGTAAACAGGTTACATGGATTTATAAGAAGCTTGTGTATTGACAGATTTGTCATCAAAACACTAAACATACATATAATATGATATTGTATTCTCTGAAAGGTTCAGAAAGCTCCAGGAAAAGCTTGTAAGTGACCCTTGAGTTAAGGTTTTGTCCAAGTATACATCCAGTTCCAATCCCTGTGTTGAAACTGTCTGCACACTTGGACTTTATGTCTCTGGAGTTGATACAATTTAAGAAAACATATAGCAAAATATTTGACTCGAGACTTCAACACATTACATCCTGGCTTGTATTACAACCTGGAAGACTTTGCGGTGTCGTCTGAGATGTTTCAGAACACAGTGTGACATATAAAAACCACAATGCAGGTGTCTGAAGACCGACATCTTTAAGCGTCTCACTTATTTGATGTCGCCTACAGTGTCGTTCTTAAACGGCTAATCGATGTAATGAAATGATCCGAACCGCTCCAAGCATGCTTGTTATGATCATTGTTACTTGCGCGTTCAAACTTACAGGACGACGCGGTGTCTGAGAGATTCATTAGCTGTTGCAGGAGATAAACCAGTGACCTTTTAGCTACAGGATTGGCCACTAATCCACAGTGAAACCTGGATGTGTGTGTGTGTGTGTGTGTGTGTGTGTGTGTGTGTGTGTGTGTGTGTGTGTGTGTGTGTGTGTGTGTGTGTGTGTGATAGAACAACATTAGGAAGATTAGTTATGGCGGAGGAAAAGCTCCTAGAAACAACAGGAATCATCACAGATTAGTTTTAACAGTGTGTCTCTCATCAGATAGTGATCTGTTGGAGGAAAGGCCTGAACAATGGACATGTTTCCACAAGTCTTACACTAAAATTAACTGTATAAATATTCCCATTAACAAAAATAGTTTGTTACGTAATTTTGGAAAAAATAAATAACACAATCTGTCTTTCACAAATGTTTTTGTGACTCTTCTCTGCTTGTGCTAAAAAACTATATCATAGCATTCATCATTATACCATAATTACTTCTTGTGGTGTTCAGAAAAAGTTACATAGGCTTGCTTTAAAGCGTGAACCAGTGGCCATAGAAACCTAAAGCCTACCTTTCTTTCACATGCCAGCATTAGCCTGTGTAGGATGAATGTGTATTCGGACACATTGTGTTGTGCTGCACACCTTTGCACATGTTTTTTCTTTCTCACTTATTGGAATTAAAGAATCCATTTTGTCCACCTTAAATCCAAGCTGACCACCGTCTCCGTCTCAGCCTACAGCCTTCAAATCTACTCTCTCTGTGAGTCGTTGTTTCACAATCAAAACATAGTATCGTGAAATATACACCACAGAAAAGTCATGTTAAGTGTAGCAAGTCCAATAGGTGATGCTGAGGGTTTAGTGAAGTACACAGACGTGCAAACGTTTGCATGCTGCTCTAACATTTCACAGCCGTGTTATGAGGATTACTGTAGAAAGAGGTATGATGGGTGGATACTAAAACTGGAACAAACAATTAGCAGTTTTAAAGCAAAGTCGCTGTTTCATTAAGATCCAACCGTCTATAACAAGAATCAGTTTACTTAACTTTTTATAAGTAAGAAAGTATTGCAGCTACTTTCTCAGATGCTCACAAAAGCGGTTGTTTTTTCTTTATGAGTGTAGGGCAGAATTAAGAATTAACAACAGGCTTAAACCAATAAAGAGGATGATAAAAGTTAATAAGATTAAAAAAAACAGGGAGAGGAAGCTGTGCCAGACGTAAACTCTGCACATATGTGCTTCAGCGGTGCGGCTGCTGTGTTTTCTCATGCAGTAAGTCGCGAGGGGAACCACAAAAACTGTGGGGATGTTCAACAAGTGGCAGGAGTCCACCAGAGCAGTTCAAGCCCAACCTATCAGTGCACAGAGGAGAGGAAGCAGAAAACTCTCGAACACTGACATAAGCCTAGCAACAGGCTTCCACCAATCACGGGGCAGAACAACAGTTACAGGAACCAATCTTCTCTGCCTCTCTTGTTTCTCTCAAAAAAAGAAAGAAAAGGAAAACAGAAAAAAAAGTTTTGCCGAGGTATGAAGTTCACTGAACAAACTAATCTGGTTTGTTTCATAGAGTTTACAGATGTATTTGTAGTAACTTTTGTCTGTTTGAGTTTCTGCGGCAAAAAGTAGAAAAACAAAAGTCTCCTAACTGCACAGCAAACACAGGCTCGCAACAGCAACTGGGAAAAGCAACTTCTTTTCTCAAAGTAAACAGATAAACTCTCAATCCTGCTGTGACTGTTTTTAACAGTAAATCAATACTTTTAAATACTATAGATAGTTTTAAATGTGTGCACAAAGACAGAAAACTGCAGACTAAGAGGGTATCCCCCACCCCACTCTTCAAACACAGCTCTCGAGCCTGTTCACAGAGCATTTAACTGAGCAGACTGGAGGGTTAACCCTTACCTGACCAAACCTGCAGACCTTTTCTCTCATCTTGCACAGCATTACAAAAAAAAAACTCTGAAACTGGTGCTAAGTTGTCAAAACCTGTTGAACATAAACTTCAGAGTGAGAAGTGAGGGTGAGATGTGTAATCTTAATTTTCATCTGATGCCGAGATTTATGAGCCACAGTTGAGTCAATGTGGGAATTATCTGGACTAGAGTTGCCTTTTGGCCTTCTTTGAGCAACTCTTGGTCCCTTTTTTCCCCAGTCGCCTCTTCTCTGATCTGTGTGTTTTCTGGCAGGCTATCAGAGTGGAGCAGTCTCGCCAAGCGCCGGCTTTCCTGAGAGGAGAGGCGTGCCCCCCCCAAGCCAGCGGGTCCTGGACCAGCGCACACCAACACTGAGAGGAAGCAGCGTTCCCTGGATTCTATGAAACGCAGAGGAACCTCGGAGACCTCAGGGAGCACACAGAAAAGAGAAAAAAAAAAGACCTCCAGATCGAGGTATCTGGGACAAAGGATAACCTGTCTTTTATGGCTCTATACTGCCAGGTGTAAACATGCACATGCACATACACAATTCTCTAAATAATATGCATGTACATTGGGCTACAATACAGGAGAAAAGGCGTTGGCCTGCAACCCCTGTGTGCACGTGAGGAAGAGTGAGTTCCCGGGGATGTTATTATTACAGGGAGAGGGCAGCTGTCACAATACAACAGGCTCCAACAGAAAAGGTCCCATAGAAAAACAGAAAATACCAAACCCTTCCCCTGCTATCTTTAGCTTGTTATGACACAGTCACCACAAAATCAATGAAATACTCTCCGTTTTGGTTAGCCTGTCCTCTTTTCTCTCGATATTCTCTCTATTACTCTAACAACAACCCCAACTGTCCTTTGACTCCCCCTCTTTATAAGGTTTAGTGATGGGAAACACAGGAGATAACAGTCCAGAGGTGCTGGCCAAAGTTCAAAAGGCAAAACTTGTATCCGAGTTTTGCAAAGGTTTCAGATACTGAAGACGGTCTACTGTTATCCAAAAACATGGGACGAACAAAGCTGACCTTACAACAGCATTAGGACTCTAACAGCCCCAAAGAAAACAGCCCCTCTGCTCTGACGCTGCAGCGTGCCTCCTGGCATGCACAGCTGTTTTTTTTTTCTCTCTCTGACAAGACCTCGGCTCTGCTGACTGAGCAGAAAATGACTCATCTCACTGGGAGGCTGGCCAAAAAGTTGTTGATCATCACCCTGTAATTCTTAATGGCCACTGTAAACCCAGCACAAAAGAACCAACCCTTCACCTGTCTCTGTGAGAATACAGAACAGAGGTGATTCATTCCCAAAAACACCAATAAACAACAAGTTCACGGCAGCAGCTTTACAGCAGACGGCGCTCCGGCTCGTAATCAAAGTGGCTGGTTTGGCTCATCAGCCACTGAATCAAAAGGCAATAAAAGCTTGATGAACTGTTGAGCCCAGCAGAGTTTTATCATTTCAAACAGGCGAGTCGATTAACTCTTTTTATATAACAGAAGAAGAAGCGTTGACAGTCCTGAGAGCAGCGAACCAGTCTGAGGTATATCAGCTTGGAGAGTAGACAGAAACCCTGATAAAGTCTGATAAATGACATCATTGAGGCTGCAGCAAAGATTAGAAACTTTGCTCTTATGTTCTTTTGTTGACGCCAGTTTCACTTCTCTTTTTCCACCATCTATCCTCTCAATCTGTAACCTTCACCGGAATATATTTTGATTGCAAAGTTTAGAGTGGATGTGATACTGCTGTACTTTAGTGGGGGAGGAAGTGATATGGCCTAATCGTTGCCCTCAGAAACATTTTGGCCGTGTCCTATTACTTCATCAATAGGCAATGAGCCCCGGTACTGAATGGCAGAACAAAATAGCTGGCAGAACCTCATTTGAGTGCGACATCACGTCCACTGCCCCATTAATGTTTAATCGTTTATGAAATGTCGGTTTGATTAGGTGGAAACTCAATCACCTTGGTCGCTGTCCTCCTCACCTGCCGTCATTAAACATTTTCAATAATTTTCGAGATTATTTTAAGACGGTGATGTTTCGTATGACTTTAAACAGTGGAGACAGAAGACAGAAGACAAAGAGTAACAGTGGAAATCCTAATTGAAATAGTAAAAAGGGTATTCAATTAATATTTTCACTTCCTTTGTAAATAGTTAAATATTACTGATTACTATTTCCCCATTGGGACTTGAATCTCCTCCACATTATGTTGAATTTAAAGGAGATTAAACAGGTTTATGTCAGTGAAGTTATTATTTCTTATTTACTTTTGCTACGACTTTGCACCTTATGCAATTAACCATTGTGTCAAATTTAACCCTCTGAAAGTAATTTCATGAAACAATGTCTCCTTGATTTCAGGTAGACAAAAGCAGGCCCGATTTCATCAGCTGTAGCTAGCTAGCTAATTAAGCTAACGTTAGCTCCATAATTTTGTTACAAATGTCGTCTCTGGCTGACTTTTTAATGTTTGACTCGTTCCACAACGACAATCCTGTTAACAGATCTTAAATATGGACTTGATGGCTACACACATTATATAAAGATAAAGCTGCAGGTAAATAAATCAACATCCAGAGCAGTTGATGATCCATGAAGCAGACATGGAAACAAAGGAGCAGCATTGTTCTCGTATTGCAAAGTACAGCCAGTAAGATACAGTATTATTAAGTGTGATAAGGAAACATGTAAGATTAGACTGTTATTTTTGTTCCAACATAACTGAATGCTAAGTTTACATATTTGGACAAGCAAGACGGAGGTTGTAAGTTAGGCTTTATTGTTCATTTTTCTAAACTTGGAACTCTACAAGAGAAAAGGCTTTGAGGGTTAGGACTAACCCGTGTGCTTGGCAAACTACTGCTATCTTGATAACGAGTTTGGCCGGAGCTGCTGGAGTGTAAACTTCCCCAAATCCAATTAAGAGCAGGACAAACCTGCTGATGCTACCTTACACTCTACATCAAGGACCCGTTTCCAGTTGAGAATGTGTAACCCTATAAACCAATGTAGTATGAAATGCTCCTCAGCTTTGGAGGTAACGCTGGGTTACAAATGTAGGAGGTAAGTTAGATAGCCACATCTTACATTAGAGCAGATACACACACAGTTAAATCCATTCCTTACACTTCTGCTCTTGGGTTTCGTGGTTTTAGAAAGGCTAACAAACTCTTTAAATGCAGAGTTGTGAGGCAACATGGGCTGTTTTTCCTCCAAGCACCACCTGTTTAATAGTTTCACTCTCCTGGGTGAGCTCTGAATCGACCGGGCCAATAAAAGGTCAATAGAAGAAGTCTGAATAACAGTATACAGTATGTACCTTCTAATAAACTGTAGGCCTACAACTGTCATAAAAGTGTACAGATTACAGCTTTGGACTTTGCACCACAAATTAAACTTCAAGCAGAGGTCCAAGATGACATACAGAAAATAAACCAGCAGACTTAATGTGTGCAAACAGAAGCAACATAAACAAACTGTAAAATAGTACATGTACATGCATGTTGTCAGATTACTCCCAGTGAGTTCCTCAAACACAAGCACATGACATGAGATCATGTGTTTGTGCAACAAGACAACAATAGAAAAATGAAGAAAATGCGAGGCACATTATGTTCTTGGCCTAAAATATATTCTACACAAACAGTGCATGTAATGCATGTTACTCCCGTGTCTCACAGAAAATACCTATTGAAATGTTTAAAAACTGTAAAATAATAAAATCATTATAATAATAAAATCTAAGTTTAGCAGCTTTTGCAAACTCTCACCTGTTAAGTAATCTTTTTAGGGAGAAAATTGTTTTTATTAGCATATAATATAGCTATATTCACAAATATTGTACAGGTTTGCATTTATCATGTTTACATGCTGCATTTGCTGGATGTACATTAAAGCTGCAGGATGAGAAGAAAATATTATTATATCATTATCCAAAGCCCAGACTCTTTAGAGAGTGTTCGTAGTTATTCTCACAATATCAGTTCTTTGGGGTTATTTATCAATAAATCCATCTTGAACTTTTAATTTGAACTATCCCTTTAAAAATGTACTGCGCTTGTGTGTATACTTGTTCTTCACTTTTATACAAACTCTCCATGGACCTCATAACCCTGACAGAAGTGCGTGTGTGTGTGTGTGTGTGTGTGTGTGTGTGTGTGTGTGTGTGTGTGTGTGTGTGTGTGTGTGTGTGTGTGTGTGTGTGTGTGTGTGTGTGTGTGTGTGTGGTCCTCTGGCTCATGCCACAGGTAGTGTTGGACATATTTGCTCTGTGGTTAATCAATAACAGGCCTGTGGGACCAAGAAAAGAACAAACCAACGGCCATATCATTCCCCTTGTGGACTCAAGTCTGATTCAAATATCTCTCTAACTTTGAAGTGTCAGATATAAATCAGGAGATAAGATGGCTTCTGTCCAGTGCAGCATTAGCTGATTGTATTGCTGAGGTGTGCATAACATTAGTCAGTTGTCAATTCATGCAACAAATACATTTCTGTTTTTAAAATCAGAAAGTTGTTACTTTTAAGATTTGTATTCGTCGTACTTTTTTCCCCTACATAACTCAAATAGGTAGACGCCATTGTGTTAAGTGACGGTGTTCCTATTAGTGTCAGGTTTGATAAAAAAAAATAGTGAATCTATGAATAAGTTGATAGGCAGTAATAGCACACGGTTTAGCTAACTCAGCTAAATTTGCACTGTGGCGTGACTGGAGTAATGTCGGAAAGTTGTGAGTATCCACATCATTTTGAAAAGAGGAAGAAAAAGGATACGATCATCATGATGAAGTAAAGTATGCACCCAACAGGGAAGAAATGTAAAGCAATGCAACAGGGTTGTGACAAAAAATAAGGCCTTTTAAACTAAAAAAAGATGGAAAAAATGCGTCTCAAAGACTGTGGAGCTTAAATGCTGCTGATTATGTGAAATTCCATACTTTGACTAAATAAATGTGCAAATGTATCAAACAAGTGATCTAAATTCAAATGCATGAACTCATACTTACTAGCAAAGAAAACATTTGTGTAGTTCATATTTGACACTAATCATAACTTTTTAGACGACCAATCTAGCCAAATGCATGACTTTTATCGGTGACATCCCTCATCAGTGATTATGTCACACATAATGGATGTTGGGGGTTAAAGAGGGCATTCACAATGAATGAAAAGATGGAGGGTGGAAAGAGTGATGAGAGAAGAGTGATAAAAGGTAAAGAGGACAGAGGGAGAGGATTATTTGACCAGTGTGCGGAGAGAAAGCGCCTCGTACCTTATCATGGATAAGCAAACACCCCACACCGTCTGGAGTGACATCATTGTCCCTGAGAATCAATAACCAGCCACTTCCTGTGCAGCGGGAAAATCGATGACTCTGTACACTAGATTACCTATCTGTGCCCACTCACCTGAGGAGGCACACACACACTACACCCAACTAATGCACACACTGTAATGCAGAGCACATACATGGGGAGCATTAACAGAAACAATCCCACTGTCACAGATTTCACCAAGGGGAACAGTATTTGTGCAGCTTCAGTGCAAAGTCAGCCCATTATGGGATTAGTGGCAGCCACAGCGTGGTGTGTTGAAGTCTAAAGGGGATAATGGCTCTGCCAAATCAGATTTCTGTCAGGTTTCCCACACTAGCACACACACCTAAATATCAAAGCAGCATGGCTTAGCCACAATCCGAAAATCTCCCAGATCCCCCTGCTTTCCTCAAGAACATGTGTCAACCTCTATTCTCAATCTACAGTATATTATTCTGCAATAAAGGCTGAGTTCAGGGTTAAAAAGGTATTAAACACACACACACACACACACACACACACACACACAACTCCTCGTAAATTTTGTCACCCATAAACGAGTGTCTATGTGGTATGAGCTTTAAGCACCATTGAAAAAACTTTAGCTGGATGTGATCACAAGATTCTTTCAGCTAAGCAAGAAGAAAAAAGAAAAACATGGCCACGGGCTTGTTTTTCTCACTAAATGTCTGTGAGCAAAAGTTCAGCATCATGAGCACGGCTCTTAGATTGCTGCTGTTCCCCTGCCAAGGCGAGTAGGAGAAGAGCAGGCAGCTAACTGACAGCACTGGATTGGGGAATAATGAGTAACTGAGCTCAGTACAGTCCCACATCAGAGAGAGAGAGAGAGAGAGAGAGAGAGAGAGAGAGAGAGAGAGAGAGAGAGAGAGAGAGAGAGAGAGAGAGAGAGACAGAGAGAGACAGAGAGAGACAGAGAGAGACAGAGCGTGCAACAGGAAGGAGACGGGATAAGAGACAAGATAGAAATGGAAACAGAAGGTGAGAAAAGTATCAAACAACACTTTCAAATCACCAAATACAGCCTGAGACAAATGTGTGATCAGAAAAGTTAAACTGACTCTCGCGCTCGTATTCAAATGAAGAAAAAAGAGAAGAATAATAAGCACAGTGTGTTAACTTCCTGAGGTGACGAAGATAAAGATGCATTAGCTGAGTGGGTGTATTTCTTTCTCTACACAGACCGGATTGGGTTTCAATATCACTTAAAGTGCTGTTTATTTCCGATGTTGGGTTAGCCACAGCAGACATTTCCGTGTTGTTTATGTTTTGGTAATACAAAACATGACTGTGTCCTCACCTGCTGCGCCGTATGTTCACATCCTGCAGAGACCCCAAATGCCACAGAGAAAGCCCTGTGTTATACCAGCATGGCCAAGTTGGGCTTCTGAGTAAAGATGGTCAACCCAGTCACTAATCAGTACTCGCTGATATTCATTTTAAATGACCTGTCTTTCTTGACAGTCTGAATACACAAATGATTGTCCGTGGCGGAGGTCTCCGAGTGCAGTTTTTCCTGTGACAGTTTCAGATTTCCCCACCTCCTACACACTAGTTTTCCCAACGTGTTCATGAAGGCTAATGATGAGATTCATAACAACAGTGTGCATGGATGTGTGTGTGTTGTTTTCTGTGTCTGCAAGTGTGCGATCATGCACACACGTCTAGAGAGGAAATCTATTCTTTTGATGCACCGGAGCAAAGTTTTGGCCTATAGCCTTAGAAATCTCTGACCCTACACTAACCCGACTGTAAGGCCGAGTCAGCTCGCACCGTGCAGAGCACCGTCCTGCTGGGTGAGGCTGCGTTCTCTACAGGACCCCCACAGGAAAGCTTCACACAATACTTGGCTCTCTTTGAGGTAGACACACACATTAACGGCACAGAGGCGCACACACAGAGACAGATTAGGACAAATTTACACACTCACACATAAAAGGAAAGTACACAATCCCTCTCACATATGTTAAATGTACTAGTTTGCACACACACACACACACACACACACAGTGTCTCAAGCAGACAATGGACAGTGGAACTGTGCCATAAGGGAAGGCTGTTGTCCAGTCACTGGGCAACTGGGGCAGCAGATGGTCATCTTCCCTTCCACTAACACCAGTCAGGAGGGAGGAGGGAGGGGTGAGGCTCAGCAGAGTGGTCTCTGTCTCTGAGCGAACACCTTTCACCAAGTACATGGGAATGACTCAGCCACGTAACCCATAAAGCAAATGAGCTGGACACTGATTATCTGCAAGTCTGCACGGAGTTACGGCGCAGAAATGGAAAGTTTACAAGACCCAGATGCTCTGAGTGAAAAACGCACGGAAGGGTATTGCTTTCGGTCGTGTTTGAAATGAATGCCACAGGCTGAAAAAGTCAGCCGAACAAACTTGGGTAAACCACAAACATGGCAGAGAGTGAGAGTGAGCTTTAGTAGGAAAAGGCAAAAGTAGGGGAAAGGTCAATTCTGAGATGAAGAAGAGAAGAAAGAAAAGCAGAAGGGAGGGTTTCATATCCTGTTGACCAGTTGCTGCCTCTCAGCGTGAACATTTGATTGGAGAGAATGTGTATGTGTATGTATGCAGAATAGAGAGAGAGAGAGAGAGAGAGAGAGAGAGAGAGAGAGAGAGAGAGAGAGAAGAGAGAGAGAGAGAGAGAGAGAGAGAGAGAGAGAGAGAGAGAGAGAGAGAGAGAGAGAGAGGGAGGAGCAAGAGCCTCGAGCCTACTGTGTGTGCACTGTGAAAAACTGTTTATATTCTTTGCTTGTCTCAGCCTATGTTAATGGAGGCCAGTATTTTCTCCCTCTTCTATTTTCTGTAGCGTGTCAGAAGACATGTTTTGGGGTGGCTAAACCCATAACAAGACTCATCTTACATAAATAAAGGACTTATTGGCTGTGGCGGGCCGGCAGATGCGGGAGAGACATGTGAGCTATTTGTGCTCTTGTGTAAAAAGATGTAAAGCCCTGAAAACAACTTTGTATGAATGGAGCCTCTGTGTGCGCGCATAGTGCACCTCCTTCAAGAATACATGTTTGTTAGAGAGAGTTACATCACAGTGAAGAGAGAGAGAGAGAGAGAGAGAGAGAGAGAGAGAGAGAGAGAGAGAGAGAGAGAGAGAGAGAGAGAGAGAGATTAAAGAAAAGCAAGGAGAAGAGAAAGTGACAGAACAGGGAAAGTGGGACAAGGTGTAAAAAGAACAAAGAGAAGCGAACCGTTGATGGTGTAGTCAATAGACGTGGAGGAAATACTGTACATGTAAGTGCACGAGTTAGATCTGTAACCTCACTTTCTGTTTACCTGACACCCCAGTCCACCCAGTCCAAGTCCTCCCTCCGGGGTTTTCATCATCGCCTTGAAGCAAATCCCCCCCCCCTGATCGTTGATGTTGTTTTTGTCAATGGGACAGTTCAGAACAATGTGGTCGGAGCAGGATTCACGGCATGTCTGAGGGCCGGCTGACGCATTAGTCGTCTCAGTGAGAAGCAGCGCAGTTCATGCCTGTGTGTGTGTGTGTGTGTGTGTGTGTGTGTGTGTGTGTGTGTGTGTGTGTGTGTGTGTGTGTGTGTGTAAATGTATGTCAGCAGTTAAATTGTCAAAAAAGGTGAGAAATTACTGCATTGGGTGACTGACATGACATGTCTTGTTATGCAAGTGTTTTTCTGTGGCCCGTACTGAACGACACAAAAACAAAAAACCGTTTGTATTGCTCCGAGGTGCCTGGGATCCATCCAGTGTTTTTTCATCCTGCAGTCTTTCTAAGAACGCGCTGGTGGATTCCTAAAAAGCTTGAGGACAAAGCCGCATTTTAGTACTCAACTATTTCAACATGCTTGTGAAAAACAACATTGCGTGCCAAGTGTACTCTTAAGTAAATCCTTTCATAGATTTTACTATAACACTATAGGGTCATCAGAAATACTGTAAGTCACATCCTATACTTCTTATTTCCCCCCCTCAACCCCCACCCTCCAACAGTACCACCCTATACCCCCTTATTTATTCCCTTCACATAAACACATCTCTGAATAACAGTTCAGACTGCGAGAACGAGGCAACAGAGGGCTGAGGGTAAAAGAGAGAGAGGGGGAGAAGAAGGGGGGGGGGGGGGGTTTAACCTATATAGTAAGCCATGTTTCTTTCCCTTTGGGCTCCCAGCAGACTCCGCTTCAGTTTGATAAATAGCAGGCCCCCTCAAAGCAACAGATGCTACGGCTCAAACCCCAGCAATTTTGTCGGCTCTGTGAAAAAACCCAAAACAGAAAGCCCTGAGCCAGGGCCCTCCACGGCTGTTCCACATACTGACAGCCTGCCTGAAGAGGAACACTGAGAGTATGAACAGCGCACATGGAAAACAGGGCCCCTTCTCATACCACTCTGCAGCCCCCCTGCTGCAGAAACAACCCAGTTACAGTAGGCCGTCAAGTCCCCAGACTTCCAAAACAGCGACTCCTTCCCCAGCTCAATAATGTTGCTGCACTTTCTGCTCAATTTCAAGGCTTTTTACATAATCTTTCTTCCTCGTATCTGTGCTCCGACACCACAATCATTGCTACTTTTCTTTATCGGCTTGTCCCAGTTACAAACATTCCCCCTGTGACTTCCAGGCATCTCATCACGCCGACACTCCTACAGCTGAAATGATTATACATCACGAAAAATAAATTGTGAAGGGACGAGGCAAATGTGTTTTCCACGCCGTTTTCTGTGAATGCTGAAAAACACTGGCTTCTTGAAAAGTGTTTTTCTCTCTGCAGACAGATTGTGTTTTCTCTTTAGAGCCAGACAGAGGCCTTTATTTGGGGGACAGTTGTGGGCTGTGTAAGAGAAGGCTCTGAAGTGGGGTTGTGCAAGTTGTTTTGTTTGAAAGACAACATTCTGTGGGTGAGATATTTAGGGGCAAAGTTTGGGTTGCGAGGTGTGAATGAGGTGTTTGATTAGGAGCATTCATGCAATCAGCACTTTTTTTGAGTGATATTTGGGGAAGGCGTCTGGGTGCAAAGGCCTAGCCTCTCAAAATCAGTCCAAAAGTCAGACCGTCTGTAAGACTAGACTGACACGGTCATGGAAAGAATGTTATTTTATGCCTCTTACAGGGCACATGACAGGCGAGTTTCTGTTTTTGTCTACTGGTCGCTTTCACAGGACCTGCTTTTAGAAATGCTCCTGAATTCTTCCTGTTTTGTTTCGCCTCCATCTGGTTTTTATGCACTGTAATTTTCCATTTTGAGAGAAATAATTAACTTAAACTTAAACTACTGCTCCAGAATGTAGGACATCAGTCAGGGCCATAAATTCACCAGCTATCTGTTGCGTGTGTGTGTGCGTGTGCGTGTGTGTGCGTGTGTGTTAAAAGTGCATATTTCCCTAAAGTACTTCATAAGAGCTCAGGAGTGAATTCTACCACAGGGCGAGATACGGGACAGGTCCTCGTATCAGACGCCGCCATGGTTTCTATGGCAGCCACATACACACATGGAAACAGTCTCATGACCTCAGACGGGCCAGAGACGCTTCGAGAGGGTCAAGATACAGTGACACTGACCAGAGCTCTAAAAATGTGAGCCTGAACCTGTCTGTGCATCTACTCCACCTCACTGTCAATAAGAACGTCCACCCTCAGATACTGCTACACTGAGGATACATCCACACGAATGGAAAACTATGGCGCAGACGCCAACGTTCGCATCCTGATTGGGTCTCATCAGTCACGACGTACCCTTCTCTGATTGGTCATGCTCCAACCACGTAGCCAGAGGTGCTTTCATGGATAACAAATTACAGGTCTTGTTTATGCTAGCAGGTGTTGTGCAGTTCCATTCTAAATGTTATAATGCTACTACTGCCTACACGCCTTTAAGGCAAGCTATTAATTGAGCGATTTGCGACAATTCCTGGCACGCACATACCCAGTGTACATGAAAGGTCATGTGATATGTCGTGTTAGTACGGCCTTACATTTATGATTGATCCGATGTTCGACTTCACTGTAATTATATTTCAGTAACAGAATTTTAAAAGCGGCAATCAAAAGTGAGCACACTGGCGCATAAAAAAGGTACTGCTGACCTGACTTCACCTTAACCATGTACAGTAAGACTTTTCAGGAGATCATGGCAATACATTTTATGTTTCTACACGATATGGGTTTAGGCTTGGTTTTCTGTGACCTGTGTGTTCAGTCCTCTTTAATTTGTTTCCTCCAGAAAGCCTGCAAGTTGCACAGAATTAGTTTTTATCTTTTGCAGGAGCAGCAGTTTTTAAATGTTGCTTAATCCCGTTATCATTGTTACTTTTCTTTATCGAATTGTTTCAGTTACAAACACTCTCCATGTGACGTCAAGGCATCTGCCCACGCTAACACTCCTACAGCTGAAATGATTATACAGTATGGAACATATCTGTATTTATTTATTCATCTAATTATTTGCTTGTGTTTATCCAAATAAACAATTTATCAAGGTGATACTGTAAAATGGTCCATGTCAAGGAAGAATCATGTATTTTGCAAACTAAATTAGTCAATTATTGATAACTATGTGCATTTTTTTAAAGTTTGCATCCCTAAACATTACTCTTACAAAATGTAGCGCATAACAATTATTTAGTTCAGTTTATTTGATATGGACATCACAGTATCATTGAGTCATATCAGGCAATCTCTCTTTATCCCGATTACAAAACAGCTAAATAATCTCTAACTGGTGTAATACCAGCACAAACAAGCAGCCAATAAGGTCTGCAAGGGTCAAAACAACAGCACCCAGACAGGAAGCAGAAACATTTCTCTGTGTTGCAAGAAATAGCCGTTTCATCAATGATGGAGAAGTGCTAACCACACAAACAAGAGCCAAGATTTCCTTTTTGTTTGCTTTTCTGTAAAAGTCTGAGCCAGCAGTGTTGACCCCGTAACCTCTCGGCAGGTATCGGTGACGCAGGAGCAAAATGACCAAGAAAAAAAATAATAAGATATGAAATTCAAAGTAACAGGCTGGTTTGTGACAAGATTTTCCCAAGCTGTGACATCACTGTGGGAAAGTTACTTCATGTCTTTTCTTATCGGGCCTCTGACCTCAGAGGTGTCAGGTGATGTTTGTGCGCACAGCGCGAGGGTCACATCAAAACACAGCAGAGAAGTTCTGTGGCCCACTTTCCGTGTGCAGGCTCATCAACAGCTGCATGTGCTTCATGTACAGAGACACACGCCAACATACACAGTCATACACAGTAGATTTCATAAAGTTGGAAGACATGAAGGAAGCCTGACTAAGATTGTGGTAGCGCAGGAAGGAAGTGGAACACACCCCTTGGATCTGAACAGGAAGCAGCCAGGAAAAGAGGACTCTGACAGGACAGGCACGCACACACACACACACACACACACACACACACACACATTCAGAGACTTGCAGCTCCATGGTTATGAGCTTGAACACTGACCGTGACATAAAATTAGGAAGCGTCTTAAGTGAAAGGTGGCTTGTGAACTTGCAGCTGTGTCCTTCATTAACTTTTCAGTACAATTCAGTATTCAGACATTCTCTTTAAATGGAGAGAGAGTTGCATTATGGGTCGTTGATAGCCTTAATGTTGCTAGGCACACAGATCCACACACTAACACACACAGGACTCATCCAAAACCGGCGATGTTGACGGTGAGGTATGTGAGTGCTGGATAGTATAGCAGCGACCTAGTGACCAATGACCTTCACTATTTTGGCCACGTTTGCCATTGCATGAAATGTCGCCTCATTTGTGACTCCTCACAAAAGGTGATAATGGCTTCACATTCTGATGTTGCAAGCAAAAAAGTCAGTTTTCCCCGTCTATACGTCAACACTGAAAACTGAGTTTCTGAAAAGCTTCACACTGGAAGAAGTTTTACAAAAGCTTTGGGTGTGGACGAAAGGCCAAAACACAAAGAAAGAGCTACATTCAAAAAATATAAATCGGCACGTGTGTACACTATGACACCAACGCCCTCACAGGCTGACAAAACAACTGTTGACGGTTCCGGACAAATAGTCTGGATTATGACTAACTGCGATAGATGACAAGCTGAGAATCAACAAATGGCTGAAAGAGTGCGAGTAAGTTTTATTGCATTTTTTGTGTCTGTTATGTGCTTTTGTGTTTCAAAAGAACTCAAAGCCTGAGGACACATTCAACACGCTTGGCTCCATAGAGATCCTCAACAATGACCTGCAGGCGTACAATATATGTTTATATGTCTCACACACACACACACACACACCCACACACACAGTTAATAAGTAGAGTCAGAGAGGGGATGGCTGGTGTCTACGCGGGGTACTGTTTCTCACAGGCATGTTAATGGACAGGTCACCATAGCTGCTCTTAATATTCCTCCTCTGACTGCAGGGTCAACAGTGTTGTTGTGTGCAAATGTGTACCTTATGTGACTATGTTTGTCATTCAACTATCACTTGAAGCCCCCGCTGTGCTGCACAGTCTGTAATGATGAGCTAGTTTCATCCAACACAAACACCTAAACCTGTGGCTAATTAATTCTAGATAGCAGCAGGAGTGTTTTACACCTTCTTGCCATATTTACTGCAGTCGCTGAGCAAAGAGAGCTGGAGGTGTATATCTGATGGATGCGGTGTGAGCAACAGTTCTGAAACTTAAGCAGAAGAATGGAGAATTAGCATCTCAAACACGCTTTCTCTAAACTTTTCAACGTTGGATTGTTGAATGTTGGCGACCATTTCTGTAACTTTTCCAAACAGACAATCCGACATTCACACCCACTTCACTTCACTTCACTTCACTTCACTTCACGCGATTGTCCAGCTGCGCGGAGGCGAGACATTAAGCAGGGTTTGAACTTCTCTCTCAAGCTTTGGTATTTCATTTTTCACACAACTCCCTCTGTACCTTTTATGTGCAACACTATGAATGCATTCCAAGATAGATCGCCTGAAAACATTTGCCGGTATCACCATATTTTAGCATTATTGAGTCGCAGCCGTCTCTGTGGCGGCTTTTCATCCTGCCTTCGAGAGAGGCCGCGAGGACACGGCTAATTTTCGCTTACAGACATCGTTGGACGACACTTATTACACAAATTAACTAGCTCTTCAAACAACGTGATTATCTATTATCACACACACATACTGTAGTGTGAAGTCATGTAAAGCCATTACATGTCTTGTGTCTATATACTACAAGAGGAAAACAAAAACTTGAAAGAATTAAAAGGAAGGCAGAATCATAATGAGGGCATTTATATTGAGAGACAACTGTAAAGGTTTCCACTGAGGTCGGTTTACTCCTCAATAACTTTGATTACATCATCGAATTGTGACCGCTGGAGCCTCCCAGCTACTAATTTCTGAGGTTTATTTATTATTTATATGTATTTATATAGACAAAAGCAAGCAGCCAGTGCCTAAAAGTGAAGGTCTTTAAAATGACATGCACGTGTGTGTGTGTGTGTGTGTGTGTGTGTGTGTGTGTGTGTCAGTGTGGCTAACATTCTCCTGATCTTTGCTGCGCGGGGGCCTTGTCTAAAGCAGCTGCATGGGCTATCTGCCAAAAATAACCACTCCCACTCAATCCTCTCCAGCTCTGTCTTTTCATTGTCTATTCAGCATCTCCAAATGTGCGCAAGTTTTTTTTTTTCTTCCCTAATTCCCAGTATTATCTCACCTCAGCCATCTCGCAAACTCCCTGTGTGCCCATTTGTCTTCTTTCCCTCAGACTATCGCTTCCTCTCTCCCTTTTCTCTTCCTTACGGAGACTACAGAGAGCGGAGCCCCTGACGTTGATAAGGAAAAAACCTGCAACAAAGCAGACCCATCTGTTAATATGAAGTCGAGAAGGCACGCAGTTCCCACTGCTCGGTGCTTCTCCAGGCTGGCTCCTCTCTTTGTTTTGGTTTCTGGTCCTTCCCTTTTCCTTTCTCCATGTTTTTTTGGCTGTTCCCACTGCAATATCAGTGTCCAGTGTGTTTTCATGACTCTTCACTGTGCATGCGTCTAATTTCCTGACCCAAATGTGTGCTATGAGGAAATGCAAAACATATACTAGAGGACGTATCAGTTTTGGGCCGGTGCAGAATGTCACACCGAAGTGCCAGAGTACAGAAATAAACCCCCTGCAGCCGTCACTCTTACCCCGGGGTTACATAACACTGAGGGGCTGAGGTGGTGGTGGTGGTGGTGGAGGGGTCACATGACTCTCAGCAGGTTGCACCTCGGGTCATTTAGCCTGGGAATACAGCTTATAAGGTCTGCTGGCATCTGTACCTATAACACTGAGGTAGTGTTTATGTTTTCAAAACTTCTTCACTGTTATCTGTCATCTGTATCAAATATTAACAACGTTTTGGCACTGACGTCACTGCTCCATATTACCTCTATATGAGAACTAATGACTTCCCCCTGTTCAATTAAAGTCTTGTCAAAAGGCATAACTATTTCCATTCGAGCCTTTTGAGCACCAGATGGAAACACCTCAAGCAGAAAGATAAAAAGTCTGTCTCTGGAACAGACTGGAGATGAACAAAAAGGGTTTTTCTTTTTTGGTGTTTACAGTTAACAGTCACAACATTTATGGTTTTATGTAAAGACAGCACGACACTTACTGATATTGCATATGAGGGAGGAAGCGCTGAGTTCACATTTCTCAACATCTTCAGGCAGTTCAACAAGTTATAACAGTAACAGTGAAACTAAACCACTGATTGCTTCAAGCCTATACAAATTGCTTTGTGACTATATAATGGACAGCATGCTATAACACGGGGAACCAATCATTTTCATAATCGCAGTCTCATTGCGAAGGTTGTGCAAAAAAATTAAAAATACATATTTTGCAAAAACTAATCTCCCCTAAATGTTTATAATACCATGACCAAGGTGACATCTTTATTTTGTTTCTTTTGTCTGACTAACACTCCAACAGATCCAACAGCACATCCCACGATTGAGAAGCTGGAAATATGTTTTATATGTTGAACAAACGACAAAGCACAAAACTGACTACGGGCAGAGTTGGAAATTTCACCACTGATACTTTTTCAACACCTGAAGTTGAAATCATCGAGTGGTATGACTCATCATCTAATATTAGCTGGGGTCTGATTGAATTTCCTGGCTTCTGTACAGTTTGTTTAATTGCGGTTTGTCAGCAGGATTGAGCTTAGTGGCTTTGTGGAATATGCAAGCTCAAATCCCAATACAGAATCATTTTACATTGCTGTTAATTGAGTCTACATTCCTCAGGATATAAAGAGTCTACAGCGCTGTCAACAAGTTAAGGACAAGTATGAGGATGCAGATATTTCGAGGTGAGCAGCGCCGCAACTCTCTTCTGACAAACTCAGTGGGTGGTGGTGAAGTAGGTCAGGTTTGGCCTTCGTGCTGTAAAATAACTCCCTGTTCCTGCATGTTGGTGTCCGTCCATACTCATGCATGTATGTGAATGTGTAGATGCAGCTACTCGGGGTGAGAGAGGAAGAACTTGTTGGCCTTCGCCCATCTCCCATGCCCCGTTTCCTGTTCCACCCTCCCGGGCGACCCGAGGATTAGCTGGTGGTCACCCCACTCGGCCTATTCTCTCCCCTCTGTGTATCTCCCTGTCCCTCACAGCTCTGCCACCTCAGCGTTTGGGCTGTTTGGACAGGAAAGCCCTTCGCCAGCTGCCTGCAACAACAAGCCGACCTTAGTCACTGTCAGTGTGTGCGTGTGTGTGTGTGTGTGTGTGTGTGTGTGTGTGTGTGTGTGTGTGTGTGTGTGTGTGTGTAAGAAAGAAAGAAAGAAAAAAAGAGCATCTGTTGTGAGAGGAAGATCTGGGTTTGTAAAGGTAAAGCAAGAGTGAAACTAATGCAGTGAAAACATAAGATTGATGTGTGAAACGAAAGACTAAAATATCCCAGATTCGACAGGGAGAAACTGAAACGTATACAGACATATAGGACATTAGGCAGAGAGGAATAATACAGTTAATATCTTGAGGATGATGTGTGTGTGTGTCAGGACAGAAAAGATGTCTCCACATCTTCCACCACAGGCTGTAAAACCAATGCAACTCCAACCCTTGTAGATTTACATAAGTAAGACATATTTTGCCATCATGTTTTTAGTGTCCATATGAGGTAAAAGGCTATGATGAAATAACCCGGTATGAAAGTCATAAAATGCTGCATTCTTGATTTTCCAAGCACAAAAAAGCTGGCTATAAAATGTTAACGTTCATTTACTGAACATTAAACCTGTATTTTAAGGTAGTTTCATGTAGAGTTGGGTTCGGCAAGACTAACTAACTAAACTTACTATCAATTAACTAACTTTTAACGGTGTCTCAGTGTTTTTATTGGATGTCACTAAAAGTAAAATCCCGCAATTGCACAGGGGACTTGCAAGAGACGTATTTAACTACAAAGAGACACTTGTAGAGCGCAGGCTCTGAAATACCCTAGTATGAAATGCAAACAGTGGATGGATTCTACACTTCCCATAATGCAACATGATAGAGTCTTCCATTAGACACTCCCTGCCTGGTAAACACCAAGATCTCAAAAAACTCTGAGCCCTCAAGTTTGTAACGCAGGCTAAATGTTTGTTTTCTTCCTTGACTCACGCGATGTGACTTGGCTAATGGTGTCACTTCAGACTTGACAAAGTTCCTTCTAGACGCTCGGAAGACATTATACAGCTGTTTTCACACGCTAAAGAGTAAGGCTTCAGCATGCTTTAAACAAAAGTGCTCGTCAGATCATCTAGCAGTAACTGAAACCAGCCAGTTCTCGGAGAGAGACCGCAGAGAAAGTGTGAAGCAGACTTTTTGTGTCATTCAAATGTGACTATTTAGAAGTGGTAAAAAAAACAAACATCTGTGCTTTGGACATGATTGGATGACACATCACAGTTTGTTTTAAACATACTGAGGTTTCCACTCTCTGTGGTTAGTAAATTGACTTCGGCATGTATTATTGGTGGAGTGCCTCTTTAAGGTTGAATAGCAATATTCTGAGGCACTGACACACAGATGTTTAAACCTCAGAGAAACTTCCCCCCCCCGTGTGCTCAAATGAGGCGACCTCTCGTTCCACTCTTTGTACTTCCTGCGTGTGGTAGCACACTCTGAGCCTCACTTCCTGAGAACGACGAACTTTCCCCTTCAGCTTTTCCAGCATCTTCCTCATCAAATCAATGTACCTTCTTCTTCTCTCCTTCTCATATCCGTTTGTTTGTGTAATTGTCTAACCTCCTGTTCTCTCCCCCTGCCTCTTCCTCCGTGAAGCAGTGAGTAGTTTGGCACAAAATAGTTTTGTGCAAATATTCCCAAATCCAGCACCTCACTTCATCAACCACCAGCCTTCATGCAGCGCATAACCCCCTCTGTTATTACAAGTGGCTTTGTGCGGCGAGGCCACAGCCACATACCCCACAATGACAGATTAACTAGTTTGAACCAGTGAGGACTGTGGGCTCCAGCCAATAGACATAGACCTCATACAGTACACACAAATCTCCTCCCACAAACACACAAACATACTTCTGTCACGCACCTCATGTTGTACACACTTCATTGCAGTTGCAGTTTGTCTAAACTTGTTTGTTGCTGTGATTTAAATAGCCATTTTTCCATCGCGGAGGCAGTTGCACGTTCACAGACACTCGCATATGGGAGCGATTTGGCCAAGACATTTCACACAAGTCGGCTGCACGACAGCTTCATGAATGTCTTACCTTACCAGTGAGCTTACACAAGTCTACAGCTCTGTGTTTGTTTGCATACACACTTTTATGTACGTAAAAACCTGGGACTTATGTATGCGCAATTCTGTTAAGTGCTGTAACCTTTCAACTCTAAGCAAACTGAACCAGAGGCAGGAAGAACGTACAGCACAGGGAGCAGGAATGCTTCACATTCTGTACTCGCATAAAAAAAAAAACTGATTTTGTGTGTGCAATGTGTGTTCAGCAGATGATTTATAAATATGCATCGGCAGGTGCCTGGCGGCTGTATAACTAGCTTTATGGAAGGGACAGATAAGCTCCTAAGTCTTGATTTAAAAGGGCGATACCCCTGCAAACAGAGAAACAATACATCTCTAATCTCTTCCAATTATTTGTTTATATTGGAGTTGTTGTCATGTGAATGTGTCCAGACAGGAACACGGGACACTTGGAGCTATACGATATCTTGACACAACATGCCTGAACATGTAACTGTAAGCAAAGCAGCTTTCAGCAGTCTGCTACAGGGGTTGACAAGTGGTTGAATGAAATATAATATATGTAACACATGTTATGCTGCCACCCATACACAGCAACACATATATAACACTTGTTTATATGTGTTGCTGTGGGGAAATAATGCAGCCCATGTCAAAACTGGTAATTGATCCAATTGGTTCTATTTTGTGCTGAATTATCTGTGTTTGTTGTTGACTGGTTTGACAGGTTTGTATCTAGCAGGCAGTCTGTGTGGAGTGGAGTGTCCATCTGCTCTAATGTAAGCTACTAACAACACCAGTAGGGTCGAACACTTCATCAAAATCACAATATGGCCGACTGCAATATTCAAATTCAAGGAGGCGTAATATTTGTTCAAGGCGAAATGTGTCAAAATACCGTTTTATTTTAAAGAATGTCATGCTGCAGAGATGTCCTGGCCACAAATAGTATTCTACAAACTTAAGAAAACATCTTTGTTTGGTACAGATCCCCACAAAAATAACAGAAATATTTTTTATGGATTGATTTGATATGAGAAGATCGCTCCACTTACTAACTTTATCTTTAGGAATCAGCACAGAGATACAGTTTAAATGTTTTCTATTCTATAAAAACGTAGAAGCGTTACATGTGATCAGTTTTACAGCCAACCCTGGTGCGAGTGCACAAACACACTCTTACTTTGTTTGTGCAGAGAGAGCCGGTGAACAAGGAGAGCTCTGTTCTGGCAGCCTGAACATCAACAAGAGAGCGGAAGAAAGAAATACGTCAACCTGAAGAGTGAAGACAAACATATGTGACATATGGAGAGGGCGTGGTTTGATAAAGGGGCGTTCTGATGATGCCGCAATGTGCATTTTATCAGAACTGGTTCCTTATTGGACGCCCCTCCCCCCCACTGCTGCTCTTCTCATATGATGCTCAGAAGAGTGTATGTACGCAAGTAACCTACACATTAGTAACCCTGACCTTTTCCAGGCAAGCCCCCGGGTCACTTATGCCTCTGTGTACTCCCAGACACACACACACACACACACACACACACACACACAGAGTAAGATGGTAAACAAGGAGTGGACGTACGCTGCCATGCTCTCAGCTTTCATAACTAGCACAAATTCCTTGCTTTAGCCTTGCTAATACACACACACACACACACACACACACACACACACACACACAATGCAGACTGTAGCTAGCAGTGTTCAAACATAACTGTATTGAAACTATGACATCCAACTATGCTAATGTGAAGAGAAACACTTTAGGGACAGACCATTTGAAAACCTTTTCATTGGGACAAAACAATTTATACAATTTTTGCGGGTTATTTCTTTACTTATCGCTTTTCACTTTGTTAATACAGAAGCAACACAAAAACATTGTCAGTGCGGTAAACAACTGATACCACTTAAAATACCTCTTTCTTATAGACAAAGGTTTTAGTTGTGCCCTTGTGATGGGGTTTGTAAGCAGTCCACTTTTCCCATTTTTACTTTAACAAGATACAAGATATCGGCCCTTACGTTATATTTCACGTACGGTTACCTAATCTTGGTTGATACCAACATCTTAAAGAGCACAGGCTACTCCCTGAAATCAGTAATGGCTGACCTTTCACCTCCAGAAAATGTACAGAATCTTTTGTGCATCTAAACTGAATGGTAAGCTCCTCCTACATCCTTGGCATCTGTGATTAGAAAACAACAGCTCTCCAGACACAGACCCACCTACTGTAACCGTCTGGTTTGCTTTAACTTCAGAGACTGATAAACTGTGTGATACGTGCCCTGCTGCCTCTCTGTCACACGCAGTATGTCACATGTGAAGAATGACATGTATGCGCGCCCCAAGAGACAGCGCTCATGTATGTTGAAATATGAAAAACACGAATGATTTAGCTGTCGTTGATGATAAATTGGCTTGTTGATGTGATTACCAGAGATAAAGATGTCGATTTTACTTTATCACACAACCAAGCTTACATGCAGTTGCTGGTCAACTTTATGGGAAGGGCTGCTAGCTCATAAATGGTGCTGACTAAATTAGGTTAGTCTGGTTGTGATTTTCAGGGGCTCAGCACAAACACACAAACACACACAAACACACAAACACACAAACACACACGGAGAAAAGCAAACAAACATCCTAGTTTCCTAGAAAGTTTTGAACAAGATCCAATGGAAGTTTTCCAGAGAGTAGCTGTGACTCCCCCTCCTCCCAAATCTTTTCCCTTCTGCACAATGCAATCACACCCCATCCCCAATATCCCCTTCGGCCCCCCCCTGCGCTTGCTCTCTGTCGGCACATAAACAGATTCTAGAGGTGTGTCTCCTCTCAGCCAATAGCAGCTCCTTGAGGCTGTGCATCTGGGCCAATCACAGCGGCCGGTGGGAGCAGCCGTCTCTCCTTCTGTTAACGGCAGTTGTTGTTTTGCTGCTCTCTGTGTTTTCTGCGTTCAGCGTGATGGATGGAGGGAATAAAGAGGAGGTCAGGTCAGCCATTAATAGTCTTTGAGTGGTGGCCCACAATTAGGTGGGGGCTAATCCCAAATTCACAAGTGTGTGTGCGAGTGTGAGTGTGTGTGTGTGTAGTACACACGCACACACACACTTTGTTTTACCCAAGGACCTATACAGCATTCACATGCTCTTTATCACTATCTCTCTCTCGCCCTCCCTCTCCTTACCACAAACACACACAAACCAGACTTTGCTTCTTGCACATTAACATCATTCACATCCTCTACCTCCCTCATGCACATGCACACGTACACGCACACAGTTGCCGGTTATATCTGGTCAGAGGGTGTGGAAAGCTGGCAATCGGGGAAGCACTGTCTGTCCAGTACAAATAGGACAACAAACACTTCTATTGCTGCACTTCCCATATCTACATCAGCACAAAATAGAAGTACTGACTGTCTGAGTGAAAAGTAGTTTTTGTTAAGGAATATTTGCAAACAATTTCAGTTTATTAAAAAGTACTAGTTTAGACTCCGGAGGATTTTTGCATTTTCAAACAGCACAAGAGATAAAAACTTTTCATGAAAGTACTCTAGGCTTTACGCAGAAAGTCACACACGACATGTAAAAAGGAAAAACATTTATGGCTTGTTTTTCTCACTCTTCCCTCTTTTAGTCAAATTTATGCAATGGGGATGTGTTGCACAATGAAGCAACCAGAGTGTTGTTTGCAACTCCTGTAACGTCTCAAAAGAAAATTCTTGAAACAAACACGGCCCTAATCGAGAGCAGTGTAACCGCCCAGACCTCCTGTGGTATCAGTGAGTGATAAAAAGTGGGACTTTTAACAAAAAGCATCGTTGTGTGGTGACCTCGAATGACCACATTCAAATCAGACGTGACAACAAGCTTGTGAGCAAGATTCTTGCATGATCGCTCCACTGTCTGTCGTCCGTGTATGAGGAGAAGGAAAACTTCTGAGACAAGGGAGTGATGACAGCATGTTTGGATGAACGCGACACCTTCACACACGTGGGTTCAGAAACACGTTTGGTATTTCACAGAAGTTCTTTGCTTCAACAACTGATCTTTTTTCCTTCTTCATCTATCTATCTATCTATCTATCTATCTATCTATCTATCTATCTATCTATCTATCTATCTATCTATCTATCTATCTATATCTATATCTATAGATATAGATATATAACCGAGTCCCGCTGACCCATATTCCTATGTGAGGAAAGCCAAGCTAAGTCGCTGCAACAACGCGCCACCGAAAAAAGTTTTGAACCACTGAAGACGTTTTCAAGCATAAAATAAGAAGCCTTATTGGAAGTACAAGATGTTAAATGATACATTTTTTATTTGCACAGTTTTTGCATAACAGCTTGTCAGCAGAATAATCACTCAAGAAGGATTAGTGAGCTGCTCCTAGCCAACCGCACATCACACTATACAATAAATCAGTTTAGCTCCGTTCACTTCACAAATACATTTTCAAGCTTGAATTGAACCTGCAACCATTCATTTTTTTTTTTTAAAAACCTATTCATGTATTGATTTTTCTTTTTAAGACAATTAACTAAAGCCTGATTGATACCGATCGTTGTAAGCCAATGCCATTATTGATGTTTGAGAGTTAAAACACATGTATTAATGCTGTACAGGCCAATAGTTATAAACATGAACAGATGTTCATGAATGATGATATGAAAGAATTGAGACCAGGATATATGAGTGGGACATTTTACTCTTCAAAAATAAACTGTTCTCTCTAGAAAAATCTGTCTCACTCGCATTCACCACCAATAATAGTTGGCATTAGTCATCGAGTAGTTTCTAACAGCAATTTAATTACAGTTAATTGCCTATATTTCCACTTTCAACTATACTGACAGCATTTCTTCACCACACGACCTTTCAACAGACTCTTAAATCAACAGCTGAAGCACAGCAAGTCTTTTTACAATCTGGTATTCGAGCTTTAAGCAGCTTTTTTGTCAGAATCAGTACCTAATAATAAACATCACTACGACTGTGCATGAGTTTAATAACAACTAAATATTTTCAACACGGCCTGCACCATCAAATTAGAAGCAGACATTAAAAATATATGCAGCTAGATGCACACACATGGCAGACGGTACATGAGCAGCAGACTTAGTTTATCTAGCAAAGCACGCAAGTTATAACGAGCAAACGAACAGAACAAAGTGAATTTCGCTGCAAGGTGACACTGCAAAAACAAAAAGCAAAAGAATCCAGACGAAGATAAACAAACAGACAGAACTGACAAAGGAAATGACAGGTGGGCAATGCAGCGACTGAGACAGGAACAATGTGTTGTGTCCTTGATTACTTGTAAAGTAAATAACATGTAAAGAATGGGAAGAATTGGGTCATCTTTACACAAACCCTTCTACACCTACCCATCTTCCTACTCCGCTAAATCTACCTATTTATAAAGGCCACTTTAGACAAACTGCAACAAGAAAAGAATCTGCTGCTGCCTAAGAGTAATGGGACAATGTCTTGACCTGCTCACTGGCTGGACATTGAGAAAACATGTTACACAAATTGCCGAACATCAACATTAGCTTTCTCGCCTGACATCACATCATATCATGCCCTGAGCAAAATGTATGACAGGGGGTCCTTATAGAGTACCTTCCTTCCCCTCCTTCTTTCCTGACGTTAAGTGACGAGAAGTGACGAGAAGTGACGCGAAGTGACGCAAAGTGACGAGAAGTGACGAGAAGTGACGAGAAGTGACGAGAAGTGACGAGAAGTGACGTTTAGTGACGAGAAGTGACGAGAAGTGACGTTAAGTGACGAGAAGTGACGAGAAGTGACGAGAAGTGACGAGAAGTGACGAGAAGTGACGAGAAGTGACGTTAAGTGACGAGAAGTGACGAGAAGTGACGAGAAGTGACGTTTAGTGACGTTAAGTGACGTTAAGTGACGTTAAGTGACGTTAAGTGACGAGAAGTGACGAGAAGTGACGTTAAGTGACGAGAAGTGACGAGAAGTGGCCCTCCCTTAAAACAAGCCAATCAACGACTTAGAGCATGTCGCTGATTGATGTCCCGAGAGACGCCCTTGTCCGAATAAGCTGATGCGGGACATGACGGGATCTGTTCTTACAGCAGATATGGACTCCTTCTCTCCGTTTATAACAATAAGGCTTGATGTTGGGGAAAAGCTGATATTAGTTCAGGGCTTAGAGATATTTACCAGGATGTTATCCCCAGTGGTGAAAAAGAGGGAGGGAGAAAGAAAACTAGCTGTTTGACTCAAGGGTTTGTGTATATTTTGTGTTGGTTGGTTGCCAACCTTTACATGCCTGGTTCCCTATGGGTCTCCGAGTGTTTACTGCAACATGACTAGAAATCTACAGAGGAATGAAAAAGGTGTGGCAACCTGCCAGCGAAGACTATTCAGGAACCAGATGGAGAAGTAGTTTTTTTGTCTCTCTAACCATCGATCTCCGCATGGCCTAGATACTTCTGTTCTCTCAAGTGTTTAGCCAAGCTGGGCCCCAACTATTCTTGTACTTCTAAGCTCCCTAAAAATCTGGGCTTTTCTTCCCTACATTTCCCTCCTAATAGATCCTGGTTTTTCCACCAATGTGTAAGATTCGCTTTGTCTTGTCAAGATTATTTTCGCAGCCCGACATACATCTTCTTTTTTCTACATTCTTTGTCTCTCGTTGCATGTGAAAACCTAAAATCTTACTTTTGTATGTAATGTTTCCCTCCACCGCCTTTCCTTTCTGTCTTCGGTTTGTTCTCAGCGTTCTTTCTGCATTACCTCACTGTACCTGTTCATTCACCTACCTCCAGTCTTTTCCCTTTCTCTCTCCTGCTCATTAAACAATGGATTGCATTGTTTCCAAATATTTGTACTAGTTAAGATTTCTGTCTAATGCGCTCTCTGGCCTCGGAGATTATACTTGGTATTCTGAAAGAGAGGTTCATTCTTACTTTGTAATCACCATTGGCAGAGACATACTGCTCGCTCACAGTAAGCCTACACGCCCTGGTTGAATTGCTCTGGTGAAGGCTTTGTGCACTGTTATGCATTATCAGATGTATTTTAACCTGCAAGACCCCATAAAGGAGGTTCTTTCTATACATATCTATATTTGTGTTTGCTGGGCCTCCAAATAGACTTCCACACGTCCTCATAAATTAAAGATTAATCCTCAAAAGGTCCATTTTCAATGTTGTTGACCTGTGAGTACAGCGGTTAATTGTAATAATCGTGTCATTTCTCCTGAATTACAGGAAAGTGGAAACTACCCATCCAAACCAGATAGCCTGACATGTTTCTATGGTACAATGAAAGGTCTCTGTACAAAACAACTAAAATGAACTTCCTCTTCACTAAACTGAAATGGGAATCAAAGAAGAAAAACAACAAATAGATTAAAAAGCATAATTAAGAATGTTATTTTGAAGTGATAGACAACTTTCAAATATGTTACTTATACTGCACAAGAAAGAAGAGGTGCAAATGTCATCTTCGGAATTAAAAACTAGCTCGGACTTCTGCAAATAAAAGTAAATCCATCAAACATTATATAACACATAACGTGTATTAAAAAGAATGCCATGTTCTTAACACCAGTGTAAGATAAAAACTGAAGATAACAGTTTAGAGTAAAGGAAATAGCTAAATAAAAGCAAGTATAATTAAACAACACATGTCCAAACGGACTGAAATAAGAGAAATATAAGCCGGATAAAAAATGTAATCCCATTTTCAGTTTCTTTTTAAACTGCTTAAAACAGCTGATTAAGGTTAAAACACATATTTGTCCTAATGCATGAAAATGTAATCTCTCAGACAAATCAAAGGCCTGATGAAATTAAAAGGAGAACATCATGTAGTTCTTGTTTTAAGTGATCCGCTGATTTTCCAGATTTCTTTAGTCATCCGGACAGAGAGAGAAACAATCTGACTTTTTTCCAATGTTTTTCAGGTTGCATTTCATGTGTGTGACTCGAAGTTAAAATTTCAAATCAAGCATCCAAATTTGTGGATATGCAGTTAAAAGTAAAGCCAGCCTTTCCTGTGCCAACATCAAGGTGGCTAAAGCCAACATCTGGAATAATTCAAAAAGGAAGGGACAACCTCAATTATTGGTGCAAACAACAAAACGCCAGCATTTTCCTACAAGGCTCATGAGTCAGAGGGGCTCAGCTTACAACAGCCACAGTTACATGATGTGTTCAGGGAACACCTTCCAGGGTATAGCCAACCTGAAAAACAAGTCAGTAAAGTATGACAAAAATGCTTACATGCACTACACTGAGAGAAGAAGTAAAGTGGGGAGTTGTCAGGTATGATATGCTATCTGAACATATTAGAGTGCTTAGTGTAGGGGGAATGTGTGTGTGTGTGTGTGTGTGTGTGTGTGTGTGTGTGTGTGTGTGTGTGTGTGTGTGTGTGTGTGTGTGTGTGTGTGTGTGTGTGTGTATGTGTGTGTGTGTGTGTGTGTGTGTGTGTGTGTGTGTGTGTGTGTGTGTCTCATCAATCAGGGGGTCTGATAAACCTCAAGGGGTGATGGATGACAGCATGTTGTAACCGTATCTCTTCATATTACTGTGTTGGGACATGTGGTACAAGTGTGTGAGCGGTAAGAGGGTAAACAACTCTTGTGCAGTTGCATTGCACGTTTGAGATGAAGTTTCTGTTCTTTATTCAGTCATGAACTTTAAAACCGTTGAACTGTTAACTCGGAAAAAAAACACAAAAAAGGGAACAAAAGCGTTTCCTCTTTGTCTTCCTTTAGTAAGACACCAGACACAAGCATCTGAAGTGACCAAATCAACAGAGAGCAGCAACCACACACACACACACACACACACACACACACACACGCACATTAACACCTTTGAGTTTCACTGCTCACACAGAGCAGGGCAAGGGTGAAAAACATACTAACCGACCGCATTCATCCCCCAATTATAGATTGTCATCTTTAAAGCATTTAGATAATTTATGAACCAATACAATTTGCATTTCTGACAGCACATAACTTTGCCCTTCTCGACTCACACACAATATTTGGCTGTGTCTGCTGTAGGGAAGGGTCAAATACTGATAATATCCAATTGTGCTAAACTACATATCATGGGGGAATGATTATTGTAATATCATTTAAATGTGTAGTTACTTAAGTTAAGAGTTGAACCTGCATTAGCTGTTTGCTTTTTCTACTTAGTGGCAACGGCAAGAAGTTGTAAACACAACATTAACATGAAGTATCATCACTTTTAAGCTGATATGGTAAACTTGCTTGACTTTTTTTTTAATCATCCAACAGTTGAGTATCATTGACATTATCATTCATTTGGAGTAATGATATTATACTCCCAAATTATACATTTGTCTCAGTGTGCTTTACAGACTGTACAGGTTACGACACCCTCTGTCCTTGGACCCTCTGTCCTTGGACCCTCTGTCCTTGGACCCTCTGTCCTTAGACCCTCTGTCCTTAGACCCTCGCATCGCACAAGGAAAAACTTCCTAAAAGAAACCCCATAATTAAAGGGGGAAGAATGGAAGAAACCTCAGGGAGAGCAACTGAGGAGGGATCCCTCTCCCAGGACGGACAGACGTGCAATAGATGTCGTGTGTACAGGATAAACAACATAGTACAAATACAACATTTGACAGAAATGATGTTGTGTTGTGTTTTCTCTGTGGTAAAATGGTGAATTGTTCTTGACTTGCAAAGTATAAAATAATAGTAATACATTTCATTTGTAAGCACACTTTAAAATATGGCAAAATCTTAATTAATGAAGGAAATGGTTAAATAATAGCAAGTATAATTAAACACCACATGTCCAAACGGACTGAAATAAGTGAAATACAAGCCGGATAAAAAATGTAATCCCATTTTAAGTTTTAAGAAAAACTGCTTAAAACAGCTGATTAAGGTTAAAACACATATTTGTCCTAATGCATGAAAATTAAATCTCTCAGACAAATCAAAGGCCTGATGAAATTAAAAGGAGAACATCATGTAGTTCTTGTTTTAAGTGATCCGCTGATTTTCCAGATTTGTTTAGTCATCCGGACAGAGAGAGAAACAATCTGTACAAACAAACTAATATTGCATTTCATGTGTGTGACTCAAAGTTCAAATAAAAAATAAAGCATCCAAACCTTAAAAATCTCAAGTTGCTTCACATAAAGTGGAAAAAATCATAGTACAACATTAAAAAAAAGCAATCTGACCTCGATCCAAATGAGTTTCACATGCTAAAGACCTTGACTTTATTTGAGTGTATATTAACTTGTCTTTTCTTTCCCCTAAATCGAGGACTATGCACTAAAAGGGCTACGAGTCTTACATTGCTCATTATATATGTAGATATGAAAGTTGTCACTTAAACCTCACAACCATTTCTTTATTTAAAACTTTCTGACTTCACTGTATATGCGTTTTTGTAAATATTTATGTGTGTGTGATATGGCACCAAATAACCTCCAACCTGAAGGTGCATGCATGTCCAGACTTAGGGCAGACACATTTGTCAATGAGGGAGTGTGTTTTCATTCCCTAAGTAACCACTGAAGTACTTTTTACAAACACTGCATGTCACACTGACACACACTCTCTCCCCCCTTGTATCTAACACTCACACACACACGCACGCACACACACATGCACACGCACACGCACGCGCACACTTCGGCCTGGTATTGGAGTAAAAGAGTAGAGGTCAGAGGTGAACAACTGTGGGAACGCGGAGGTCCCGTAGCCTGAAACTGCCACCGTCCTGACAAACTGGCCTGTAACATAAACATGCGCACATACATCAGCTCGGAACAATACCCCCGAGAAGAGAGCACAATACCACTCCACCACTCCACACTGGGCCTGAAACAATACCACACACACTGAAACAACATCATAGCTAGACCTGAGCCAACATGGCACTAGGTGAACTGAAGCAACACCATTGGGTGAGCAGCACCACACAATGCCTGCAAGGGGAAACGATCCATCAGGGGCTGCTGACCACAGCGAAGTTCAAGTCTCAAAGTGTGGGGTCTTTGCAAGATTGGATGAGGTGAGCACGCCCTTGTGAGACACACTGTGTGTGTACTGCTGCATGTTTTATGTTTTCCTTCAAGACTAAAAGGCAGTTATGGGCCTTTAAACTCGCAGAGAAAAATAAAAGTAAATACATCGTCATTTTTACATTGTGCCCCGTTATTATTATTATTATTATTATTAGAATTAGAATATTCGGTTTTCAATTATATACTACAGATGAAAGCAGAACTTAACCAGCAAATGTTCGGTATTTTTGCACGATGCAAGACGTAAACAACCGATCCATCATGGAAATTGTTGTTCAAGTCAAAAGCAGATACACAGCGAGTTCACCTGGATTCAGATGGAACTAAATATCAGTGCTTACACAATATTTCCCGATGAGAACAGGAGCGAGTGTCCCTAATATTTTGTTTGTGTATTCTAGCTGGTTAAGCCTGGTGTTGAGCCTGAGTGGTTTGTATCCTAATAGGGGCCACCTCAGACTGAGGCCTGGACCGCAGCCACTGGGCTATTCATGCTTTGTGACCTGATCCACAGATGCCTCTAAATCCTGCATGCTCACTGCTATAAATCTCTCAAGACCTGTAAACACACACACACACACACACACACACACACACACACACACACACACACACACACACACACACACACACACACACACACACACACACACACACACACACACACACACACACACACACACACACACACACACACACACACACACACACACACACACACACACACACACACACACACACACACACACACACACACACACACACACACACACACACACACACACAGGCACTCAAAGACCGACAGATGAACACACACATAGACAGACATTAGCACATAGAAAAAGTCACACATAAACACACACACACACACATACACATACAAATACTGGATGAATGCCCAGTGACCAGGGCAAAAGGCAAAAAATTAAATCATGCACAGCATTTCATGCATTTAGGCCAGCGCATGGAAAATTCCCATCCAGCAACTTGAGAGGAGAGCAAAGGTTACAGACTGGTACAGAGTGGCCTCGTGTGTCCACAGAGGGGAACTGCAGCTGCTTCAGTCCCTCAATACGCTGGGGGAATGATGAAACCACTCAATGGACAGTTCTTTTTCATCAAGTAAAAGGCCAAGCATAAAGAGGGTGGAGGATAAAAGGCATGTATTGATTTCTTTCAAATACTGCCTGCACTGGACAATAACCTTCATCATTCATTTATGAATTTGATCAAATTAATCCTGAACAGATGGCAAACAAGTCGATAGATGAAAGTGTCCGAGGCCAGGGACCGAGTGTTTGAGGCAAGTGGGATGATATATTAGCGATATTTGTTTTGTTGGATTGTATACGTGTGTGTGTGTGTGTGTGTGTGTGTGTGTGTGTGTGTGTGTGTGTGTGTGTGTGTGTGTGTGTGTGTGTGTGTGTGTGTCATAAAGCCTACAGAAATATACAAAGGCATCGGTAGAAAGACATTATTTATTTATTATATTACATAATCATGTATTCAAATCTTAACTACAAATAGCTATGTTCCCAACTGCTGTCTTTGATTGTTCAATTAAAAAGAAGAAGAATATTAACTGCAAATAAACATATTATAGTGTTTTATAACCGCATACAATTCGAAGCAAGTAGCAGTAATCCATCAATAAAGGAGGGGGGTACTATATGTAGAAACATTATCTGCAACTAGTTTTGATAATCGATTAATCTTTAAAGTCATTTTTCATGAAAAATGGCAGAAAATGCTGTTTTCAGCCTCTCAAATGTGGAGATGTTCTGCATTTCTTTGCTTATATCACATTAAACTGAATATCTTTGTGTTTTGGACTGACTAAACAAGACCTTTAATGACATCACCTTGGATTTTGAGAAACCGGAATGAAAATGTTTCTCTATTTTCTGACATTTTATAGACCAAACTATTAACGGGTTAATGGATAACTGTATGAATAGTTAGTTGCAGCCCAGACTATGCTGTACTCTGCTGCTCCTAATGGCCAGGGTATGCTCGGCCACAATCAAAGCTGAGCAATAAGCTTGATTTCATAGAGAGTGGGAAGACGTGCTCACATATTAGTGCTGCAGTCATGTGTGGACAAAAGAAATGACAGAAATAGTTGTATTAAGAAAGAAAAATAAGAGAGCTTGAGCTAAACCCAGTTTACCAATCACTGCGTGGAGTGGGCATGAATATCAGATTTAGGAAAGCTACAGAAATCTTCAGACGCATTCCCTCAATTCCAACATGGGTCAGTGTCAGAAAGGCGTGTGAAATGCACATGGCGTTTGGATCCTAGGTTAATGGAAGTATTCCATTAGATACAAGGCCTCGTCATAATAGGCAAAGCACAGGTGTTACTAATAACATTAACGATGGCTCCGTTCTATTAGCGTCCCAGTAAACCGTGAAACTGAAGCAGCTAAATGGAATTCGGCCATCATTCATTTTATTAGTTACACCTTTGCTTTTACTGTGTCATGTCCAAATGACCTATTGCTACCAAATGTAATGCTGTCACAAGACTCAGTGTACTGACACGGCAGGCAGTTTGACTAGTCATAGCAGGAAAAGCAGCAGGTGTTATTTATAAAACAATGGCTCCATTTTACCTGTCAGTAAGCCAACGTAAACAATACCAGGAGATACCAGCCATCATTTATGTTATTATTACTGTGGTTGTCATACTATGACAGCCTCCTGTAGGTGTTAAAGTGTTAAACAAACATTTCTTTCACATTTTGCCACTTACCCAGAATGACTTATACGTGTGCCACAGCTTCAGTTTCTACTGGCAACATTAAACCAACACAAAGGAGAGTTGAACACAATCTTGTGAGAGAAATAAAAATAGGAGCTAACGAAGCAGCGGAAGGCTCCACCTAATGAATAATTTGTGAACTTTAATTCTATATGCAAGTTATAAATATCACATTATGCCAGGGAGAGAAAGAGAGCGAGAGCTTGTTTATTTTAACAGCAACATGTGATCACCCTATCGCTCTCTTCTTGAATCTCCTGATAGGAGTCAACACAGTTAATCCCCACTCTACCCGAGGGCAGAAACATGGATTTTATTAATTTCACGTACTGAACTGATAGCCTGGATCTATAACTATATTATTTATGTGCCTTTTCCAGCTGCGGCACTTTGTTACTGTTGTCCGCTGCCTCCTTGCCTCCTCTCTTTACACCCTCCTCCTCCTTCTTCCACAGTCTCGGGGTGTGTGGGTGAGACAAGCGGAGCCTTGTAATGTATCCTTGTTCAGACGGGTAACAACTGCAAGGCAGGGTGGATTGCAAGGATGTGGGAACAGGTGACAAAGTGACCTGATTATCCACTTATTATGGAGGAAAATTATTAGATATTTTACACCCCTTCACCTCTCTTACGACTTACATGATCTATTCAATCGCTTCTACTTTCCACCATCTCTTGTTCAACCTTCAGTGTGTAGACATCATGCCACTTTCTTTCTTTCTCACTTTTCCATCTCCCTCCCTCCCTCCCTCCCTCTCTCAATTCCTGAATAGCACTGCCAGAAATAATCGCAGACAAGCTAGCACCCCCACCCCCAAGTAACGGTGTCAACCAACCCACCCCATCATTGCACCTCATGCCACTGGTACCATGACGACTGCTTGAGCTCTGAAAAAAGCCCAGACCCAGCACTCAGTGCCAGGATAACACAGCCTTTACACGTTTTAGTGGAACAGCCACTGAACAAATTCTTTGTTTTCTTTCTACGGGAAAATGTATGATTGTGAAGATTTTATGCATTTGTAATAATTACTAAAAATGGAAAATGGTGCTATTTTAAATCATTTATTCAGGCTTACAACAGGATTGACAGTGACCTAGTTGCACACTTCCCACATGCCCCCTCTTCACTAGTCTTCCTGAGTCTACAGCCGGCAGCATGCTGCACTGGCTGGAAGGTGGGGGTCTGTCTGTGTTGTAGGATCAAAGTGGGGGGCTTGTGTGTTAGTTAGAAAATGGTGTCTAATATCCTGGCAAAACAGGAATTTGGAATATATTGTATAAATCCTGAGATTCTTGCAAAGTTTATTCTCCTGTTCAGTGAACTAGATCCACGTAACAAATGTGTGCTTTATCTATTATAGATTTGATTAATTATTGCTGGTTTTACATTCATATTGTACGTTGAGAAAGCCACAGATGAAATTGAAACACATGCTTTAATCCAATAATTGTTTGGTCTAAAAAAATATCCAACACAGAACCCAGGTTAAAAATGTCTTCAAATGTCTCATTTTGTACGGCCGACAGTCCCTAACCCAAAGATATTTTGTTTAGGGATATAAAACACACAAAAAAGGAGCAAATCCTCACATTTGAGAAGCTAAAGAAATGTTTGAAATGATTTATCAAATATATCACTGCAGCTCAAAATTGCACCAAAACATTAAAAAGCAACAGAAACGAAGCTCAAATCCATCAAAGAAGAGCTACATCATCGTGCAGCTATCATCGCCAGTATCAGCATCACCAGGTCCAAAGACAATCATATTACAAGAGGCTTGAAGGAGTATAGAAAATCTTTAAATGGCCACAATATGATTGCAACATAAAGCTTCATGTAGCTTAGTTAGATTGAACATCCCACAGACTGTACACAGTCCAACACGCCTCCTATCAACCCTGTCCCATCACTCTGCCCAGCTGGCTGGCAGCTGTAAATCCACAGATTTATTTCTCTATCATATCCTCCATATCCATGGAGCAATGTAAAGTTACTGTGCCAAAGGTCACTGCCTGCCTGCTGCTGCTGCTGCTGCTGCTGCTGCTGCTGCTGCTGCTTTCACTCCCCCTCAACATGCAATTTGTCTGACCTGGTTTGAGTTGAGATCACCCATAATCCAGCAGATCTGTCCAGACCACAAGGCTCTCTCTCTCCATGGGTCCTCCTCACTCTATTTACAGAGGAAGCAGAGGAAGCCCGGAGAGCACTGAGGGAATGCACACAAACACGCTGACACATACACAGTAAACTCAAACAGACACACACACACACACACCGGCATTCATGCACAAAAGCATTGAGCAGTGAGAAAAAAACAACTGTAAATGTTACGGTTTACCAGTGGACTTTGACTCGGCCCTCTCTGAAAAGCAATGTTGCATCTGTCCACACTCCTGTCTGTCAAGGTAGACAAGTGAAGTTTGTTTATACAGCCTCGCCACAAGCATGCCATCGTTGAGACACACAACAAGCTTTACAAGAGCAAACCAAATCTACAATCAATCACAAATTATGCGACAGGATCTCAAAGAATTAAAGCACTGCACGGGCCGCCACGCGACACCAACCTGAAAAATGGTTGAAACATTTTAAGGGACAATTAAAATGAGGATGTTATTACAGTAATTGTCCAACCACACATATTTCAGTCTTGACACACAGATTATAAAGGCAGTGCACACCCTTTATAATCTGTATGACAAAGACTTAATGCACCTGCCATGATGAATCAATCCTAAACAAAAGTAATGTGATCAATATCTGACGTCATCTCCAAGCCCCTCCCAAGCTTTCCATGTGGAGACAGAAATGTTGGGTTATTCTGGGAGGAGGCCATATCTAGAAAGCACTTAATTAAATCACACATATGTGTTTATTACAATGGGCTGCTCAGTCATCATAAACGTCCAAAATAAATAAGTATGTGTAAAAAGAATCGGACGAGCAGCGTAAACATGAAACATCCAAAGCATTTGCCTTCGTCTGACAAAAACAAGTTAGATTAAGTCTACTCCACGACTGCCGCTTTTGTAATATAAATATCAAAAAGATTCATCTTCTATCCCTTTTACTGTTAGAAAGTAGCAAAGATTTTTAACTCGTTCCCCAAGTTGCAACTCTTTACCTAATGCAAAAAGAGGCGGTTTGCTCATTTTGTAGAATGAGAGGCCTGAAAAATGTAAAAGTGGAACTATGTAAGAAAATATAAAATAATGGAAGATAACATAAACATAGATAACTACACCTCACATTAGAAGTTTTATTTTACATCATACAAGTTCAACACATCAGTTACCATCTTTGTTTGCATGAGGAAACATTAGAGACAAAGTAGAGTCACGACTTGGGAAATGGGATGAAAACCTTCTTTACTGCACAGCAAACAGAATAGTTTGTTTTAAACCTTATGAACAAAGGAGTCTTTGAGGGTTGTAGAAATAATTTCAAAAATGCAGTTAAAGTTGTTAAACAACCCACAGGGTTTCTGTAAGAATGCCAGGGATTTTATCTTTCAGAAAACAGATGCTTTGCTCTGTGACTGTTATGATAATACATGAGAGACACAAACTGGGCCTATGCACTTCTGTACAATGCTGAATTGTGCGTTGGGACATTAGGACAAGAAAGGCTTGGCTGAAGAACAAGCTGCATATCTTATTCTATTCTGCAATTATGTAATGAAACTGAGTCTTAGTAGCAAAAGAAGTCAAACCTAGAATCAAATTACTCAGAATCAAATTCAAAGAGACGCTAAGTCCGTTTGGTATTTACTGTACGTTCTTTACAAATCTTTTCATTCCTGTTGATGTAGGCAAAGTCTTTGAAATCTATGCAACATCAGCCTGCTTTTAATTCAAGTTAGGGTGGAGGGCTAACTCAATGGAGTAATTACATAACACAAAGAAACCCCTCTCTGTCTCTATCCAGCCGCCTAAGACTGGGCTCCTTTCATCCGGCGAGGGAACATGGTGACCGGAGAGAGCGAGAGAGGGACGATGGAGTCTGCCCACCCCTTTCATAGACTCAGAACAAACACTCACTTTTGTCTCTTTCGTGGTTTGTGTGCATTTGTCTTGTGTTCCTATATGCATTAGATCAATAAAGCTCAGCGAGGTCAACCGCCTTTACAAGTCCCAGGATGACCCCTCTGTCTGTGTATGTTGACAATACATTGTTATTGTGCATCGCACAGGTAAGTGATTTTGACCCTCGTTTGTTCACCCCAGCAGATCCCCACACAAGGATGGAATATGGGAACCTGACCTCTCCCCACGCACATAGAACCCTATTTCCGGCCGCAACCCTGTAACCTTTGGGACTCCAAAATATTGGGGCAACATGACACAGCAAACATTCAAGCCCACAAGCCTATTATAACTGTGTGAACACAGCTTGACCTGCATATTCACAGGGTGCCTTGAAAAACAAGCAACGACTCCAATTGCAAATAAAGGCAAATGAGGTAACGGCCAGGAGCAGAGAGGGGCCTGTGGCTTTAGATGAGAGATGTTTTTTTAATCTCTATTTTACCATATGGGTTCCTCAAATATTATTGGATCTAGGCAAAGAATGGTAGCAGTGGCGAAAAGCAGAAAACTGTGCCTTCATGTGTGGAGTGCAGAATATTATGGACCGGTACACCTGTCTTAATAGTTTGTCACAAAAGTTTGACATTTTTGGGAATACACTTCTATGCTTTCTTGCTAAAACTTAGATGAGAAAATCAAAATCCACGGTTACATCTGTCCATTAAATATAAGGATACAGCCAGTAGCCTGTTAGCTTAGCGTAAATACTGGAAACAATGAGAAACAGCTAGCCTGACTCTGTCCAAAGAAAATGTTTAAAGACAATTAAGTGTAAGATGTAAGGCTTTAGGTCTTGTTGTAAAACCAGAATGTGTTTTTTGTTATGGATTAAACTAATGAAGAGATATGTTAATTTGTGAGCTTTAGAAGTGGCTAACTGATAGCCCCTTATATATAGAAAAGGGATAAGTGTTCTTCCCAAAATGTCAAACTATTTATTTAAATGTCAACACTGCATTAACATATTTTTTTTATGCGTACTAGCGCATATTATTAAAGGCTATTTATTTTTAACAATCTACTGTATATGAGTGCTTGAAATTGATTTTCAATTGACATTCCTTCTTTTAAAAAAATCTTACTGGATTTACTTTCACAGATAAAGTGTACAGAATATTATGCACCTTGAGTCAATAAACTAGCAAAACATTATTCCAGGACACATTTTTTCAAAGCCATGAGAGTATTAAGAGACATTATTCTCACCAAGCAGGAGGCCTTCCTCTCCTAGAGGAGGGGGTTGCTGTGAGGGAAGGACTGTCTGTGCTTTCAAAGATTTTGTCTGTAATCAGCGGATCTGCTGGAATTAGAGGTCTGTCTGAGCCCAAGCCCCCTCCCTTACCCCCTTCATCCCTGACGACGTGAGAAAGGTGTGTGAGTGTGAGTGTGTGTGTGTGTGTGGGGGTCAGGGGGAGTCTTCAACCATGGGACCAGAACAACATGAGCTGCCACACCGGGCTCATAAATGCACCCTTTGGCAAGCCCACAGCAAATGCAGCTTAGCATAATTCAAAAATACCAGACGGTGTGTGCTGTGGAGGACTGCTAAACCCGCAAAGCAGCTTTCTCCCTCTCTCATCTCTCTCTGCCCCTCTCCTGCATCTTCCAAAAACACTTCCGCACAAACAGGAATTAATGCCGCTGCCAAACAGTCTATTTCCACAGAATAACATGTCAGGCCAACCGAAAGATGTCAGGCTTAGTTTTGTTGGTTATTAGAGGACTCATTAAGTGGAACAGGCCACAGCTAACACCACGCTAAAGCTGTGATAAACACCATTTTTTGTTCTCTGCAAGTAAATAAAGACCGTTTGAACTGACATTTATCATCAAAAATGTTAATGTTATTAGTGATAGTAGAGATCAGATAATAAGGCTGGTTCAGAAATAATTGACAACAGCATGAATCAAATTCAGCTACATGCTGTGACCTGAATCTAAATAACACCCGACCCCAACATCAGCAATATAACATTAAACAAAATGCATGATGGCATACTGATAGTGCTGACACTGGTTTTATTTTATAGAAGGTCAGACCCATTCATTGTAATATTACACCCATCTTATACCATTAAAAATGTTTACATAAATCATTGAAGTCCTCTTCTCTGCACATGTATGCATGTGGTTGAAGGGCTGGATTGGCAAATCCTGGGCTCTTGTCATGTTTAAGTGTTAATGAGTTCATGGTGTCATTGAATGTAATCCACTTGACTAAACATGCATCGGGTTGCAATGACGTTCTGACTCAACCACAATGTTTGCAATGCTTATGAGAAGGTGAAGAGAGGAGTAGATGGCAGCAGAACAATACCATAAGCACTAGTATTGAAGGACATACACCAGCCTGGTGCAGCTTACTGCAACACAAAACAGGAAGCTCATTGGGGTCTCATTATAAGCTGTACGAGTCTCCTACCTGGACGCCTTGTAGAAGCCGAATGCATCGGTCCTTGACGTCGTCAAAGGGACACCGTTTGGAAAGCATGAGGAGGTGAGCCAGGATGTCGTTCAGGTCACTGTTGGGAGGGCTACGCGAGGCTGGGGGTGACGGTAAGGGCCTGATGGCCTCCACTTTCCTCATGACGTCCTGTCGGATGTTCTCCATGGCTTCAGTTCTGGAGATGGCATCCCGACTGCCCAGCCCGTCCCATCTCCCCAGAGACTCCCGATCCTGCACTTCCATCTTTTGATGTAGGACTAACGTTTGTGCTGTCTTACAACAGGCTGTGCAACATAAAAGACGTGAAATAGTCCTATGTTTACATCATAGCATAACCAACAAACTTTAACAATGTTTTAATGTTATTCTAACGGGGAACTGTGGATGGGCATGCACCTATAATGTCAAACAGCATTGCAACTGATAAACTTGGGCCAATTATATTACCTTATCACAGATATATCGGTCTCAGCACATATGTCAGCTGATTTACGTAACAAGAAATTGCAGAACATAAATGTCAAAAATGTGTAAGCAAATTGAATTTTTTTTATAATATGTCCACCAAGGAGCACTTGCAAGTTTATTTTACAACTGTAAAATATCCTCACAGTAGAAGGGGTGAGCAATATGGATAAATCTTCCATCCAAATACGTATTTTTACATTGCAATATATATTGTGAAAAACTTGAGAAACTGTTTATGGATAAAATAACAGGATATGAATGTCTGTTTATGAATAATACTGCAAATTAAATACCCAACAAATCAAGCCGTTTTATCACAATGGGCCAAAAAGGGATATACAATTCAATATTGCTGCAAAGACTTATAGACTGCACACACTGATATCCCAATGATTTCAAAAAGGTATGGATACCAGGGTATAAATGGTATGGAAAAATATCTGACAGTTGACAAATATATATATATATATATATATATATATATATATATATATATATATATATATATATATATATATATATTGTCACGGGGAAAATGTCATCATATCAACCCGACCCTACTCACTAAATATCAGAATTATAAAAATAAATTTTTTCCTTAACTCTCACATAACGGTATTGGCCACAAAAAGTCTGGCTCTGGCAGAAATACAGTGATTTAAACCTAGATCATGCTGAACATTGTAATACTAATACTTGATCTATTACCAACTTCCAAGAAAAAAGCCAGATTTGACTGATGCTACGAGCCACCATTATGTGGCAATTAAAGTGTTATTGTCACATAGATTTTGTAAACGACGATGAATCGACTCTGGTTTATGGTTAATGACTTTACATTTTAAAATTAGACATATCATGATATGTACTTGTCAGTTAGTGAGTCCATTCAATCCATTCAGAGGCTGCCCGTTAACAAAGACACCAGTAAAGTACAACAGAGCCACGGCCAAAACAACATTCCTACACACAAACCTTTCAGTGTGGATCAAAAACAGAAAGTGTCATTCTAAAATACTCACTTTATCCACATTCTTTGGTGCAGGTCTTCAGCTACAGGACGCCTTGCAGCCACAGCACTGACCAGAAACGTCAGTCCCAGGGTAGAAACGATAGGAGGCAACAACTTGAGGGTAAACATTTGATTGGCAGAGCGGGATGGCCAATGAGAGTAGCCCCTGGGCATTCTAGGGCGGTGCCGTATGATATTCTGACAAATGATTGGTTGGAGAGAAGTAGTAAAGCTAGAGGAGGGAGGTTTTATGGGAGTTGAATTCTCTTCGTTCGTTGTGTATTTTGGAGAGTAGCTCTTAAGAACTACATCTCCCACCATACCATTTCGTGGGCAGCAGCCACCCCCTTCTCTTGTTTATCCGAAATAACTGAGACAGGCTGAGGAAACAGATAGAGAGAGGGAGATGTTGTTGTACATTTCCATTCTTTTTTTATTTAACCTCATTTGTATTTATCTAAACCAAAAGTTCTCAAATGTTTTTCAGCCAACCTCTACAAGATAGAGGATATACCAGGGACCCCCTGATTATATGTCCCTTGGAAGGAATCATTTTTTACACTTCTATAGGCTTAGTTATGTGAAAGAACAAGAGAAATATATTAGAAATATGATGGACATGTATTACAACATTTGCACCTTCACACATAATACCCATAAAAATGCATTTAACATCAATTAAATCCACATTCACATTGGATTCCGGTGTGCTACGTTATGCAAGTCTGCGTTAGGGACAAAGGTGGTTTTATGCAAAATGAAAAAAAAATAATAATAATCTATAATGTGCAAATCTTCAGAGGAAACACAAACATAGGAACAGGTTTTACATAAAATATCCTTTCTCTCAGTGCAGCACATCTACCTCACTGCAGACATGTTGCCTTTAGCTGCAGCAGGCTATTTGCATACTGCTGTGCAAATGTTTACAGGGTGATTGAGTGATTTACCAGATAAAGACACTTTACTAACCGACAATAACATAAGTGATCAGAAAAATGGCTCGTTCAACAATTTCTTTTTTGTTGATACCGGGCATGTCTTAGTATAATGATGTACTCCAAATTTTGAAAACACTTTTACATTACATTACATTTACATTCTAAAAAATAAGGACTTTAGTTACTTTTTCAGCAATGTATCTGGAAGTTGTCTAACACATGTCTAAAAGTCTACTGGTTAGACATTATTCTACCAGAAAAAAAATACTTCAAATCCATAAAAGCTGAATGCAGAACTTGTGACCCTTAACATTTCTAAAATCCTGTCTACTTCTGCCAACTGCTTTGCAAGTTTTTAGATGTTCTTGAAGGGTAAGTGCATTATAAACACAGTGGGCATTCACAGCCAATTTGTCAACAAGTACATTTGTATCAAATGCCTGTACATGTAATCCTCCAATGTGGAATGGGTGTAGGCCTAAACTGTTTTAGACTATTATTCTGATGTTATCTACATTATATTAAAGTGGCAGATTGTGTCTTTGTGACTAAAAATTCATCAGATATAAGTTTGTATCTGTTTTATAAAGGCTATAGTATTTATATTTGGAAAGGTATGGGACCCTCTGGATTGGGGACGTTGAGGCGGAAACTGAAAGCAGGCGGAACCAATGTGATGAGGGCGGCAAAGAGGAGGGAAATTTAAAAAGTCCGGACTGCCTGGTGGTGACAGCACAACTGAGTCGCTCGAATAATCAGTTAGTTAGCTACATAAAAACCTAGCAGTCGGAGAATATTATTACTTTATCTAAACATATGATTCGTCTCTAGCGAGTTTCTACCTCAATGTCACAAAATGGAGACTTATTACGATCAGGTAACGTTCGCAAATCACCCGTTAGTTGCAGTTGTGGCTAACTCATTAGCTTTAGCATTGTTTACTTTCGCTAAATCGGCGTTAGCTGCCTACGTCAGTTATCTGGAGGATCTTTTCTACTGGTTTTGTTATTTACGTTTATCTAGCTTAATTTACACGAGGTCGGTTGCAAATGGCGTTAGTGATTTATGATAAGATAACTAATTATTTTACCGTTATTTGTAAACAAAACGGTTTATTTTTTCTTGCGTAACGTTTGTAGAAAGCTGGGGTAACAGTTACGTGAGGACTAATCGTTTGGCGTTAGTTGATCGTCAGAGAAATAACGTTAGTTAGCTATGTCGATTAGTCATTTGACGTAAAATACTGAACTTGTCTGGTTCCAGCCCCACACATTTAAGAATTGTAAATGTAATATATTTGATACATTGGTATTGGGATGTTAGTCAAACAAAACAACACATTTTCAGAAAACGTTTTTTATTTTTTAAATAAGATTATTATTATTATTATTATTATTATTATTATTAATCCAAGCACATAGTTTTATTTCCAACATGTCTTATCTTTTCAATAATATTGTTTTATATTTTTTTATTATCTATTTAATTTTTATTGTTATTGTCTGATTTTATCTCATTGCAGTACTGAAATGTTTTTATTCCTGTTTTAACCATGTAAAGCACTTTGTAACTTTGTTTTGAAAAGTACTGTATTAAAAAGTGTATTATTATTATTGTTTATCATTTGAAGACCTCACCTTGGGCAGTGGGGACTTTAGGATGGCCATCATATTAATACATGTGTTATCTGTATGGACTTAACTAATTAATATCATTTTTATTTATTTTTTTACTTGCAATCTCCCTGTAGACTTTAGACTCACCCTCCAAAAACAGTTACATTGGGAGCTATTACCAGCCTCCAGACAGGATGCGACCAATAGCAAGACAGCTGGAGTTTCCTGCCCTCTCATCATTCAACAGGGACCCACAGATGACCAGCCCTGGGTTGTCTCAGACCAAACCTAATATTGACAGCACAGGTATGGCACAGCCCTTATTTAGAGCTTATTGTGTCATAAAATGTCTTTGTTTTATCCCCAACTTCTACAATTACCATATACGCCTTTCTGTTTTTGTTGACTCCTCTCCAGCTGTTCTTGATGCACTGAAGACCCTCCAGGAGAAAATCAGGCGGTTGGAGCTGGAAAGGAAGCAAGCGGAGAAAAGCTTTAGTCAGTTCTCCCATGATGCTCAGAAACATCAACAGGTCACAGCAGCTCACACTGTGCCCAGTCAACCAGCAGCCAGCGCGCCTGAGACAGATAACTCTGGCAGGACAGGTAAGTGAGGGAGGCACCACTGCAAATGTAAATACTTCTCTGTAGATTGTTTTCAATAGTTGTGTCTGTGTTTTTGATTACAGAGCTTGACTCAAAGCTGCAGTCGGCAGAGTCTCGGTGTAAGGTTCTTGAGAAGCAGCTGGACTACATGAGGAAGATGGTTGAAAACGCTAAGAAGGAGAGGAATACCCTCATGGAGAATCAGGTAGTCAAAAACTAAACTCCAATCAACTTAATTTATATAGCGCCTTTTAAATAAGATTGAAATAACTCTTTCAGAGGAGGTACCAAAAGAGATGTTTATATAGTTATGTCTTTCATCATCTGTGTTTTATTGCTTCCTAGCATTTCTGGATATTTGTTACTAAACCACCATATAATCTCTGTTTACTTCCCCACTAGGCTTCACTGCAGAACCAGGGGCCAAGCAGCTCAAACGCACAATCTCAGCGGGAGAAGCTGGAGAAACTTGAATCAGAGTGTCTCAAATTGAGTCGGACCCAAACTCTGGCAGAGGTAATTCACGGTTTTACAATTGAATAGACTAAACACTAATCATCACAAGCTGAATGATAAGGTCGTCATTTCAATGCAATTTTGCTTTCAGACGAAGCTAGCCATTCTGGAGCAAAAACTACTGAAAGAAGAGCACGAGCGTAAACTTGTGCAGGAGAAAGCAAACGAGGTCAGTCCACACTTTTCTCTTTGGATCAGTTCAACAATGACACAAGAATCTACATTTTCACTTTTTTTTTTTTTTTTGTTCTTTTAATAAAAATGCCCATATTTTTGCAAAAAACAATAAGCAGTACTTTTTTTTAAAAAGTGTGAGTTTTAAGTTACACCGTTTAATAAATGCAAACAAAGAATCTTGAGAAGGGGAAAAAAAGACTTTAATTATGCTAATATTGCCACGTCCACAGCTGCAGAAAGAGATGAACATCAACTTTCGATTGTCTCTGCCAGCTACTGAAGAAATAAAGCCAAAGAAGAAAACAAAAAAGACCACCAAGGTACTTTTCTTACAGATAAAGCCAAATAACTGCCTGTATTTAGTTGATGAGAAAAATGATTTTTTGCACATAGTAGTGACATTAGCTGTCTTGTTCCCTTAGAAAACCTCCAGACAGAATGAGCTGGCATCACCAAGCCGCAAAAGAATGCCCTTCGTTGCAGGAACGGTAAATCAGTTCTGATGCGCTGCACTAACTCTGAAAACCACATATTTTTATTATTTAGTCTTTCCCTTTTTTTTTTGATTGATTTTGATTTCCCGTTCCGGTTCACAGTCGACAAGTCCAAGCCATTCAGTTCACGCCAACATACAAAGCATTCTTCACATGATGAAGCACCATCAGCCCCAGCTGTGTGAACGAGTGAGCGCTCTGCACAGGTCTGGTTGTGCAGCCAAGAAAAGCCTCCAAAAGGACTTTGCTCCATCTTCCACCGACACAGATCTGTCACTGGGCTCGCTGTCTGACCTGCTCTTGGCTCTGCAGGATGAGCTAGGACAAATGAGCTTGTGAGTAAGCTTTTTTTATTTATTTATTTTTTACTTTTTCTTTTACACATTTAGTCATTCGTGTGTGTTTTTTTTGTCAGTGAGCATCAGGAGTTGGTGCATCAGATAGATGCAATCAAACATCGCGAGCAGAGGCAGGATCTGCAGAGAGAACTGGAGAGGTTGGTCACCAGGATGGAGGAGAAGGGAGCTCAGATCACTAAGCTCCGCAAACACCAGCAGACGGTATGTGAAGCATCACGCTTTGTAGATATGAGAAAGTGTCGTATGCTAACAGTGTGTCCAGTCTCTGTTTTTAGTTAGTGATGCACTGCAATTTTCTTCAGCCGATTTCTTTCTTCTTTCTTTCTTTCTTTGTCTGACCTGCTCGTTCAGATTTTCTTCTTTTTAAAGAACTATAATGGACAGCCAACACAAACATTTTTGTAACTTTTCTTTCATGAATAAGTTAAATGAAATTGTATGTTCACAATAAAACATTGACTATAGAGCATTTCACAGTTGTAAACAAACATTTAAAATGTGTTAAAGTTTATTTCCTGTTGCTGTGTATGTGAAAGACATCAGCTGACAGGAAGCAATCATGGACTAAAGCGGTTGCCTAGCAACGCAATTCCGCTAAAACTGTCTATTAAAAAAACTTCACATAACATTTCCTCCAAAAGTGCACAAAGTAACAGGATGTTCTTGTTGTCAAAATTTATTTTTAGGGTTGTTCCTCCACCGCTTATTTAGAAATTGCAGGTGTTAAAAATGGCAAGCTTAATATCTTCTTCACTCTCGCTGAAGAACTTCCACACCGACGACATGATGTGCGCGTGTCTGCTGCTGTTTGTTCGGCGTGCGTGTGTGTGTGTGGCATGTTACAGTCTGTGCGCAACATGAAACCATCAAGAGGAACATGTGTGCAGTTTAACTGTCAAAACATCGGATATATTAGACTGACCGGACGGTTACCGGTCATGGCCGATCAGCTGACAACCCACCGGTTGGCCGATCAATTGGTGCATCTCTGTTTGTAGCGTCAGCTGATCTCCATACCTAAGTGTGTAGGTATCTGATGTTTTCTGTCTTCGGCTCCTGCACAGGTCCATAAATTGACCCAACAATGTGCTGAGGAACACACAGCCACGAAGCTGAGTGGGATCAAGCCTCCGGTTCCCTCTCCTGTTAAGGCTCAGAAGAAAGGAAAGAAAGGTGGGACCACTCGCAACAACCTGCAGCTTCTTAGAGAGACCCAAAAGTTCAAGAACAGACTTCAACAAGAGGACCTCTCCTGGGAAACATGAGGCTCTCTGAAAGGCCTGTCTGTGTGCAGGCTTTGATGCTACAGCTGGTTGAACGACAACACTCCCCTTGGTCGCTTGCGGTCTCTTCAAAATAGCCTCTGGGACATTTTTAGTAACGAATGAAAAGAGGGAATAAAGTGTTTTTGGGTTTCACACGGGATTTGATAATGTGTTACTCATAAAATCTATTACGCAATGGGAGATGAACTTAAATGAAATATTGCACATACAGGGTCCTTTTATAAGTTGATAGTGTATAGTTTATGAATCATCATCTCCAATGAAGCTGGAGTAATCTATTTGAATTTTAATAAAGCGTCTTCTCTATATTGTACGTATATGTATTTGTTCACATTTTTGTTATCCAACACGGATGTTTCTCTTAACTCTGCACGGTTTGGACTTCACACTGAGAACCACTGGGTGGCAGTGCTCCGCCTATGTCTGTTTCACAAATGTGAAGGCGTTAACCCCACACACTGTACAGTTGCACGTATAATAATCTAACTTTACAATGTAGCGTGTAGCGTCCAGGTCCTACTGTCCTGAACAGTCTGTAATGGAGATGAGATAATGGGGACACATGCTTTGTGAACTGTTACAGCAGCTGGTTGGACAGCTGAGTAAATGTAGCTCTCACCACAGGACAAACGGATGTGGTTTAAGTGGGAGTAACTGCTTCTTGCCACAGGATTTTGCTATTTCAAACAGCCCAAAACGGCTCAATTCTCTTTAAAATTCAACTATGATAGCTATTACTCTTCTTAATAGCAGGCTGGTCAGATGACAGGACAAATTCCTGGCGTGGCGTTACTCTCTTGATTGAGTTAGCCACCTTTTTACAGCACGAATAACCAGGCATGAATGTTAAGCTGCATCATAACATTCCTGCGTTATCTGTTCGTTATCAGGCCTCGTTGACATTTGTATTGTCTTATTAGGTCACTTTTTTTTTTTTTATACACAAGCTTTTTTGACCTAAAAGCTTATCAGTCACTCCTTATCTAAGCCACCAACTCTACAGTGGTTGTTGGATCGGAAACTGTTGCGATTAAAAACTTAAATTAAAACAGTGCAACAACCCTAACCGCCCTGTCCAAGGTTCTGGGTCATGTGAGTGGAAAACAGATAATTGTTATTGTTGCCCTGTGCATTCAGCCTTTTCAGTTTGTTATCTAGCTAAAATTGATTGGACCTGGTATTCGTGGCATGTCTCTGAGTTCACGGCGTGGCTAAATGGGCTGAGATGGCGTATGAGAGAGAGAGAGAGAGAGAGGGAGAGACTAAACCTCTTGCATTGTTTGCCTGTGCTCCCATATTAGATTACAGATCATGACTGGATACGGCAATCAGGTTAGCTGAGTCAAGTCAAGGCCCCTCCGTGCCCACATACAGCATCTCTCCTGACCCTGCAGCTCTGATACCTTGTGACTGCACACCCCTCTTTGTGCCTGGTGTTGAATAGCAGTGGTGTATGTAGGAGGGCTGGGTAGATGCGAGTGTGTGTGTGTGTGTGTGAGGCATTTTGTTCTGGGAATGTCAAAGGATTTCCTATAAACAGCTATTGTCTTATGAAGATAAAGATGTCTACAATGTAAGATTAATTGGCTTTAGGGCTGCAACAAAGATTAGACGCCAAAAATGTCCATCACTATTCAGTATCACACTTATTCAGGTTAATATATGAAATATATATATATATCCGAAATAATTTTTTCTGTTGATCGACTAATTGATTAGTTGCAGTTTTAATTTGATTACATTTCTTTGAGGTGTTACAAGTTTCCATTGAGAACATTTTTAAAGAAACATCCTCAGTGTGTGAAAAGTTGGCTGAAAAAAAATAAAATAGCTGTTTTCCTGATGGAGCAGCACGAGCATTTCTATCTCTGTCCGTTAACAGCAGATACTGTGTAAGGAATTATGTGGTTGTCCAAAAAAACATTCTCTCCTGAAACTCTTTGGTTCTGGGAAACGCTGCCCTCTGGTCCACTGGAAGAATAACCGTCTGCTCAGCACAAACAAGAATTGTACGCACACACCTCGTTCAAGAATGTAATCAACTGTACGGACTGTGATTCTTGAGTGTGCTCAAAGACACACACACACACGCACACAAACGTTTCCTTTTTAGAGCGAACTGTTTTTGCTACATAAGCAGAACCTTGCTGTGACCTGACCCGTGTGTCCCGTCAGGAGAACACAGTGAAAAATCAATGGTGTGAAAAACAAAGGGGTTGTTTTGAGCAGAGGGGCGGTGCCTTTGGTTTTCTCATCAACATGTTGATTGCTGTCATACACTGAAAGAGAATGCAAATGATGTGTACATTAATTATCATTATCAAACTAGGCAAGCATAAAATTCCACTCATTTAGCTTTTATTATAGACAAGAAATGTTTGACTTCAGGCCTAAAGAGGTGAAAGTATGAAGTGTTTATCTAGAATAGAAAGGGAAGTTTCCCTTTCATTATCTCGTGGCCTCTCATTTATCTCGTCAGTGTCAGAGCTGCGGCGATTAGTCGATCAACAGAAGAAATTATCGCCAACTAATTTGTTAATCGATTGTTTTTTTAATGCAAAAAAAGACGATTATGTTTTCAGACTCAAATCTGGAGATTTCCTGCTTTTGTTTTATATCATATTAAAGTGAATATCTTTTGGTTTGGGACTGACAAAGCAACATTTAAAGATCCCTGGGACACTTTCTACTACTTTAATAGACCAAATGATTAAACTAGAAAATAGATTAAATCGATAATGAAAATTGTTGTTAGTTGCAGCCCTATACGCATATCAATATATCTCCAAATCCAGATCTTACGTTATCGTTAAATACTGCTGAATCTGATACCTAAATGTTTAGATACTATAAATATTTGATGGAACTGTTTGTACAACACTGCTTTGCTATTATTTTCTCCTGTAACTAGAGAGCTTGTTGACCTAGCATTAGCCAGCCACACACACACACACACACACACACACACACACAGGGCAAGACAAAGCAGAGCCTGAACTGGATACCCTTTGTTGTCCGGGCAACCAGCCGTTCAATTGTAACCATGGCGATGGATCCCGAGACCTGGCTCGTCGTCCCACTTGTGATTTGTCACGTAAATGAGCAGCTCCAAGAAAGTTGGCACTGCTGCCAAATTGAAAAAAAAAAAAAAAGGTAAATACAGGAGATTTGTTTAACAATATTCAAACTTTATTGGCTTTACATCGTGAAACTAAAAAGGCAACACTAGAAAACAAGGCACAAAATAAAAAGGTTTGAGAGCAGGAGGAGGAGGAGGAGGGGGAAAAAAGGAGCACAAAATAAGCAAAACAACATTTCAGGAGGCTTTGTGGCACCTGCAAGTGTACATATGGCTGTCAAAGTGGGGTGGGAGCAAAGCCTAAACAATATCGTACCTACAGGACTGATGACCTCCAACACAAAAGGTAAAAGATGGCACTGCAGTGTGTGCACATAGAAATAAAGCCACGAGGCAAAGAGGAGGGAATCGAAAGGATTTTTTACTCGTTGCTCTTGGACATCTTGAACACTGAGAGGCTGAAAACAGAAGAGACCTCCATGACCAAGCAAATTTAAAATCCTACTGGACAAAAAAAAAAACAAGTAATTTAATACAACAGTTGAAAATTACAACCAAAGTGAACTTCAAGTCATCATGCGGCCGTTTGGAGCAAACGTTGCAGCTGTTTTTATCACAATGTGCTGGTGTGAAGTTGTCCGGGCTATAACCAGGCTTCATAAGCTTGTTGTAGCCATTTCAGCCACATTTAAACACCTATAATTCTATTGTGTGATTGGTTGAAATATAGACACTTAAATGCCAACCTTTAGGTACAAAATACATTTAACAAACAAAAGAAGCCTGGTATTTACCTGGACATCCCATCACCAGCAAACGCTCTGCGGGTTTGATCAAGAAGTTAAGGCCGAGCATGACTAAACAGACATTTAAGCAGGAATACAACACAGAAAACCAATGGGTCTAAAATTGCTGAGTCCCATTGATATGTAATAGGTGTGGCATATCGTTTATAACAAACTACAACTTTATATGGATATTAACTGAATAAGGCACTTTTCCTTAAGGAGGTGCACGGACTGAGTTAGTAACTTGTAGAGGAAGCTGCGGAGAGGCAACACAATGGACATCTACTGTGTTTTGACGCACCACGACGTCGACATGCGCCGCTGTGTTCTTAAGGAATGCAGCTTCCGCGTCGAAAGCAGAGCGCTTTCTGACTGGACTCACACGGCATGCCCCTCAACAGCTGTTACGGAAATATCAAATATTTCTCAAAAATTTTGGGCGACTGCATGCAGAGAATGAACAAATGGGTGCAGCTAAGGCAAAACTCTGGAGCCTTCTCGTTGTAGTCGGGTCTTTGGGCTGTAGCCTAATGCCACCAGGTGACTAGGTTAAAAAGGCGTGTTAATGGCGAGCAGCAGGAGACGTGTCAACCTAAATTACAAAAAGCCAAAACGAAAAGAAGAAAAAACACATCAGCACTCATGGATTTCTTAACTGTTCCTGGGTCATACAAAGCAATGATTATTCATCCATTATGTAGTTAATAATCAAGACTGAGTATTTATGCAAGCATCTGAATTCTTTTGGCTGAACCGTGAAACTTTTATAAAGAGAAAGTTACAAAACAAAGCTCGTCAGTGCAATGCTCAATTTTCATGCCAAAACTGAGGACTTTGGCTCAATGCACACTGTTTCAAGGCATTCTTTCATCTAGCATATGGGCTAATCACAAATAAATCAAGTGGTTTTTAAGTGTCTAAATCCTTAAGAGCATATGCAATGGGAGGAAAATCACAACTCCAAGCATCCAGCATGCAATAAAATAAAAAATAAAAAAGGCATTTAACAAAACATTTCTGACACTGACAAGCCGCTACGAGCAAAATGTACTGATAAACACTCCTTCATTTAGCCATTCCTCAAGTTAAAGAAAACAGAAACAGGACATGGCTATGTACAGGAGGGATAAAATGGGGGGAAAAATAAACCACACAGTTAGCAGCAAGCTAATAAGAGAACTTGACATGAGCTCTCGTACGGCCGCTTCGTTGCTGCGGTTCTGCACTTCATTCACAATCCTCTCATTTACACGGCAAAGTCAGAAACCCGAGGTGCAATGCTCATTTGGCCAAACAAGCACTCAAACAGTCCAACATTTTTACCTCAATGCACTCTCTACAATACTCAAGTTTATTAAGCTACGCCCAATATTTTTGCTTTTTGTTTAAAGTTACATTCCCTGATTTAAAAGCACCAAACAGCGGTCCAAAAGTTCCTGCCAGCTCATTGTTCACGTTTTGAAAATTCAACACAATTTACAACGAAGTACTGAAACATAAAGGGTGAGGAGGGAGGAAATTTGGGAGCAGTGTTGGGCGCTACAAAAAAGGGAGAGAGCCTTTAAATTATTTATACAAAGTCACCAGTGAGAAGACCATAGGTTTCATGTACTGAATATAGTCCTCTATTTATAGGGAAAACTTCAATCTTGACTGATCAAGGCCCTCAAATGGCAACCTATCTACTGTATTCTTCACAATAAAAGGCTCTTCAGTCCAGCTGGGATACTACGGTTCTCACCTATATCAGCACAGCGATACCATTTTCTTTCTTAAAACAAACTAATGATAACACTTGGGTCTCAACCAAGAAGATTCACACTCTTCCATTTCTCTCTTTAAGTCATACTGGACATTAAAGGCACTTCACTGCTATCACTGTCCACATCAAGAAGGTGCATGCCATTTTCTCTATCTCCCCCATTCTCTATATTATTATACAATATTTAAAACAAATTAAGATTTCTGAAATAATCTACAATCTTTCATTTTGACCCACGGGCCCTTTCCGACTTCCCCACAGAAATGGGGGCTAAGGGGCCAGCTCAACATTAGCAGCCCGAGTGGGTACGTTTCGATGTCGGTGAAGATCAGAAATAACAGTTGGGAGTTTAAAGGATGGGAAATTAACTTGATACGGGACTTATTGCATTGAGCTGCTCTACTGGCAGCTGATTTGTCTTCTTTTTTTTTTTTTTTTACAACTGGTATTGGGTGAAAGATTTCCCCGAGGGAAATCAACAGCAAGAAGACGCACAGCACTCCTAAATGCCAAGGGAGACACCCAAAATAAGACTTTTCACCAGAGGGATCGCTATTTCTTTCTTCTTCTTTTTTTTTGGTGTGACATCAGATAATTGGGTGTTGCTTTTATTCCCTCGTAAATAACCCCACCTCTTTGACATCATCTACGAACACATAAACATGACACAGCTGCATGGGGGAAGAGGGAGCCTGCCCACGATTCAACAGGCTAAAAAGCAATACTGAATCATCACAGTCGTCACGTTTAACAATAGCTGTGAACTCAAACAGTGTTTCCAAATCCAAAACATTATGTAAATGCTGCCAGTTTGCAGCCGTGCTACTCCCAAGCATCAACAGGAAAGCAACTCTGTGTACATGACTAATTCCTTGACCGTCATGTGTATAATTGAGGAAAATAACATGAGCACCCTCACTTCGCTGGAAAAACTAACGTCTCGATGCAGGTGGGAGTAGATGATGTAATACATATGATTAAGGCTTAACATGCCATATTACTTCAGAGCTGTTTAGTAGAAGTTGAGCTATCATATACACAGGTGTGTGTGTGTGTGTGCCTTAACACGTAATACAACAGCAGGGTTTAACGCAGGCCTAAACCAGCACTGGCACAAACATCAAAGATCTAGAAAACCTGCTAGAAAACACTGTTTGAGTCCGCCGTGATGAGCGCGTGCCGAGTGGGGAGTCCTCTCTGGAAGGTTCTAGTTGGTGACGGGGATAGGTCGAGTGATGTGGTTCAAATATTGCGGCTGCTTCAAAGGGTGTGGTAGTTGCGGTCCTTGGACTTGCAGAACTTGTAAAGGAAGAAGATCACGGCCTGCAGGCCCAGGACCAGCACTATTCCACCGATGAAGCTCGCAGCGTCGAAGGTGTTCTTGTGAGGGGCGGGAGAGGGTGCAACCGTTGTGCTGGATCCAGCTGTGATAAAAGAAAGAAGAAGAAAAAAAAAAAGGGAAATGGAGATAAGTTATTCTTGTTTTTGTACATCACAGGAGAGATTCATGAAAAAGTTCTTGCTCCATCACAATGTCACTTACTTGAAGCAGTGGATGGAGCCGTGGAGGATGAGACGTTTCCAGAGGAAGTCGGGGCAATACTGGGAATAGTGGTTGTATTGTCTGCTGTATGGTCACATTAAGAACACATCCATTAGCCTTCACACCATTTAAGCTATCTGTTTACAGTGCAGCCAATAATAATTTCAACCACCGTCTGATTTCCTGTTGCACACAGACAAGTCGTTTTTCTACACGACAGCAGGGCACAGTAAAGTTGAGTGCAGCCTATAACGCTAACATAACTCTTCAATTTAACAGCTCACTGTGGCTACTCCATCTTGTTTCTTAGTCCGTTGCCAAAAGTAAAAAGTCTCGACGAGAAATAAAAATAAATACTGTTGCTTGTTTAGCCGACGTATATATGATGAAAACTCTTGGTTAGCACCAACTGTGGTGATAAGAACAATGAGTTTCCTGTGACTGCTTCACAATAAAAGCCACCCTGTGTTGTGCCGATTGACGTCTTTTATTGTTAGCAGGACATGTTGTTTTATTAGCAGAAACTGAACAGTAAACAGTGAGGCTGTTATCAGTGAGAGGAAAGTAAAACAGAAACGCTGGATTACATGCCGCATTGCTTCCTGTGAACCCCTCGTGCATGGGTCATTTGAATGCAGCACGGGGATGGCGGATTCCACCACTAACAAAGAAAACTACTATATAAAAAGAAGTGGATACATTGGATGGCTATTGCTGGGAAAAAGCATGACCTTAAATAGAATCAAAAAACAGGGTGGGATTTCATAGATGACAACTTTTAGAGATATAAATAAAACTTTTAACAAGACCAAATCGTATGTGCTGGACAACATAGACTGACTCATGCAGGAGCAGGGGGGTTTTCAGGACGGGTTACCTGCGGTGGGCAGAGGGCTGCTGGTGACAACAGGGGAAGGGGGTGCTGTGGCAGGAGGGGAAGTAGCCGCAGAGGGTGTAGGAGTCAAGACTGTTGTGGAACCAACACCAAGACAGGGTGAAAGAGGGAAAGCAAGAGACACCACACAAACAAAAATGGCCAGAAAATACACAATGCTCCCTCATCATTTCTCTTGGGTGGGTGAAAATAATGTTTTCAACCCAGCTAAGTCTTTTAGACACAAACAAGGATGACATAGACAAAGTGCTGAGACTGACCATTAACTGACACCTTAGTTAGAGCTAAACCCAAACAGAATCTGTAGAATGCATTTCTTTTTATACAAATACGAGTCTGCCGAGTCTCTTAGGGGCTAAAAGAAGATGTTAATATTAAATGTTCATTTCCAATCTGATATTAGTTAGGACCACGCCGCTGTTTGACTTACCCGAGCAGTTAACATGGCTGCAGTTCTCGCTTTGCCCCAGAAGAGTTGTGTTGCGACAGCTGACAGTTGCTGAAAGACAAAAAGTATCATGAATTAAACGCCTTCGTGCTTTATGTGAATCAAGTTCTCCCAAGCGATAAAAGTAGATTTCAGTGTTATGTTGGCAAGACCTAAAAGCCCTTCATGTCCTGAGCTTGTTATTTTCTGAGCTGATGAAGAGTCATCATCATTGTACAGCTCACAAAAGACAAATCACCAACATCACTGCGTGTTTCCAAAATCTCTCTCTCTCTCTCTCTCTCCATCCTGCCGCCCCCATCGTCACACTTCATTATTTGAAGTCGGACGTGTCTGAAACCTGTTCTGTGTGCATTGGTTTTTTTATTTTTACCTCACCAGCAGTTTTTCTAGTCATAAGATCATGACTCAATAACATGATACATGGAAATGATTTATTTGTAGCTAAAATAGTCATAAAACCAGCGCTGGAATAGGTATTCAGATCATATACTTACTCCATTACAAGTAGAAGTCATGTATTGAAAATATTACTTTAAGTACAGCTAAATATACTATATAATAAAGTATTGGCGTAGAGAAGTGTTTCCACCGTTGGTTAAAAAGGAGTCAGTTTATTTGTTTTAATGTTACTCAGTTTGATCAAAGGGACTTTGCCCTGCCGAGAAGTCTTGCCTGTCCCAAACACTTCAAGATACAGACTAAACATTGATAAGTTATTTAATCTATTCAATAAGAAACACAACTGCACTGTATTCACACACATGATTAACTAGAGCAAGATCAAAATCTATAAGTTAAACAACTTTGTGTTTATGTTGCAACCCGGCCCGGGTCACAGAGGGGAAACCATGAGCCATGACGGACAACACCTTGTGACTATATAGATCCTTTTCACACCCGGTTATATGGTTATCACTTTACTGCCGTTGTTCTAAAACTGTCAACACAATTTAATAAAAACCTTTAGCGCAGACATCAGATATAATAAAAATCACTTTAAGAAACGAAAGCTGGCTCTCAAATGTGAAGAGTTGATGCTTTTCCTTTTCATACATGTTAGTTAATTATATATCTTTGAGATTTGGATTTTATCTGAGTCAGCTTCGGCTTTGTTAACTTAAATGCATTCTTCACTGTTGTTCAAAACTAAAAACCATAATGTAAACCCTTTTACCATTGGATACTAGCTGCTGAACAATGCCTTAAAATAGAAATGTATACTAAACTGTGCAATATCAATATCTCTTATCTGCAATAATGTGAACTCAACCGTTCAGTCTCTCTTTACTTATTCATTACATCTCCTTTGATGCTGAAATGTTGCAACAACAAAAGAAAACACTGAGGGTAAAGGATTATCTTATCTTATTTATCAGTATCCAACCTACTGGATCCGGTAACAAGAATACAGTAACAGTATACAAACATGCAGCGTGACTTCGCCTCCACTTGTCTCGGTCCTTTCTGGAATGCTGTTTTACTTACCAACTAAAAACGGCTCAAGTGATAGGGAAGTGGAAAACATATTTCCCAGGAAGCTTTAATAATGCTTAAATATAGTGACGGGGGAGGCTGTTAAAAGGCCTTTGACCTCATCTTTGTGTTAATAATTAAAAAAAGAAGGAAATAATCGCTCTTTAAATTTGTTTGTATAAGCATAAGGGGGTATGATCATCCTAGAATACAGGAACATCATAAAGGGAACTGTGTACTCACTGTAGGGCACCTGGTGCAGTAAAACATGTTGCTCAAACTTTCTTGCCGGCAATACCATAATCCACAGCAACCATCAAACCTAACGACTCCCAACAGATGGCTGCCCATAAATTACAGACACACCACCTTTAACAGTAAGGCTGCAGACATTGTCGAAAGCATCTTTTAGCTTTCTCCAAATAGGGTCAAAAGGGACTCTCCGGCCTGCGGTACATTCTCCACAGCTCACAGGGCTTCATTTTGGATCTGATTATGCATCTTTGTGCGCTGGCCTTGGAGACAAGCAACTACCAAATGGCCGTCACGTCATAATTATTAGTTTGTGGAGCCCCATGATTTAAAGTTTCTGTTTGACTGTTGGTAGTTTTTTTTGGTGGGGTATTCATGAGCTATTTTGCCTGGTGTCCATCACTGGCGCAGCTCCTCCCTGTGCTTTACATGATTAAGCAGTTCTGTTACGACCAGGAAGGAAAGTGAGCACAAACAATAAGCTGCTTCATACAGAGAGAAGCTTGTTAAAGCTGGAAACCTAATGACTTACTGTCTTTCAAAAACTGTGATTTAGATCAAGTCATTTCACAAGTGTTGCTGCATTTCTTTTTTTCCCGCACTCTTCGTTTTATCCGAGAAGCATGTGGGAGGACGGGTTTCTCCCCCCCCACACTCTCCAGTAGGTCAGAGGGCTGTTATCTTGCAGGCAGCTGTGAAAGGTAGGACTGACTCTCACCCTTTTCTAAGACGGTGACATCATCATCATCATCACCACGAGGTACAGACACGGCTTCCTCAAGCTAAAAGGTGCGAGTGAACACCTCAGAAAACAGCATCTTGGTTAAGAGCACTCAACCAGCTATGCAAAAGACATCCTGTACATGAAGACGCTGCAGGAGCGTGTACACGTGTAAACTTTTTGAGCTTTAAACACTGGGCTGCTGGGAAATGCGTGTCCGACGCCAAAGGTTTGTTTGAACAAACTCCCTAAAGAGAAGATAAATTTGGTAATGACAATGCGGTAGCTCGCTGCAGCAGTGTGGTTATGCTGGGCTTCAGCAAAGCCATCTGGACTGGCCAGAGCTGACCTTTAAACTTTTCGCTGAGTTCATATGAAATAGGTGATCCATTCTTGGGTTTGTGAAAGGCTTTAGCTCTGCGCTTACTTTTGTGTTTGTGAGCCTGCTTGTGTCCTGTGTAGTAACAGCACTGAGGGGAGGGACACATTTTCCAACAGTAACAAGATAAAAACAAAAAGAGCCAACCCTCTCTAAAACTTGCAACAAAGAGTCATTATCTTGTTTAAATCAACATCAGATGATCAAGAAAATTCTAATCAAATCTTTTGTACAATAAAATGAAACTTAAATACAAGAACAGATCTTGATAGATGTTGTTTTGTGTCAGTGGGTGGTGGCTTTGTCATTTCCTTGCGTGCATTTAGTGCAATTATAAACCTGAACAGGTTTCTTCCTTGAGAAATACAACAAGCTTTACTATCCTGACCATGTCGGCTCTGAGAAGACACAAATAACACTGACCTCACTGGTCCAGTTCAACCACTTATTCATCAATAAGTAAGGTATCATTGGAGGGACATACAACATTCAGAGACAAAGCAGAAGGAGGGTGTGGGTTCAGAAAATCCTCCTGGAGAGAATCAAAGTTTCTCATTGGCAAAGTTGTCAAGCAGGTCAACTCCCATGAGATGTAAAATAATACTTAACTTGTTGTTGGAGAAAAGCTAGACCAACAAGTAAAACAGTTAGGATTACACAAGTCACAGAATCTTCCATTCTTTGAGCCTAACAACAACTGAAATGTACGATGAGATCACAATGCACTCTAGTCCTGAAATGCACCCAAGGCATAAATTATGAGAACAAGGCACATGAAACTAATCTCCTGTCCAATCTGAACACTCTTTCCTCTAACTTGTGCCATTATCCCCTCCTTCCTTCTGTTCCCCAGCATGAGGATATTGCAGGCATCCTGCCACACATCCCCGAACTTCCTCTCCTGTTCATCTTCTTCACAATCACCAGAGACCTGTGTGTGACTGACTAACACACGGTGATCTCAGGCAACCGTCGGAGTACAGCGCTCTAGGGCGATATGGTCAATAATACAATCATTTCTTGTTTTTCCACCTGCTTTCACAAGATTGTATCGACTGATTTACTCATGAAACCTGCAACCTAATTTCCTGCGACTGGTAACAGCACAAAAAACAACCCGCTCATCTTCCATAAGGGGAGTACGCAGCGCAGTGAATGAAAAAAACGGTGAACTCAGGAAACAATCTGTCATGCGGTTTTGTTATGGAAACTCTTTTTTAACTGAATGATGTCTATTTCTAAATCACAACCAGCGGACTTCCAAATTTGACCACTGCAGCATATTTCTCCACTCGAGGCGCTAATGCTTAGACAGACATCACCATTAACATAATTAAATTACAGGACGGGCGAAGGGAAGCTAAACCACAATCAGAACATATGACTACTTGCTACTTTTAAAAACACAGTGTACTTTAAATAAAACAGATGAATTTACTTTCATTATCTTTCATTAGTACAATAGTAGTAACAACTGGAAGGTTGCTTTTGCAGACATAATTCCCAGCGCTACAAAGAACCAACAAGAAGAGAAACAACAGCATGCCTGTAGCAGCATCATTGTAGTAAATTAACACGGGCTTCAGCGTGTTCTGAAACACTTGATAACATAAAAAGCTGCCCTCAGCAAAATGTTATGTTTCTCCATCCTGTAGCTGTAAGATAATAAACAGCCCGGTTTTACTAAATTGATCATAATGTCGAAGGTTGTGTTTTAAATTTCCGATAATTTACTTTTCTGCATCAAGACTTTCAAGACAGACTCGTGATGCATCTAGAAATTGATTTCCCTCCCCACCCTTTAAATCATCTATGATGAATGTATTCCTGCCTGCTGAATTTAGCCCAACCTAGATCTCCCTCACCCTACAGAGCCGTGTGCCAGTAATGTACACCCAAACCAGCCTGTCCAGATCAGTGTTCGGTTTGTGTTGCCAGACTATTACAATACACAGGCTTTAGGGAAATTGGCATGACATCATCTGAAAGTCAGCATCCACCGCCATACCGTAGGAGTCATGTGTCCAATCAGTTCAGCTGTCTGGACCATTTAGGACACACAAAGACCAACCTGTGCCTCTCCCTCCAAAAACCTGCCACACATTTATGACAGATACTTACATGCTGGTGTGCAGCTAACCCACTTGCAGTCAGTACTATTGACTCCACATGAAGCACACGACAGAGAGGAACAGTCATCTGCAAAGAAAAAAGTCATAAATCAGATTCAGTTGTGGCAGTTTTTTTAATAACGGTAACTTCCTGCATGTAGTAGAATATTAAACTGTCGCAATACAATAGTGCTGCTAAAAAAAAAAGAGGGGGGGGGGGGGGTTAACTTACAATAACAATGTCAGATCTTTCACCACAAACACACAGCAGGGTTTTTCATTGTTATGAATTTAAAGATGTGACACAATAGGAGAAACACGTTACATAACAAGCCGATCTGGTTCCTGATCAACTGGATCTGACAATTAGGGAACACACCAGACTCGATAATTCAGCTCTGTCTTCTCTTATAATTCACATCATGAGATAAATATTACAGTTACACAATATTAAATTAAACTTTAGGTCACATAGCTTGCTAGCAGGCTAAAGCGTTAGCTGGACAACTTGAGCGTGGACATAAAACTGTCAAGTTGCCAAAAGGATCATTGTGTACATATATTTTTGTAAAGCAACACAAAAGGATGAGTGACAGCTGTGAAACTCAGAAGCAAGACGTGTAATGGGGGTCTGTAATGACCATAAAAGGAGGCACACAGACAGATTAAATCGGTTTACTGGTGTGTCTTCGAGAGGAGGGACACGGCTGGTTGTAGCTAGCCGCTAGCTCAAACTTACCTGAGTCTGCTGCGGCTGATGCGCCACTCAGAGCCACAACTACAGTGAAAAACACCACCTTCAGGTACATGACTGCGGCCGACGTATCGCTCTTTCTGCTCCGACAGGGGACACGTATCTGCTGAAAAACGTCGAGAATGAGACTTTCACAGCTTCCACCACGTCTTCTTCTTCTTGCGATTCTGGTCGCTGCTGCTGTTGCTGCTCGCTACCTCGCTACTTCCTACTTGACAGGTCATGTGGCACTTTTTACTGGGAGGAGTGTTAAAAGAAACGAGTGTACGTGAACTGCTTCTACCACGTCAACGGCAAGAAGGAGAGGAGTTTCTTATCATTACCCACACTGCTGTCACTTCTGTCTGACTCAAAAATACCCGATAAAGAAAACACCTGAAAACACTGAATATTAATAGCTAAAAATGACCTTTCATATCCATGGCCTGATTGAGTCAATACAGGGGCCTGGGGCACAGATGCACTATGGCCCCCGCTTCCCATCAACCCCAAGTGATCAGGATACTAATGTATATGGTTAACGCTTTACATGTACAAATACAATTTGCTTAGTGTTATCAGAATCAGGTGTATTGCCAAATAGGTCTTCACATACAAGGAATTGGCAAACAAATCAAAGTAAAACAGACAGATTAAAAGCAAAAGCAAGTTTTGCAAAAATCAAGAAACATAAATATAGAATAGAATTATTTTTTTCTTAAGTATCTAAATATAAATGTGCAAAAGTTCACAATAGGAAGTATTAAAGAATATGCAATGTACAGAGATAAAGTCCCAAAGATGTGCAATTATGTAACACATATAGACAGGTGTGATGATGTTAATGTAACGTGTAGTTTCTATAGTTTCCATGTCAGTGGGGGTCTTATTGATTGCCTTATTGATGAGGCCATTTGTGGAGGGGAAGAAACTATTTTTGTGGGCTGAGCAAGAAGTAAGAGAAATTTGTGGGGAAATGTTGATTGCACAAAGCTCACATTTCATTAACCATTCATGTATATCATTCTGAGCTGTATGGGTAATTACATACCCGTAATTACATTTTGGACAGCTAAGATCATATTTAACCATGAAGTTTCACCTGCTTGCTCTATCTCAGCATCTCTCTTTTAAAATCATATTCAAATTGATTTATTAGCAGATATAGAGATGAAATCTGAGCTTCCCATACGTCACATATGTTAAAGACAAATACTTTCAGTTCTTCATACCGTGTTTTTAGTGTCGTGTTTGTATATCAGTACCTCTGGGCTGCTGTATACTCAATATAAAATAACATCAGTGGATACTATGTTTCTTAATACCTGTGAGTATTTGAGAATAAACATGTTAAATGTAACTCTCAAAAAATAAAGAAACCATTATAAAAGTATAATAATATCTCTCTGACATACACAGATTATTTGATTTAGAACCCTACAAGAACAAAATCATATTTCCGAAATGTCAAATTACAAATACATACAAAGGTTTTGGAGAAAAGCAAATGCAAAGTTGTATGAATTTATCACTAAGCTTAGTGTCACTTGCTCAATCTTAGATGTACACTGCACTTTTATACTTTGATTCATGTACTGAACACATCACCATGTAAGTTGGTGTACTTTTATATCTTGATCCATGTGACATACACATTACTATGTATGTATATCTTTGTACTTTTATACCTTGATTAAAGTACCATACGCATTACTATGTATGTATATCTTTCTACTTTTATACCTTGATTAAAGTACCATACGCATTACTATGTATGATGTTATATTCTTATACTTTTGATCAGAATGATATGCATGTCTATGATTAAAAAGAGTACTCACACAGAGTGATTTGAACTGTGGCACACAGGGTGCAGGGAGCTAGCTTTGTTTAGACTATAACCAGATAAGTGGTGCGTAAGAAAAGAGGCCAGTTCCTCTATCATAGCAGGTGTTGTGTTGAACAGCAGTAACGCAAGGCATGAGGAGACCTTGAACATGTTATGGTAAAACTTTAGCACCCTGTGTCAGGCTGAGACACTGACCAGAGATTTACTGTTCAAAATGTATACTTAATGTAGTGTAAGTTCAAATATGTATACTCTGGCAGTGGCTCAGTCAGTAGGGGCTTTGACTGTGAGCTGTAGGGTTGCTGGTTCAAGTCACTGACTTGATGTTTTGTTGCACTTTGATTTTAATAAATAACTTGATATTATAACCCAAAGATTCCTGGTCCAACTCTTTTACAGATAAAAACACGTAACATATGTTATATGTATCTCAGGTTTATTTGATTACATAAAAAACATTGAGAAAAAAATGTAATCACTAAACTTAAAACTTAAACACTCCACAATCTGTAACTTTACATTCATACTTGGGTCTTTCATTGCAAGTCGGAGCTTCTTCTAATCTTCTGAGGACGTTGACACCCTCAACCACGTGACTAGAAAGGAAAATAAAGACATTAGGCTAGAACAAATCTGTATAAGAGATCTGAGATTATGCAGAATTGGGAAATTAAATAGGTGTGGTACTAACCCAAAGGCAACATAGGTCCTGTCCATCCAGGGAGTTGGCTGCAGGGTGATGTAGAACTGGGATCCATTGCTGTGTGGACCCTTATTGGCCATTCCTAGAGAGCCACGTCTAGCGTGGGACACAGCAAAGCTCTCATCTAAAAAGGAGAAAGGACGCGTGTTCAGGTGACTTTAAATACAGAACAAGTAAATCCACTAATAAACACATTCACAGTGCGTGCTTATTTTAATATTGTAGATATCTTGGACTGTTTATACGTTTTTACCTTCAAACGTTTGTCCATAGATTGACTCCCCTCCATCACCTTTCCTCTCTGGAGAAATATCTGCACATTTGAAAGACACAGCTGTGACTAAAAGTGATACTGTAAAAAACTAATTACTTTCCTCAATCTCACAATGTTTTTCTGACGACTTTAAGTGTTGTCATTGTCTAAACAAGGGTTGGGCTATGTAATGAGTAATGGGGATGGGAAGTTACAGGAGTTCACTGCTTATTTCACTTCCTGTAAGCAGTCATAAAATCATGTGACTTACACATAATGCAACCTTTACGAGATACATTTTTTAAAATATCTATTACAGCCATGAACACAATCCCAAATGTTCAAAATTCCACTTGTTATAATTTATTGATATACTTCCTATCTCAACAAGTGGCATGTGTGTATCCCAGATACATATCACATTAACTGCACTAATGCTAAAGTTGGATGGGAGATTATGTATTTATATTCTTATTATATTTAATTTGTATGAAAACAAACAATATGCTATTAATTATTTATATTGTTCTCATTATTATTACTAATATTATTCTTATTACTATTAGTTTAGTTATTATATCATTATCATTAAGTGAAAGGTGCATAGTGCATATAGCTATCATATATTATTTGTATTTATCACATAATATCATACACTTCTTTTATCACTTTTTTAAATCTTGAGCTGCTGTAAGAAGTGAATTTCCCCAGTGTGGGATCAAATAAAGTTCTTATTTCATCTTATCTTATCTAGCATTGTTACAGGACTAATGTGGATCATACCTCCACCTTGCACCCAGCCGTTGGGCACCACACGATGAAACAGGGAGCCCTTGTAACAAAGTGGGATGCCGCTCTCTGACAGACCTCGCTCTCCTGTGCACAGAGCCTCAAAGTTCTTGGATGTCTTTGGACAAACATCTGAGAACAACTGAGAAGAGGGAGGACAATGTACCTTGTTAACATGCAGCTATTCTGTTAGGGTCATCTTGTTCTGTATATCAGCCATTTCAACAATATCTCTGTCAAATTTGACTATGAAGGATGCTTTGCGAAAGTCAGAGGGGTTGAGAAAACAAAGGTGCAAGCGGTTTGAAACTATATGAATGTATGCCTCACCTCAAACAATAACCTCCCCACTGCCTCTCCTGCTATCTCAATGTCCATGAAGACAAACTGATGCTGTAATGAAAGGACAGAGGTATTTATTATTTACATTTTGGTGTTTCAAGGTTGAAAAAATATAATAAATACGCGAGAGCAGAATATCTAGCAGAGCCACTGATGACTGTAACTATGACTGGAGCATGATCGTTTGCATCATGTACAGACATTAAAGACCTGCTTCCAACAGAAAATACCCTTCCATATAAATAATTTTAACCCATATTTTTTGTGACTTTGTTGTTGACTTGCCCCATTGTCCCGGAGGTGTTTGGTGTAGTAGTCCTCAGTGAGAGCCATGTAGAAAGCCTGCGGTCGTGTGAAAGAGAAACTCCACTGATTCTTGGCCCAGCCGGCGAGATCCTTGTCATTACCGAGGAGAAGGCCGTTCACAAAGCACATCAGGCTGCTGGAGTACTGCCACACTTCACCACGCAGCTCCTTGAATCACAAGTGTTAAACAACAGATGTGTCGTTGTGATTCAGCCTTTCAGAATAACCATAGCGTCAAACTACAGCAGTATTGTGTTGTGTAGGTGTGTTTAGCTACAACCCTCAGCAAGCTGCTGCAGCTCATACAATCTACAGCAATGGTGGACAGTAACACATATATTTACCCAAGTGCTGTACATTTGTGATGTACTTATACTTTACTTGAGTATTTCAATTTTAGGATACTTTACCGTTCTACTATCAAAGGGAAATATTGTATTCTTTACTCTATTGTGTTCATTTTAATGTTTTAATTACAAGTTACTTTGCAGATTAAGACTATACATACTAAAACCATGATCATTTGTAAAATACAATGTCCAGCAGTGTACTAATTAATATGAGTTCCACTTTGACCAGTTGCAACATTCAAATGATACACAGTAATTCATCATTAATAATAAACAAATGAATTATTATAAATTAGTCTAATCAGCAACACTAATTGGTGTGAAGGGCCTCAAATAGATGAACATCTGAATGCATGTTCATGTACTATGCATGTACTGTATTATGTTAATATATTACATTGACTCTTGCACTATGGGTTGTTATATTAAAACAGACAATCATATCATGTATTATCCTGGTGTATACTGTTTAAATTACATACATGTAGACCTGTTGAATCTGCTGCTATTAATCATCATGTCACTGTAACTTTACCATGTCATTTGTCTCCAAATTCTCTTAGTTTCTATTTTATTCTATTCTTATTTTAGTTTATGTACTTCTTTTTTTTCTGTTACTTTCTATACTTATCTGGATTTATTTATTTATTTCCTTGTACTGCTGCAACAACCGAATTTCCCCGCTGGGGATCAATAAAGGTGAATCTTATCTTACCCCTGAATGGAGAGCAGTTTTGCTCTTTATGAATAATTTACACTTCAAACATATAATCAGACAACTTACCCTTTTCTTTTGGCACAGATATGTGTGCCAGTCATATTCGAGAAGGGGTTGAATTTTTGGATCGAGAAATGCTTTAGGAAACTTCTGTTTTAGTCCCTGTTGTGCATAGTCAAAATAAATGTTGTTTAACGTTCAGGTGAAAACACATCAAGTACGCTACATAAAACTCTAATAAATCAACAGTTTACCTCGGCAATACTTTTGGCAACATGGAAAGTAGGGTCTTTAATTAAGCCGACAATTTCTACGTTTATTTTTTGGTCCATAGTTGAAAATAAAAAACACTCAAGAAGTAAACAAGAGTTTTGTATCCATAGCAACAAGCGCTTTAATATGACGTTCGTGTTAAAATGGCAGGCGTCGAACGATTTCGTAACACTGTTCCCTTTCTTTCCACCTTGTTTTTTTAAAATAATCATGTTAATTGAAACATGTACAACATGTATTACATAGAAAGCCAGGTGATGACCTATATCCAATTTAAAAGTTGAATTTACTTTCTTTTCCACGTTAATTTAGCAACAAGGCGGAGTAGTACAGAGATGTTCAACGAATTGGGTCGCGGCCCAACGGCGCCACATTTTGAAAACTCCGGGTCGTTGTTGTCGTCGTGTTTCGTGTTGTTTGCCTTTAACCTTTTCTACACATATCCTGCTGTTAAATCTATCATAACCTAATTTTGGGTTAGTTATGGGTGTTCACGAATTGTGGTCCATCGTCGAGCCGGTCCGTGAGTCGGTGCCCCTGTACAGTTTGAGCGGAAAGACGCTGGCAGTTGATTTGAGTCTATGGGTGTGCGAGGCCCAACATGTTCAAGCAATGATGGGGAGAGTTACCAAGCCCCACCTGAGGTAAGTGACACATATGGATGGATTACTTACCGGGCCCAGGGGCTCAAAGTGTCAGGGGCTCCCCTAGCCTTCGTCTATAAAATGTCACTCAACGTACCAACCAGGAAGAGACACAGAATGACCACAAAGAAACATAAAACCACTACAAAGAGACACAAACGACTAACGCTGCAAAGAGATGCAAACAGCTGCAAAGAGACTCTCACAAGGAGCCATAAAACCACAGTTGTGTAACGACTGCATGAGATACAAAACAACAACAAAAAGAGACTAAACAAGTCTGTGTCTTGCTCCTATGTAGGAGAGGTGGTGGGGCATTTTGCATGTCTGCCCAGGGGTCCATTGTCTCATAATCCGCCCACAGTGTCACATAATATTTTGGTAATTTCTCATGGCGTTAGCTTCTAGTCTAATATTTAAAACCTTATCTTTTTATCTCTTTTGTGCCCAGGAATTTATTTTTCAGGGTGTCATCCCTCACACTTATGGGAGTGAAGCTTATCTTTGTGATGGAAGGAGAAGCCCCTCAACTTAAAGCAGAGACCATGAGCAAGAGGACAGAAACAAGATATGGAGGATTCAAAAAGGCTTCTGCCCCTAAATCTACAACAAACACCAGCAGAGGGCGCTTTAATGCTGTACTTCGAGAGGTTGGTTGTTTCTTCACTTACCTGCATCTCTAATTGTAGTCAGTCATAATAAGTTCATGTTGTATTTCAGCGCTCTTGTCCTTCTCTAACATCTGTAGTGTGCAGCCATGTTGGACGGTTTGGGTGTGCCTTGGGTGACTGCTGCTGGGGAGGCTGAGGCCATGTGTGCCTACCTGGACTCACAGGGACTGGTGGACGGCTGCATCACTAATGATGGAGACGCCTTCTTGTATGGAGCCCGGACTGTCTACAGGAACTTCAATATGAACAGTAAAGTATGTTTGTGAAAGTTCATCTCAATCATCTGCAGTGTACAACATATGGAGAGGAGGAGTGTTCTATCTGGTTATATTTTTAGACAAAACAAACCGAAAGCTAATTAATGTACTTCAATTTTAAACATCAGTATTTTGTTAGAGTATTTATCCAGTTACTTTAATATCGTTTTGGCTGGTGTTGGAAGGAAACTTTATTCATGCTTATGTACATTTGAATTATACACCGCTGCTTTGTCAGGGGGGATACAATTAACTATTCACAGTTTTTCAGCACATAAACATAAAAACCATATCAGAGGGAAAACCAGAAAACATTTTCCCCATAAAATTTTATCCAGTGTCACCAAAATCCACTTCGTCCAATAAAGGCTTACACACTTCTCCTGAGAGATTGTACGACCCGCTCATCAAAGTCACATAATGCATGAACACGCGTTTGTGGCACAGAGTGGGACTGACAGAGGCACCAATCACCTTATTACAAGTGAGTGTCTGTTAAGGGATTTTAAGGGAAGATAGTTCCATAATGTGCATTATATTGTTTCTCACTTTTCCCTCCAGGACCCTCAGGTGGACTGTTACAAGACCTCCAGAGTCCACACAGAGTTAAATCTCTCCAGAGAGAATCTGGTTGGTCTGGCCATCTTCCTTGGCTGCGACTATATTCCTAAAGTAAGGACGGCTTCTTAATCGGACATTTGCATCATCAAAATCCTCAATATGAACATATGTTAACTGTACATTGTCATTATTCCATAAGGGAATACCAGGTGTTGGTCGAGAGCAATCACTGAGGCTTATCCAGATGCTGAAAGGACAAACACTTCTGCAGAGGTAGGTGACAAAACTGATAAGCAGTTTTTTCCTTTCAGTTTGCCTTTTCCTCCGTGTACATGGTGTTGTTTTTGTGCACTTGTAACCTTCCTCTGATCACCTCAGGTTCATCCAGTGGAAGGAGGACAATGCGGGTGTGTCTGAGGGAGCTTTAAAGAAAGTTCCTCACTGCCAAATTTGTAGACATCCTGGTGAGTGGTGCCCTGCTTTGAACTCTGACCCCTGTTCCTGATCCTGATTTAGAGGTGGAAAGAAAAGGGGGGGGGGGTTGTCCCTGTGAGGACATGTCTCACACATGGCTGATTTTAAAGCCATTTAACCTGTCATGTTAAAACATACACATATGTGAGAGATGAGTTAGTCTGAATTTGCCTCTGACTTTACACCAAAGTTGTAGCAGTGTGTTAGATTTTTACAGTTGTTTGTTCATCTTCTCTATTCGATGAAATATTAATTCTGATTAATCTCCCTTTTTTAGGCTCAGCGAAGGCTCATGAACGTAGAGGCTGTATGCTTTGCGATAGCAAACATTTCTGTCAGCCTCAGGACTTCGACTACCAGTGTCCCTGTGACTGGCACCGCTATGAAGACACCAGGCAGGCCTCGTCTTTTGAGGCAAATATCAGGAAGTACGTGACTTTCTGTGAATAAATAAACAAAACACAAATAGTATATGTAGATGCAGAAATGACAAGCAGGAAGATCAAGACTAGTAGAATAAGCACTGAAATGATTAGTTTATTAATTGATTAGTTAATTGTCAGACTAATAATATTATTTATTATTATTATTATTATTATTTTCCTATTTATAAAGTCATTTTAAAGCAAAAATCATTGGTTGCAGCTACTCATGTGAAAATCTTCTGGTTTTCTATGAGCGTATGGAGTTGGACTATTTGGTCAGACAAAAAAAAAAGACTTAGACGTCAATAATGGGTTTAATGATTTTTAAAGGATGATTTGTTTCCATGCTGTGTAATCTGTTCATTTTGTGTTTCATTTCTTTTTTAGGAAAACACTGGCAAGTCAACAGTTCCCTTTTACAGAGGTACAGTCGTTTATGTGTTTTTAAAGTGGTATAATAATCTTGTTTGGATGTTTGGTTTTTAATACTGAAATTGCATTTTGCAGGTCATTCGAGAGTTCCTGATTTCCAAGGATAAGCCTGTGTCACATTTCAAAAGAAGACAGCCAAATATAAAGTTGATGCAGGTAATGTTTTTGTTTTAATGACTTGTTCAGTTAGTTTTCTTTTTAAGTGAGTTGCATGTTAAAAAGTCTGTTTTTCAGAAATTTGCCTATGACAAGATGGAGTGGCCGACGCACTACACCAGTGAAAAGGTTTTAGTCTTGATGACCTACGCAGAGTTGATGAACAGAAAATATGGAAGAGAAATGTCCTCCCAAGTCAAGCCCCTCAGGTAGTCCTACATGTTCAATTTACATTTTTAACAACAACGACAACCAAAATGTTGCTTTAGTGGCATTGTTGCAATAAAAGGTTATTTCAGAACATGCATAATGAACAACACCTGTTTTCATTCAAAAGAATATTGAAACCAAGGGTGAGGAATGCCGTCGCTTGCTTCGAGATCGTCTGGAGAACACCAGGTCAGTTTTAATCTTCTCTTTCTCCCATTAGAAGATCAGAGGGGGTAAAAAAAAAAGAAGAAGCTATATTTAAGTAAGATAACATCCTCTGGGTTGAGTGACATGACTGCTGCATTAAGTGAAGGCTGGTGCTCGTCACCATGTTGTCTGTTAGTGACTTGCTGTGAGGTTGGGTCAGAGGTGACAGATCAGTCACAACAGCCACAAGGTGCTAAACTGGCTTCCTCCCCAGGCTGAGAAATCTGTCATATCAAAGTCCACTTCACTAACAAGCCCGCCTTACCTGACCGGCCTGAGAAGCTCTTAATCAAATCATTCAGAATGAGGGTTTGTCTATATCATTTAAAATAGTATTTTTCATGCAACTGAATAATAACATTGTTGATATACATTTATAAATACCAGACATGACATGATGTTTGACCTGAAATCATTGATTACAAATGGACAGTTTTATAATGGAAGCAGTGTCTAGCAGTTTAATGACTTACTGTAAACTGCAGACCCCTGGTTAAATATCCCTGGTCATCCTGTCTTGGGTCCAAACAGGCAAATATTGCTGAATCGAAATTGAGGTTTATTTGTGATACAAGTATATTTGCAAAAGCTATATTTATCTCACTACACTTACATCTAACACGTATATGTATTCCAACATCCCTTAAACAAGAGTCTTATTTAGTAGCAATTTGGACCTGACCTTGATGTTTTTTTCTGCAGAACATTACGTGTTTCCTGAGGAACTGCCAGCAGAGGATCAACATGAGGTGAGGACGGTGGAGGAAGAGTCTCTCTTCCGTGTGGCCTACCCAGAGGTGGTGGAGAGCTACCTGAGAGACAAAGCTCTGGCCGAAGAGAACAAGACCAAGAGTAAGACGATCATTTATAATATTCACTTTAAAATAAGTCAATATTAGTACATTTAAGTACAATATGTTTTCCTGTGTAGATTTTCTTTTTTAAATGAACCATGTCAGACAGATAATGTGGCTGGGGGGGGGGAGAACTTGCCTGTGTGTGGGGCTCCCATTTTTCACGAGAAAAAATGGGAGCCCCCCACACAGGCAAACTCCTGATCAAAGGCACCTGGAGCGTTGACTTGTTTTTCAAGTCTATTGCAGCAGCTCTGACACCTGAAAATGTAGAGTTTGGCAGCTCGACTAGTTCACACCAAAAGCTTTGATGCAGCCAGGAGGTGTCTGTCTCACAGGCTTCGCTGTCACTTTATGCAGGTTGTACTTTGCTCCCCCCTGGTCATAACTGCTGCAGAGCTTCACTTCCTAATGTTTAGGAAAACTATCCACTGAGAAAAGATCTTTACAGTCGATATATCCAGCAAGGTTATAATAGCTTTTGAATTTCCAATTAGTTTTCATTTTGGTTTTGTGAGTTTTCAGAGTATGTTTGCATGTTTTAGTTTTAGTTTTTATATTATTAATTTATTTGTTTTTGTAGGGGCATGTATAATGTCTCAGAAGTACCTTCATAAACAGGCATATACATGGTTAGAGAACTATGTAGGAATGGCCATAATGTTTAAATCTTTTGATTTGGGAAGCCGCTTCAGTACATTAGACCTGATCAGAACAGCTTGGTAAAAAGACATTTGATCTCATACATTATTTAAATCATGTTCTTGTTATTTAATTCTACAAGACTAGACTGCATGTGAAAAACAACAGAGATTAATTGTGAAGCGATTGCAGCTTAGCTCCGTCTCCTGGAAGATCAATTCCGTTACATTTCTGCGGTTCAGTGTCACGAGAGTGGACAGACATTCATGCTGTCTCCTTTTTTTTCGGTAGTGATGTATTGTAGCTAAAAAAACAAAAACTGAAATGAATTACACTCCCGTCCTTTTAGTTATTTAACACTGACATCCAATCTCAATTTTCTTTACAGAGAAAAGGCCAAAGAGTAAAAAGGAGAAGCCATCTGATGTCGCTGATGGTATTTCGGACCTCGTGGCTCAGATGACCCTTCAGAGTTCCTCTAACACTCAACCACAAACCATTTCAACATCTGGTGAAGCAGAAGTGGTGGTTTTAGACACTCCAGTGAACCATAAACAGCATCGGAAGTCAAAAGAGGACCAAAGCAGTTTGGGCGATTGCCCCAAAACTCCTCTGTCTCATGCAGAATCCGAGGCTGCTGCTTCACCGTCCGTCTCTGCTGTGATCGACGCTCTACACCTGAGTGATATTGACTGGGAGGCTTTGTCCTTCACGTCTTCTCCAACTCCACAATCCGCTACAAACCACAACACTGAGCCCAAACTTAGGCAAATTACAGACGGTGTCGTTAACGACGAAAAGATCAAGCAGAAAACTTCAAGTGACGTCAAAGAAGCAGACTCTAGATCGGCTCCAGAATTGTGCTACACAGAGTGTCCTCTAAGGGACAGGCTGCTCATGAGGAACGCAGCTAAAGCGATAGACCTGAAGGAGAAACACAATGACGTCATCTCAAAACAACTAAACTATGAGTTGGCCTCTATCAAACACATTTCTTCTCATAACTCAAAAGCAAATGGACAGATCTCCAGTAAAGGTAGCAGTGACAGTAAATTGTCAGGAAAGGAATCTGCTGTGAACAAAAAAGAACCACTCTCTGAGAAACGTCAGTGTGCAACAAATGAGGCAGAAACAGAAACTCACAGTTTAAAACAGCAGTCGAGGCCGGCAGTACAAAGCATAACAAAGGACAATGGCTCCAAAAAGCCTCAAAAATATAAATTTGTCCGAAAAGCCATTTCCTCGTCTGTACCACCACAGAGGACCCACTCTGACCCAGGTCATTGTGACAAGGACAGGAACACACTGCAGATCACCAAGAAGAGCGTGTGTATGAGCGTGTGTTCGTCCAGCGAGGAAAGTGATGCGGAGAACCAGCAGTCTAGACCTCAAAGAAAAGCTCAGAGCAAGCCTATCGACAAGATCAAGAGCAGCTTCCTCTCAGACTTCCCCCTGAAACCCAAAACAACCAAACCAACCGCTAAAACAGCTCCAACCTGTGTTCAGCTAATACGACCAAAAGCTCAGAGCTACACTGCCGAGATAAACAGCATACCTGTAGAAACTAAAAGCAAATGTCAGGATGTCTCACCGGCTCATGTTTTCCCTCAGACTCCAGCATCACCTGTCGTCGTGTTAGATAGTGATGATTCAGTTATTTGTAGTGACAGTCCACTGCCACTGGCGGAGAGACTGAGACTGAAATTCCTGAAGTGAGCAGCACGATTACAAGATGATGCTCAAGAAACATGTAAGCTATTTTATGTTGAATGTGAAAGTTTATTCTTAACCTTGGAAATGGAGGTTGACTAACAAATCTTAACTCCACGTACTAGCTTAATAGTTAATTGATGGAAAATTAATCAGCAACTCTTTTGATAATCCAATAATCGTTAAGTAAGTCAAACTTTTGATGGTTCCAGTTTCTCATGTATAAGAATTTGCGGCTTTTTGTTGTCTTAATATTATAATGAATTGAATATCTTTGGGTTTTGGGCTGTTGATGAGACGAGACCTTAGATGACATCGAGGACTTGTGAAGAATAATCCAAGAAAAAAACAAACCTGTTACTGATCCTAAATGAAACTGTTTCTGTGAAATGGGGATTAAAGTTTAAACACGGTTGGAAGTATTACATGCTGATTATAAGTGAGATGTGGTTTGAAAAGCTACTAATTGGACCTTGACCATGATTTTATTAAAGCTGTGCCATTTAGATTTTATACAATTACATGTTGTGAGATTGAAACGCTTGACTGATTATGTTGCCAATGAAAAACAAACAAAATTGTTTTCAAATAAAAAAAGTTTTTTTAGTGAATGTTTTAGTTTGGCTTCCTATAACCTGCCTGTTCCTCCGATCCTGAAATTAACAGTTAATGTAAATCAGAGGAGAAGGTTGTGGATTAGCACAGTTTTCAGTATGTAATACCATGTAATGGCACCACATGTGCTTATTTCCTCCTACTGCTGTTTGACAAGCTAAATGTCACTACACAGAGAGAGAGAGAAGGCACAGAGGACGCTGAGCCATTGGTTTTTACAACCTGCCAGTGTTGGTCCCCTTGATCACGAGTGAGGCCTTACACACCTTTTCAGACATGAAAGGTCTGGCAGGAGCTTGGTGACAGCTGCATCCTCTGCCCAAATAACAACTCAGTCCTAGTACTGGGTCTTAAATCTTGTTTTTTCTAAAGCAAGGGCTGAAAACCTAACAGCTTGTTTTCAAGTGCAAATCAGCTTATCTCCTAAAGTTTGTGTAGTTTTGTTGTGAATAATATTTACAATTTATGGAAATGGGGGGAAAACTGCATTTGAAAATGTGAAAAAGTAACATTATTCCTGGTGGCAGGCAGCAAAATATGTGCATTTAAAGATAAAACAGGATTTTATGATTCAGTACAAAGAACAGTAATAATACATAATTTTAGCCTTTTAATTATACAGGAGAATGATGTTGGCTCATTCTAAATCTTTAAATTATGTGATATATTTCTAAACATTTTATCTCTGTAGGTCTAGATTTCTTTTTTTTTTTTTTACTATTTAACTTGCAGACTGAAGACGCACGCAGGCCTGACGTGCCGGAGAGGTGTGAAGCTCTCAGGTGAGACGGCATCCTCTCAATCCTTCATTAGACAAATCACATCAAACTGATAATTGTAGTCATGCAGACTTTAAAGAGTAATTTCCCACAAACGGGAATCTAATTATTTTTCTTTCTATCACATTATCCGTCTATTTAGCCTTATTCACACCCCAGTGATAAAGAACGACGTCCTTCGGGAAGGTTGCATTTTGGCACTTGAGGTTTTCTTTGAACTTTTTTTCGCCTGAGCTGTGAACCCATAAACCTCCGGAGATCTGCTTCTATATAAAAACGCGTTGGAGAAAAATCACCTTCACGGAATCTGCCTGTCATTCACCCCTAATGTCATCCTCGCTGCATAAACGTCTGGAAGTCTCGGGATATTTCTAACATGGACCTGGAGGTTGTCACAGCTAAACTACTGTCTGAGTGGAAGAGCCATGAGGGTGCTTTTGGAGAAGATCGGGACTCTCTTCAGTCCACCTCACCGGAGTCCTCGATAGACTCCATGTGCTCTTCCCCGGAGATGTGCTACTCCAGCGGGCATCAGGAGATGAAGGACTTCTCTTACGGCTTCCCGGGACGCAGGGCGACTTCAAAAGCGCAGAGGCTGAGCAAGCCCAAGATGTCCACCAAAAGACGCGTGAAGGCCAGCGAGAGGGAGAAGATGCGGATGAGGAGTCTTGCAGAGGCTTTGCACCACCTCCGTGACTACCTGCCACCGGACTACAGCAAGAGAGGCCAACCCTTGACCAAGATACAAACCCTCAAATACACAATTGAATACATCAACAAGCTTACAGGCATCCTGAGCTGCGCGTAACGGACGCAAATTGACTTTTTACGCATCAGGTTTACTCTCACCTGGACATTTATTGGAATTAGTTTTATATATTTGATGAATAATACAACATCTTTGAGAGAACTTAATCATCCGATGTCATTTTATACTTCTCGTGTTTGCCCTTCTCTTGATGTAAATATTTTTTATTGGGCACTTGGAAATGTTGTATATGAGGCTGCCTTTGTTGGCGTTATGAATTTAATGTTTGGAAATAGAGTTTGCTGTCTGTTGATGGCATGAAATGTAGCTTTACTGAAAGAAGAACCTCTCCTATATTCTTATGTTTGTGTATTGTGTTAACATAGAACTCAGAGTAACCTCAATCATACTTGTTGTATTTTGTTTCTGGTGTATTTTAGAGTTTAAGTAGCTGCATAATAGCCTTTATTAAATTGTGTCTGAAAGCTATTCAATAATTAGTCCTTGTTTTTTTAATATATATATTAAATAACTAGGTAAATTGTTTATCAATGTATTAGTATATTTTCCCCAACTATAAAATATATCAGGCATGTGTGTCAGATCCAGGTTATATACTCAAGCATGTTTTTACTTACCCCATTTGTGCCAGAAAACCATATTTAGTATAACAAGGACAAAATGCCACAACATTTGTTTTGATTTGTCTAAAGTCTTGTAATCTGGTACTGAGTAGGACATACGTTGGGAAAGTATCTAGGACATTTTTAGATCTCATGAAAAATCACTTTTATCAATAGTCAAGGTCAGAAGTTTTTTTAGAAACAAAGAAAAACGATAACATTGTGATTACTAAATGTAGTCCATCTGAAAAAATGTTTTTCACTGTGTGCATATTGATATTTAACTTGTTGAGTTCATATAGGCTATGCCAATTTATGATTGTGCTCCTTGTAGTTTCTGGGATACAGCCATTTTCTTATCATACTATATTTAGCCTTAGGCACATGGGACCACTTTTTTAAAATAATTAAATATATATATATTTTTAAACCCATGTAGTCCCATGTGCCCAAAACTAAATATAGTAGGTCTATGTTAAGAAATACTCACTTTTCAGCCAAACGGTTTTAGCAATTTTGAAAATTTCGTCAGATTCACTCTTTGGTAAGCTCAGATAACACTTCCACTAAAGGAAATGGGTACTTCTACAATAAATGTGTGTTATTTGTGTTGAACTTGGCCCAGTTATTAACTTCAGTATGAGCTGTACAATTAGAATGGACGTCAGGCGATTCTTCCAATCAGAACACTGAAATATCAAACACAGGCTGACCGAGAGCAACAAGTAGCCAATCAGACACCAGCATTCCTGCATGTGGGCGGGCCCATCCACATAATGTATTCCTCGCAAATAAATCCCAACCTGGGATGTAGTAGGCTATAGTCTGACGAAGCCGCCATTTCAAAGCGCAAAAGAGCCACAAAAGCTGTAGGAAACTTTGTAATTTTTTTATTTTTCTAATATATATATATTTGTTTTTAATAGCTAGGAGGAACATTTATTACTTTTTGAATCTACCTCGCTTGCATCACCAAATGAAGTAAGTCCCATCTCCGTGTTTCACCAAAGCCTTTGAAAACAACAGAAACGCCCCTTTTATACATGACTAGTTAACGTTTAGATACACACTTGTTATTTGGCTTATTTATTTCGTATTTTATTTATAGGAAAGTGGCTGTCCAAACGTTGAATACCTACTTGAATACTATTTATAACACCGCAACTATTTTTTGACAATATACTGTGTGTCAGGTCAGGTCGGCTCTGCGGTGTTTGTTCCAGGAATTAGTCAGGCCCCTTTGTATAATAATTTAACCAGCTAGGCTCGACATTAGCTCCTGTATGCTGAACAGTATTAATGAGTGTTATTAGATACTTAGAAGTGTATTTGTTGAACAGGGCCTCTCTGATGGGCCTAACTTGAAATGTAAGAGCTCACACAGCGCCAACCGCCTCTTCGGATCAGGATAACAATGTTTCCATGACGCTCGACGTGCCTGTGGCTCTGTAGGCTTATTTACTTTAAAGAAACCCACTGTGCATGGTTACTGTCTCTCAAGTTTATATGCATTAGAGACACTTCATTTGGAGCAATAACTGCTCCACAAGTGTCTATCTAGATATCTATGTAAATGGGTATCCACAAAGAGTCTATCCTCATTGAAATAAATGTGATGCACAAAATATTAGAAACACCATTCAGTAGGCCTACAGCACAATACAATTCAACAACACCACAAACTGCAGCCTCCAAAATGACCATAAAGAAAGATAACAAATTATCTCTAATCCTATTATTTTTACACTTGCAAGTATTGTTTTTTGACCATTTATGAAGAAATAATGTTCCTTCAGGGAGACAGAGTATGAAATAGTACGCTCATGGTGACCTTATCATACCTTTTTTAAAGAGTTTATCTTAGAATTAGGTTATTTTTTTAAAGGCTATTTGACCCTTAAACTCATGGGATTTGCTGGATCTTCAGCCAAAGTATCAGACACACCGGAAGAAAAGCAAGTTACAGGTGCCTTTTTCAGGTTTTGAAAGTCACTATTAAAATGCAAATTCCCCAGATATTTTAAGTGGCAGTTTCCTGCTTAGCACCCACGATCCTTCCCTTACCTTTCCCCTATATTACAAGTCACAGATGCTACATTTTACAGTAGTGATCCAGGCCTTGGAACTATTAATAATTTTCCCTTTGACTTTGTCTGTGCTTAACTTGCTAAATTGTCAACTGCTTCAGTATGAGGCATGCACAGTCTGTCTCACCCGATAATGGAGCAATGCAGGGAATGCAACACTGAGGTTTCATGTGTCCAAGATCTGCTGATTGACATTTAAACAGCCTTGCGTCACATTGTAGAAACGCGTACCTTAATATATTGTTTGACAGTAAGTAGTTTTATCAAAAATGATTGCAGGAAAGCAAAAGGTGGTAAAGATGACTATTGCTTTGCATCTAAGTGTCAAACATGTCAACATGAGACTCCCATTTCTTAAAATCATGCTAGATTAGATTAATCATGAAGGATTACCTTTATAGCTCATAAGAACCCACAGTGACACAGATGTCACACACCTTACTTCTTTATGATTTTTTTTTTTGATTGGTAAAATGCCCTAATTTTCCTTTGTACAGAATTAGGGGAAAGAAAATAATTTTTGCATGTAGAAAACTTTTTTATGTCAAGGCAGGTGTTGTATATGTCTTTTATCTTTTGTGTGTAGGAAACATGAGAATGTTATTGTTTATTAAATAGGGACAGTGCTGTATATTTATATTGACCATCATCATTTCAGATGGATGCTGACACAGAAGAAAATGTGACGGAAACTTCAAAAATCTCTAAGGATGAATCTCGGAAAACCTTAATGGACAACAAATTTAGGTAAGTCTAATGGTTCCTTACAGTCTAATACTGTATTTATGGATACATACGGGTTATCTGTTGCATCCGATGATTTCTGGGTAAGTGAAGCTTTAATTTATCTCACTGCACGCTGGCAAAACCCAAACGCAAAGTGGCCTTTACATGACTGCATTAAGATCAGTGGCAGAGTGCGAGTTTTCTTCATATATTTTTTTTATCTCTTCAGGGGTCATGGGTTTAAAAGCCGGGGTCGAGGGGGTCGGATGAGTCGAGGCGCCATGTTTGGTGGGCGGGGCATGATGAAAGGGTTTGGTCCACCTGGATATTGGAGGGGCCAAGGGAAAGATGGAGCCATGAATGGATTTTCACCCATGAGGTACGGACATTTGAAATGTACGTAGTGCTAAGTATAAATTAGAAAATGTTGCTTTCATGAATGAGTTAGTATGCAAACAAATGATGTGCTTATGAATCGTGTACGCGAAATGCATTTTTTGTAAAAGGTGATATGTGCTGTATTTAAGATTAAAAGGCTTAACTTTTTCTGGGTAAATTTCACTTCCTGTCCTTTCCTTGCAGAGGAATGAGGAGGATGCGACCTTTCCCAGGCCTAAGAGGTCATCGAGGTAGGGGTGGACCAATGGGCATGGGCCCTCCTCTTCACCTCAGGGGCCACTACCCACCCATGCACAGGTAACCACCTCACACACAATCATATGCACAGAAAGACACGGCAGCCAAATGTACTGTACAGGGTTGTTTGTCTAAGATTAAAGAATAATCCTCTTGATTTTACCTGAAAAGATTGTTTTACTTTACGCTAGTGTAGACTAAGTACCATACATTTGAGCCCTACCTTTTTCATGGAGCAATTTATCTTGTCACTTTTGCTTCCAATGGGTTAATGTGTTGTCAGTCGACTGATCCCACATTTGCATTAACACTGGCTCAAGTGTATCACTACAAAAGGTTTACTCTGACTGAAAATGTACACAGAAAAGTGTATTGTATTGCTGTCTGTAGGTACGAACACCCTCCTCCACGTCCTCCACGTCCTATTGGTTTCAGAGGGTATTCACGACTCCCTCGAGGGTATTCACGACTCCCTCGAGGGTATTCACCACACCCTCGAGGCCGTGGCATGCTGCCCCCTGGACTTCACGACTTCTACCCCTGCGGCCCAAGAGGGTAAGAGCTGTTTGAATATTAATATCAGTGTTTCCCCTAGGTTTACTGCTTTGGGGGGACGCTGACTGTACTATTTAGTTCCCTCCTCTCCTTTCCTCCGCTCTGTCTCTGACTGTAGGTGTGTGCGCACGTGTGAGTGTGTGTGTGTGTGTGTGTGTGTGTGTGTGTCGGGAGCGAAGCCCCGCCCTTCGCTACACAGAGTGGAGGACAGAATGTGAATGCGCAAAGTAGACAGTACACACTGAAACGTGCACATAAATTAGATAAATAACATAAGCGTTTAGTTGATTTAATAAAAGAGCATCTGTTCAATGTGAAAAGTGAGTTGTAAACAAAAAAACAAAAACCTTGAATTTCAGGGGGGGGCACGGGGCTTCGTTGGGGGGGCGCGCGCCCTCCCTGAAACAATGGTAGGGGAAACGCTGACTATCACGCTTAAGCTTTGCAAGTCACAATTCTCGGCACTTTCCTTGCATGCTTTAAAGATTCCTAAATAGATTAAAATTTCACCTGGTTAGCACTTGAGACGTGCTTACACTAGTTATTAAAAATATGCAGCAAAATGTGAGGGTTGTGACACAATGCTCAGTACTTTCTGTCCGTTTTCTCTTATACCTCATTCAAAGTGAAAGCTTTTTTTACTTTAACTTCCCCCCCTTTCCAACTATACCAACTGCGCTGCTATTTGAAGCCAGGCTCTTAAATGGTGCATGGAATAATGAAAATATATTACATTATATATTGCCTTTGAAAGGTTCACAATAAGTGAGAGGGGATGACTTCCCTGTCAGGAATAGTTCAGATGGCTGCTCTTATCAGAGTGTGCCTCCTATTGGCCAAAGCCAAGAATCCAATGTGTGATTTTATGCTTTTACACAGCTACCAAAATGGACCCTTCTCTCCTCCACCTCACCCCCCACCTGGCAGAGGCCAGAGGTGGCCAGGGCCCCCTGGTGGCCGACGCTTTTAACACAGCCTGCCCTAAAAACAATAACCAAACGCTTGTTAATGTAGAAGGGGCCTAAAGTGGTGCAGTAAAGGCTCCCTAATTATGTGTTACACAAAGTCTCTGAGTATCTTCATGACTATACTCTGTGGCCAAATGTCTGGTCTTTGATATTGTCTACTGACAAATAAATAATGTGAAAATGACTAATGGCAATGTAAAAATGCCTCACGACTTTAACAATGTAAAGGCATTCTGGTATCTATGTTACAGAAATACTGTTGGTACTGTAGGAACTATTTGACATTGTTGATAAAAGTTTGAAACAGCTGTTCTCAAAGGGGGAAAAGAGGAAAATTCTTGTCAAAGTTCATTAAATGTTATGTGGTTCTTGCCTTAAGAAACTTTCCTGCTCCGTAAATAAAGAAAAAAGAAATGGGTGACTGTATATTTGAAAGTGGGGCAAGATGGGTAAAAATGAATTAAAGAGTGCACAACAGCCCTTGAGCACCACTGTAAACTAGCTTAGTACACCGTGGACCTCTCTGACCTTTCCTTTTGTTACATGGAAATAGATATGTATCATAACCTCACCAAGCAGTGCGCTAAATATTGTTTTAACACTTGCATCTTTTTCAAGTGAAAAGCTTGTCAAGTATACGTGAGCATTTCATTTTATATTTGATATCGTTAATGTGCAGTATTGCTGTTTGGAACATTAATGTTTGTCTTCAGCAAGCTATCTTGTAATGACAAAATTGGAATGGCATTATAAATGAATAGTATATTGAAATATATATATCTAGTAGATTTTATAAAGCAAATTCATTTTAGTATTTGCTTCAGTTAAGGACAGTAATTAATCTTGACTGTGTTTTTTGATGTGTTTATAAATACATTATTTACTGTAAGTAACCTAACGTTTGTGAACCTGTGAATGTGTCAAGACATATGACGTAGTCGTGGAGAAAACAAATAAAAATAAAAATAAACTCAACTTCTCTTTTTTTTTTGTTTATTCACAAACAAGTCTGAGAGTTGTCATAATAATATATCTGTAATATATGCAAGTGATTGAATTGCAATGTCAAAACTAGAACTGTACACAGTAACAGTGTTTCATACTTGAAAGTGAGCATTTTATCCATGTAGAGACAACTGCAGATATGCACATAATTATATATATATATATATATATATATATATATTTTGGAAATAAACGTAATATACAGCCTGCTGATTTACTGCAGATAAAAAAAAAGGCTTACCGACTTTATAAAGATGTAACAATCCCTTGCTGTAATGCAAAAACACAATGTTCTGAAGAGACATGTATTATTAATACTGCATGTGTTGTTTACTGCTGGCACAAACAAGGATTTGGCATTATTTCTTGATGAAAGATCATTTTATACTCGATGCCACTCGGAATACCTCAACAGGTATTCATCACAGCTAGCCTGTTTCATAAATTAGCCAAGATAAGTGTTGCACTCTCCTCCTCCTCCTGCTCTGTCTGTCTTTTTCCATCTGTTCAGCACTTTCATTACATTTAGCTGCCTCTTCAGTCTCTGCAGTCCCTTCTTGTTTCTCCCTTTGGTTGATTATAACAGACTGACTGTTGTTGTCTCCTGAAGGGGGCACACAGTTCAGTTAACCTCCCGGGCCACAGGATCTCAGGCCCTCCCTCGCATCTCTCCCCTCCTTCAGCAGCAGCGTGTCACCTGAGCTCGGGCACTTCACCTGAAAAGGTGAGTCTCCTCTTGTGTCCTAATCTCTAAACCCCTCGCTCTCCGATGCCTGGAGATTCTCTCTTTCGGGAGGCAAGTTGAAACAACTATGAACTCGTACCAAACTCTGTGAGACACAGAGTACCATTGGATAATAGGTTATGGCACTTAATCTTTCATTAATGGCTACAAACAATACATTTTTGATTTTGATTTTTTGCTTGACATACATGGAAGTACATTTGTACTGTGAAAACAGATAGTAAGCACACCTTGTGGTAATGCAAGGAGGAATATGCAGAAAGACAAGGCTCTCGATTCAAAGGCTTTGTCATATGCATAAAAGCTACAGCGTAGTTGTTGGCAAAGAAAATCTTTAGTCCCAAGCTCCTCCAACAACGCAACATACAGTATACTAGATGGATCGATAAATCAGTATTATTATTGCACTTATAACTACATGTTGACATGTCAGTAGGGAAAGCACAGGCGTAAATTATAAAATTGAAATTGAACTGAATATTGTTGCATAATAAACCGGCAAATCTCCTTAAAATGAAAGTAACTGCTAAACTTCAATCACAGGATCAATTTTAAATGTTTTTACTGTTAAGCAGAGGATGAATGTTGAATTCAGTGATTTTCTATGTTTTGTATACTAATAATTCAATAAAAGCAAAAAAGAAATGTCTTGTGTGCTGGTCTTGTGTCCTACAAAATATATATATGTTCATCATACAGAACAAACCAATCCAATGCAGACAGGTAGAAGTATTATTAAAATCACAATTCCTATTAAATAACTACAAAAAGGTGAGTTAAAGAATATATTTATTGAAAAAAAAAAAGTACAATTAATTCCACACTGTTTTGTCACAGAAGAAAAACAATGAAAACACACAACTGACAGTAAATGAAGACTGTTACATGTTGAATGATAGTTCTGGTGCTAAACTCTGTATAGAGAATAAAGTTGGCATCTATATGATGAGCCGTTCACGAGTCCATGACAACAATATGTTAATATTCCACGTCTCTACTCAAACGTCTGAGAAAAACATCCAATAAGTATCTGTTGCTCGTCGCTAACTTCACTGGCTGGGCTTGTCATCAATGGGGTGCTCCTCCCACACGGGTTCAAGGATGTGATTTGGAATCTTCTCCATGGCTGTCTGATAACATGAGCAAAATGAGAGAAAACTAAATTAATTCAGGCCATTTGAATGCACAATTAGATTGAGCAGGTGGGATTGTTGCTGCTGTACAACGGACTCTGCAGTAACTTACCTGTGTCACTGCCATGGCTACACCTTCAGGGAGGTTCCTCTGGATGTACTCAAGGTAAACCTGCGCTGTGCAGCCGGTTAGATGAGACAGCTACAAACCGAGAAAAAAATCTTAAGACTCATGACCGATTCATAACAAACAGACTATCATTTTAGGGGCAAAGCCACTTGGCCTTTGTTCTCAATTTTTTGAGGGCACGAAGGCCAAATGTTAGGGCAGTAAAGCCATCAAATAAAACAATGATTTGAAGTCTAAATAATAAATGGTGACGAATTAATTTAAATCAAAGTAAATAGCCATGTTCAGGCTCATCACCTCAATGCAGCGGTAGTGTGTCCTCATCTCATACTGGACCCTGTGATTTTTGAAGATGTGAATTGACTTCAGGACTGTAAATCTCTCCATGTCCTTAGGAGGTTCGTAACTGTGGAAGAGGAAAAGATCATCAAAAATAATGTTTGAGAAAGATGTACTATGATCTTAGTAGCTTAACTCTATTAGTAGGCTACTCACACTTTGTTGATGGTGATGCCCAGCTCTTTAGCTGCCGTGGTGGCAAAGAACTCATAGCTGTCCAACACGGCCCTGTCATGACCTTTGACCAGCACTAACACCTTCTGAAACAGTGTGTCGGGCTCTTCTGTGACAGTGATCTGCAAGGAAACAAATGTAAACAGGAAAACATTTTTTAATCTTGAGCTGTTAAAAAAACAGTGAGATGATAAATTGTACTGATAACTCACTGGTGAAGGTGTTGATGAAAACACTGTTGCTGTGTGGAACGAAGTGCTGGATGCCAATGGGAGATGGGACCTGCAGGGACAGAACAGTGAATAACAAATATGTAACACTGGTTACCAAAACACTCATTTCAGCACAAATTATTCTGTAACTTTACTGTGAGACAACTGCTTATACGGTAGTTGGTCACACTCATTCCCGTTTGAAATTCAAACATGGTGCATGCTGCTTTATTGAGTAAAATGTTGACTAAAGCAAGACAATAAAAAGCCCACAGCACTATTTATATAAACTGTGGAATAATAGTCTCCTCCAATAAATACCATTCTTATTAATATTATAATTATAATAATATTTTTTTTGCCATTATGGGCTTGATCTCTATTTGTTCTCACCTGTGTTTATGGTAGTAATTGTAACTGCTGCCAAGTTGATGTTTTTTTTGTTTTCTTTACAAAAGGATAATGTACAAAAATATCAGAAAAACAAAACATATATACACAAACATATTCAGTCGGAGGTTTATGGGGGGAAAAAGTTCCCTAATTTTCCAAAACTATTTACTTTGTGTGTGGTTTAATTCGGCTCTAGAAGAAAATGTAAAAAGGATTTAGAAGATTGCTGAATTTAAAAAATGTGCACAAAGAATAAGGAAATTAAATCAGATATTCAAGAGCGCCATCATCTGGATTATCATAGCAACAAATAATATATTAAGGTTAAAATGAGTAGAAATAATTCTAACTCCCAAACACATTGAGACTACAGATAAAAAAAAAACGTGTGGGTTATTTCACAACCAAATAAAGGGATGATAAGACACTTAGCAGTGTGTAGAAAACACTGGTGCTTAATACAGTTATTAATAAACTCCGTAGCCTTCAAACGAGCGGAGAAGAAAAACTGTAGCTTACCTGATTAAATTACATTTCATGTGAGGTGAACAGGTGCCCAAAGCTCTCGGTCCCTGTAAATAAACTTACATTAGTAGACATTTAGAGAGGACATTTTCTGTACAGCCTAACCACCAATGTTACTGCTGTCAGTGAAAAAACTGGGAGATTTCGTGATTACTTCTTAAACAGTCAAGTTAGTTCATTGTTCGCATGTGTTGTTAAAAATAATTACATATGTTAGTTACTTACCAAATGTGAGACTCCACTAAAAATCCTGACCAAAGAAAACAATTCTCGTCGGAGAGCCATGGGAGCAGCCATGTTTTTGGAGAAGGTGGGTCAAAAGGAAAACTAACTTTCTCCAGTGCTGCCCTCGTGTGTACCGGAGTGTAAGCTACTACTGTGGCAACTGGGTTCATTATTACAAACTGATTTTTAATACATAGATATAGGAAATATTTTGGGTATTAATGTAAAAGATAGAATTGGTGGACACGCGTCTCTTTAACATATTGTTTGTACGGCCATGAAGCTGGTGACAATGACATGAAAACAGTCAAATGAAAGTCACCAAGACTAAATTCATGGCTATCAACGATGGAACATATTTTGGACATGAAAAAATGAACCCTTACAAGTTAATATAATATAATAATAATAATAATAATTAAAAAAAAAAGATTTACCCCAAAGATAGACTCCATGACAAGGAGTAAATCTTATTTTTTTTAACCGTAGCCTAACCCTCAACACCCCCTCTCATACTACCTACCAGGATAATGAAAGAAACATTGCAATAAAGTATTAAAACAAATGTTGTAGATTAAACAGTCTAAAAGGAATATAGCTCCATTTAAAGCAGCTACAACATTATAATTGCAGTACACGTTAATGCTCAAGTAATAATAATCCAATGCTTCAAAAATAATAATGGAAAAATACTTGTTATACATTTCTTGGGCAGACCAATGTTATCTGGCTTTTTATATGGTTTGACAATAATGCACGTATCGTTTCATCGTCATTTGTAAGAATATACAATTAAATTGTAAACACTACAGTTACTGATGAGAACTGTACTAATTTAATTGGTCTACATCATGTGCCTGGCACGTGACACAGCGGTCGGGCCCTGCCAGTGTTCAGTAGCAGGCTGCAGGCAGAGGAAGGAAGAAGCAGCAGCAGTTCAGAGCAGAGGTAAGCACTTCACTGGCCATTGATGTTTCTCCGGCTTTGTTGACAACAGGTCTGATATTACTTTACCACTTGGTCCACTACATCACTTACGTATGAGTATTATGAATAGCTACGTGCTAATATAAAAAGAACCGTTAGAATAAACAGTCAGCTAACGTGCTAGCCATAGCCAGTTAGCGACTAGTGCCAGCGGCGGATGGACGCAGCCAGTCTCCGCTGATGGTGGTTCAGGTTCAGCTAGCTGGTCGGTTAGCCGGTTAGCTATCACTGTCTGGCTGCTCTTTGTGGAGGAGACAACAACACAGGCAGCGTTAGCTGCCTTCACGAGCATCTCGGTTAGCTAGATTAGCGTTACTGCACAAAGAAGATGCATTAAAACAGGGAAGATTATTCCCGCTGCTGACATGTTTTGATCAGTGGAGCCCACACAGCTCTCTGTTTGGATCCACCAACACCCAGGATCTAGCTATCTGTAGCTAGCAGGCAGCTCACGGTGATGGGTGTTTGGGCTGTTTTGGCTTCATCTCACGGGCTTCAGCAGTAACGTTATTTTTTAATTGTCAGTAAGCAACGTAAATATCACTGGGTCTTTCTTTACATTAACGGTAGAACAAACATGGCATGTTTTACTGTATTTCTTTTGCTAGAGGAAAATGAGATGCTCTTGTACCGTCATCTTCTATAGTCTTCGTTTAATTGGTGTGAATACTATTATTTCTCATTGTGACAAGTGACTTAATGGAAATGTCCATTATATTCTGCTACACCAGATGTCCATCGGGTGTCATTTTAATGTCAGATGACAATAAATTGCATCGTGAATTTTGACGTCCGTTAGTGCCCACGGGTCTGTCTGTCTTGTCCGTCCGATCTTGTTGGATATCTTTTATAATCACTGTCTAATTTGTTTTTTCTCCCCCCTCTTTTAATACTTTTGTTTTCCTATTTTACCCTTGCTTTGGTACATCATTGTAGCTAGCCATAATACAACGGGTAAAGCTAGAATGATACATAGTTCTTCTAAATAATTCAGCAATTAGTTAAATATTCTTCCGCTGCGCAGGATAGTCCTCGAAATAAAAATGATAAGTAACGGTAAGTGAGTGGTAATTTTAGGCTAGCGCATTAATATTTAAATTAACGGCTGTGGGCGGTTAGTGCTTCCTGCGCTTGTACCGTGACACCGTCCGCTTGTCCGCTTTATTAAACCGTTTTTATTTTTTATTTAAATAATATACGCTTGTTTATTAGATAGCGACAGTTTCTGTGTGATGATGACATGCTCTTTTTTCTATTATCCAGCAGTCCTCCATGGGATCCCCGAGGCGGGTTGATAAGGCAGATTGGCTGACGTGATGACGTTCCCGGGAGAAGAGGCTCTCCTGCGGGCTGACAGCTGATGGAGTCCCCGCTCCTCCTCTCACACACACAGCCGGGGTCGTATGAGGAGGACACGGAGCCCTGAAATCAAATCAAATCAAATTCAAATCAAATTTATTTGTATAGCCCAATATCACAAATTCTACATTTGTCTCGGTGTGCTTTACAGACTGTACAGGCTACGACACCCTCTGTCCTTAGACCCTCGCATCGCACAAGGAAAAACTTCCTAAAAGAAACCCCATAATTAAAGGGGAAAAAATGGAAGAAACCTCAGGAGCAACTGAGGAGGGATCCCTCCCAGAAATGACACACTGAACTGGACAGAAACATTACTAACATCGACTGGGTGAAGCACTGGGATATGTTGAGTGGAATGGATGCATCTCCTGCTGATGAGTTTACAAGCTAAAGCTTCCTTTTTTTGGATGTTTGTTTTTGATCAGCTGACAGGAGTCTGGAATCAGTAGATTTCAAAATAAGTTTCCGGTACTCTCATCTGTTGCCTTGTCATTGAAACATCATCAACAAGGCAGCTCACTGATCAAACACATCACAATGACTTGAATGAGTGCCTTTTGTTGTGTATGCAGCGCATGATATCTTAAATCCAGCAGTTTTGTGACCTCATTTGTACTTTTAGGGAAGTGTTCACTGATCACCTTTTAATCAGTATTGCAAATCACCGAGATAGCCGAAGGAACGCGCAAGTATTATGCTCTGTTGTCGCACATCCGACACCAAACCAGTAACCTCAGCGGAAGGAGAGGGGCTCATAACGGTACCGACCCCATCCGAAGAACCCCCCCCACCCCTCTCTGGGTATTTGTTTAATATCCCCAGGAGTGTTGAGAACTGCTGGCATGTTCGCCGCCGTGGAGCATGGCCCGGTCCTCTGCAGCGACTCCAACATCCTGTGCCTGTCCTGGAAGGGCCGGGTGCCCAAGAGCGAGAAGGAGAAGCCCGTATGCAGGAAGCGCTACTACGAGGAGGGCTGGCTCGCTACCGGGAACGGTCGAGGAGTTGTCGGGGTCACGTTCACGTCAAGCCACTGCAGACGGGACCGGCCCACCCCGCAGAGAGTAAACTTCAACCTCAGAGGACACAACAGCGAGGTAAGAGGAGTTTCATGAGAAAAGTATATAACATAAACAAATAGCATAAGTCATTCCTACTCAATTAAAATGACTGACATGTGCTTTGGAAAGGGAACCCCATCATCTCAAATGATCAAAAGCAGATTGCTTACATTGATTCTATTAAAGATATAACATGGTACATTAAAAAGCTTCTTAATAATAGATAGATAATAGGTAGAACACTTGAAATAAGTTACTTTACACATCCACCCTGCTTCTAATTCAAATAGTCCTTTACACTATAAAGACTTACAACATACATTTCTCAACATTTATCCATAAATGTGATGCAGGGGTATGAAAAATGACTGCAAACTGTTAACTTGTTATTACTGTGTGTTCACAGAAATAGGATTTAAGAGTAGAGCCGTAGCAGATTTCCTGCCCCTTTTTTTTCCTTTTCCCAGCTGCTGGGTCAGGTGCAGAACAATGTCCTTGAAGTTACTAGTCTTTGTACTTATTTAGGGCAGGTGTTTGGCAACAAGTATCTTATCTAGCACAAAGATAGTCCACTTTAGTTAAATGATGTCCGACCCTGACTGCGCCATGATTTGCTGAGAGTTTCAGGTCTTTCTTCAGCAGGGCTTTTCACAGTTTTAACTAGAATGAGAGAGTAATCTGTGAAATCATCTTTTGTAGTTTTTGGTTGGAAGTAAGACCTGCATACTCTCAGTAGTTCATGGTTTGACACCCCTGCGTTAGATCTCCATGCTGCTCCTAGTCACAACATTTCCCTGCTCCACCCTCTGGCATTGCTCTTTTCTCTCATCATGGTTATACCCTCCAAAGTTTCCCAACCACTAGTGGACTAAGGCCATTTATTTTGTCATTGGAAATATCAGCGGAGTAATGTCGAGGTTTATTGCCCGCCATGTCTATGAATATTCCCGTCAGTATATAGCAGTGCTGGCACAAGTGGAGATTGCACACAGGTTGCGTTTTCTCTTTTAGTGGGTGTCGCTGTTGGTCAGATGGAGCAAGGTGCTGTGTCAGCATTCCATAAGGCAGCTGAGGGGAGAGTGGATGAATCCCCGCAGAGAGTGACTGAAGCGCAGCAGAAATGTCATTTAACTCTGCCCACTTGAATGTGGGCCAAGTACTGAATTTTTCCTTTTGTTATTTTGGTGCATGCAGTATGGAGGAGGTTACACCTACATAACTTTAATTTACTCACTTTTTTTCATGTGTATTTGACTTTATCCACCTATTTGGGCTGCTTAAAATTAATTATGACACGCATGTTTTGTGTATTAAAGATACCAGTATCGATGACTACGTTTACACGCATAAAATATTGGTGTTGGACTTGTACGACCGTGCTTACAAACTCTCCCTCTTTCATTCAGTAACCACGTTCTTGAAAAGGTCTGCGTTGCAATATTTGCGCAAATTCAAAAACATGTTGATATCCAAGTCTTTCATAATGTTTGAAAGTAGATGTGTTTCTGACTAAAAATGTGGGCTTTTCTTTTGGGCATGCAGCTCTACCCAAACCTTGCAAACTCTTCGCTAGTTGGTTTGTGTCCAATGCAGGGAGTTGATGGTGAACAGGCAAGATGCTGTGTGTCGCAGACTTTGGTAAAAACCCCAATTCAGATGCAGACTCCAAATGTGCTGTATACATGTCCAGAGATGATCTAAAACCTGAATAATATTAGCGTACCCGACGTCTTAATCTGAAAATGCTACATTCTGAAAAAGGCCTATTTCGAAATATCTAAATGCAATATGCTGTTTACATGACCCATATCAAATGTGGAATATTAGTGTGCATGTAATGGAAGTTAAATCATATTGTTGCTTTTCTTTTAACTGGATTCCCATTTGGTGTTGCAGAAGCAGCAACTGACCATCAAAATTAAAACACATTACATGTCTCATTTTCAGTACATCATGCTTTATTCATCAAATGTTTTTGACCGTCTTTGCCTTCATCATCAAAGTTTGGTGACTAAAGCATGGTGTACTGGAGGAGAGATGTTTACATTTTGATGAACTTGCATTAAAGCGCACACTGGTCGGCACCTAGCTGTGCGTTCTCAAAGCTAGAAGTCTCATCATTCAGTCGCGTCCATAATTTACCCCATAGAGCTTTGCGTTTCTGACTTTACTGTAACGCTGTTTACACATATGTGTGTAATTTTTGGCATCTATCAAGATGCTTTTCGCATTAAACACAGATGAAACTTGGAGAGAAGTGCACATTTCCCCGCTGCCCTCTGACCTCATCCGAGCACCCGTAATAAAAGAAGTAATGTCCTCTCCACCTCCTCTCTAGATTTGATAAAAAGCAATCAATAAATGCTTTGTGAATTGCCAAATCCATCACCCGTCCACCCTATGCATAATTTGGGGTTTCTGACAGTGGTGGAAATCACACTGCCTAATGAATTTTGTCAAGTTATGACAGATCTGTTCACTCACCCACGTAATTTTCTGTCCCAGTTCTGATAAGGAGAGGAGATATTGCTGTTTGTAGTTTACAGTCCAACTCCAATGACCCCCAGAGCTCAGTTGGTATATAGTCTGCAGTTCTGTCTAGGTATTCAAATGTGTTTTAGAACAAGCAAAAACTCTACTCGAGCTAAAAGTATTTAATTATATTTTTGTTTAAAGCGTTATGTCAATACATTTGGGTAACCTTTCCTTGTCTTCGAAAGCTGCACGCTCAGCAGTCACGTCCCTTGACAGCCCTGTCCTTTAAACGTCAGCACTGTCATTGAACACTTGTCGTCGTTGGTGACGTGTGTCCTTTCACGTAAATTAGCTCAAGTCATGTTATGAATGACTGCACGCACAAAAATGCAACATGAACTCATCCTGTAGGAGTCCGGTCCTGCCAAGATCAATACTCATGCCAGCATCCTTAAGTTTGGCCATTATTCCTGTTGATGTATCAGACCAGAGTGTCCTGTGATCATTCTAATGTAAGCCAACATCTGAATGGATGTGTCTCTTGGACTTGGCCCAATATGGGCAATGTAGTAAAGTACAGGGCGGATCTTAAGCTGTCAGACATCTGTTAAGAAGAGGGCAGACGGGTAGAGGACTGTACTCCTGTAGAGTGTTGCACTGCCTCTCCCTGGATAAAGGGTATGATTTACACTTGAGCCCACCCTTGATTTAATAAAAGAAAACGAAAATGTTTACACTCATGGCACTACAAAATACTTTGGATAAAAGCATCTTGTGTTGTGCTAAAGCTCAGCTGTTGTCCTGCTGTAGCACCTATTCTAAAGGCTCTCGTGATCTTCAGATAATGAAAAGGTCTGTAGTGCGTCTGTGATGGCGGTTTGTCCTCCTCTGTGTTTAATTCCCCTTTAGCCGGGGTGAGAGATAATTACAAGGTAACAGCTTCAAAGGGAAAAAGGTGTGTGATGCCAATGCTCCTTTTTGTTTCGTCTCCCACAGCCACATCTTTTCACAGTGGGTGTCAGGAGAAAACTACTTTGTATTCAATGCTCTGTGTTATTCATGGAGTGTGGTTGCTTAGCAGAAATGCTCATACCCATATTACACTGTCAAGTCAGAATACTATTGTTATCATATTCCATATCAACTCAAAAGTAGACGGTCACCTATCTATTAGGGATGCCAAGGTGAGGAAAAATTCCCACTGGTTACCAATTGCACCAGTTAAATTAATTTATTTTACGTGACTACTTTCTATTTCAAACTGATTTAAGGCAATTTGGTTGATTATTGATTAATATTGATGTTAGCTATGTTTTGTTCTGATGGACACATTATGGCTGTTACACCACTTTGTATTACAACAGAATAACAGTTTAAATCTCTGAGTAACAGTTATTTTTAACTAAAAATAAATCAAGCAGACAAATAACAGAAAATTATATTGAAAGAAAATTTGGCCTCAAATGACCTGATAATATTTTTATATCATTTTCTAAACAGAGCTACTAACCCTTTAGCAGCAGGCGTGTCTGTTGCACTGCATTTAGAAGAAAAAATAATAATAGATAAAAGCAATACGTTTTGTATCTTTCTATGTGACTATACTTCTGATGCTGCAGCGTTATCCCTCTGGGACAAGCATCAGAATAGATCAATGCCTTTTTTGACAATCCAGTGCTTTTTATATCATAACATGGCACTCAGATGCTGAGCAAACTGAGAAGATAGTCACTGGGAGTCCAATCATTTTTCATGAGTGCTGAACATCTGAGACATTCTTGGCAATGACTGTCAGCATGTTGACAAGGAAATTCAACACAGATTTTGGGCAAATTGTCTGAGAGTACCGTCAACTGCTAGCTGTGCTATTTGTCTTAAGGTACAATCATATATACATACTTTAAGACTTTTTATTTCTAGTGAAAATATCCACTGCTCCAATACTGTTTCATTGTGGATTCAGTTTGGTCTTTAGTCAGGTGGTATATACCACAATGGAACAGTATTCAATGAGTTAACGTCTTTAGTTAGTTTGTGAAATGTTTACAAGGTTAAAATCTAAACATATTGATGTTTACTTTGAATCTTATTCATAATAATCCTCCCTATAGCTGCAACATCATTGAGTCTATGCTGTATCTTTGTTACTGGTCCTTTGCTGCAGTTAGTACTTGCTCGCAGTCAGAAAGTAAAGTGCAGCTCCACTTTCTCCAGCATATACGCAGTGAGAGAAAGTAGAACATTAAGAGAGAAGGAGGGATGTTGTCCCCTTTTGTTGCTATAAATATGCATCCTTTTAAAGTCCTCCGCAAAATGTCATTGTGTGACTGAAACTGCTTTTAAGTGATGTACGAGAAGTTTTGTGTGACTGTTGAAACAGTTGTACAGATATGGTAGTTAAAAACATGCATTCATACACACCTCGCTACCATTCCCATGAGTCTCATGGGTGTGTTATTGCTGTGGATTATTCCCTTGGAGGCTCTTCGCTAATGCAAGTATCTAAGGTCCTAATCTAAAAGACGGTTGACCCAAGGGCACCAACCCATGTTATTCACCATGTAGGTTTATCTCACACAGTGTAGCTTCTTTGCACTTCTTTGCACTGTTGTGCTGTGTGATTTTTCATGCATTAAAAGTTGTTTCCTGGCGAGGGCCTCATAAATAAATCAGTTTATATCTCCGGTAAATGGCCTGTGAAAGAACCAGCACAGATTTGGGACCCGCTCAGTTCTTTTAAATGTGCAAGGAGGAGGTAGACGATACTGGATGACTTCTGGGTTGCAGTGCAACTAACTTGTCTGTTCAGACTAAATGGGGACCGTAACAATGGTTTGCAAGACAGGCAGAATGCAGCAGCATTTATCCTGCTCTCTAAGCTGAGGAAAGTTGGAGTAAAGTCATCACTTTTAATGGGATGTTTCCTCAGTAATACACTCACTTCAGCCTTCACCTGTGTCCAGACACTAATCTCTGGTCTTGTTACATTGTCTAATTAATTCTTTCCTCTGCACCACAGCTCTCATCCTATTCCTTCTATCTTGATCTCCTCCTCTGCCTTTACACGTCTTCCTTTTGAGCACTTTCCTCTGCTCTCTCCTTGTCTGACCTCTTGACATTACAAGCCCTGCTCAGGATTGAAGAGTGCATGACCCATTTACTGCATTAAAATGATCTCACCAAATGTGCTTAGTGGAAATGGCATTAGTCTGTTCCTAATGTATTCTTTGAGAAGGCGTGTTGCATGATACTCAGGCTCGTCTGCTTCCTCAAATCCAGGTGCACTTGCCTGCTCGCTAGAAATCTTCCAAGCGGGACAGTGCTGCCCGAGCGATGCAGGTTATTTTTGCTGTGAGCGATGTTTTTAGTCAGGGATCTGATTAACATATATGCACACTTTGCTTCCCTTTTTGTTCTAGAGTTGCTATTTGAAGGGTAAAAGCTCCTCATTCCAGTCTACACAACAAACGTCCTGTGAAGACAAAAAATAGAAAGTTTAAGTACCAAACTGTTCTCCTTATGTATGTATTTTTCTATGCTACTTTATGTTTCAGAGAGGTTCAGTATTTGCCTAACACAATCTGACACATTTCTCTACTCGTCAGTTTGATTCAGCTCAACCCGTTGCTACATTACAGTCCAGAAATGCATCTAAGGAAACACTACTAAATACAACATAGCAAACTGTAGACAAGTTATTGTCTTGTGATGCTACAGATTTATATGCATGTCATGATTCTTACGCACAATGACCTATTGCATTACTTCTTGGGGGCAGCCTGGAAAAACATATTGCCGTTTTTATCAATTTGGAATAAAGAGCCAATTTAGTATCAGTAAAATCCCTGCGGCATTATTGTAAGTGACTACCATGTGAGCAGTGTACAGGGACATCCAGTAAACGACATGTAATTATAGTTTTTATCATCTTTTTGACATTGAATATGATGTAAAGTCAGTCTTTACAATATCAGCCCTGTATTCAACAACTGTCGAAGAATAGTACTGTCCGGGGGGAAATATGACCAAATTATCTGAATACATTAAATAATAAATTACAAGATGTTCAAGCACTTAACTGCAAGTCAGTGTGTCCACCTTGCCAACACCCAGAGTACACAGTTTGCTCGCAGCGTTCTTCCTCAAGCTTTGCATCACACCCAGTGATAACCAATGTAGATGCTATTATCAGATATTGATTAAGGTTTTATCACATGCTTGCTCTACTCGTAAACATTTCATATTTCAACCTCCCCTGAAGGTCCCGTCCCGTTGCCCTTTCTGCATGCTGCAAATCACTCTGGCCCTACTTCACCCATTCGGGCTTCCTTGTTTTTGTATCAGTGCAGCGCTTCTCTTTAATTGAGTTTTGCTTCTGATTTAATATCATGTCAGACCCAGAAACACAGGAGAGTGTAGAGGAGGTTGTGAAGGGAAAGGGGAGAGTCTCCTTCTTGCTTGCTCTTACTGTATCTGATTTTATTGTCTGTCAGGTAGTCTTCACTTTTCCCAATGATTCTTCAGTCATTAGTCAAGAAGTTCCAGCAGCTTAGCATACAACGTTTTTCATCAGTATTTTTATAACTGCTATTGTTATGTTATTTTATCTATTTTCTGTTTTATTTTTGTTTTTTTCCTGTTTTACTGACGGATAAGTCTGTTGTGATGTGTCTGTTTTTGCTGTGCTGCAATCCAAATTTCCCATGTGGGACAAAAAAGACTTACTGAACAAAACATTTGTCTAGACTTTACTTAAATCAAGTGCAAAATGTGTACTTCAGTTTCATCATTGCAGTGTGTTTGTGTAGTGTCATTTAGGCATGTTCATGTATCGACTAAAACAAAAAAATGTGACAAAGCGATCTTCTGCTATACTTTTGAAGTTACTATTCAACCAGTCCAGCCTACTCATTCGTAACCTTTTTGCAAAAAATAGACCTGTTCGTGCCAGGGACCGGTGTTGCAATGGACCCATGTGCTCACGACTGCACCACTTTGACACTGCACTGTCACAGTGTCCTCTCACTTCTGCTGACTCCAATGCAACCCAAAGCTGCCCCTTGATTTGATTTGGTCTTCTCAGTTAAGTTGCTAGGGTCAGCTCAGCTCCCAGTCTCCAAGTCCCAGCAAGAGGCCAGGGCTGCAATGACAACAGCAAGGCACTGCAGGAGTGAAGACGGTGCCAGCTTCCCAAGGAGAAGTTGTCAATGGCCATGCACTGGCCAAAGGGCAGATTTAAAGGGAATGTAAACATGTAGTCTCTTCTTCTAGGTTTGCCTGGCTTGAAAGCATATGGCTTTAGTCTTTTTCAGTAGTGCTGTATTTTTTAAATATCAGATTTTTTCATTCTACTGTACTTTTATTGAGTCTTTGAGAACATTGTCATTAATCGCCTACTGCATAATTTGTCGGTACTTTGACCATGCAGCACATCATGATCAATAAAAATGTTTCAAGTCTGCATGCGTTTTCATATGTGCGTGCATGCATGCACCTTTTTTGTTTGTGATCCCTTTGTTCCCTTACTGTCTTCTTGCTGCTCACTCTTATCCTGTCTGTCTCCATGTGATGTCTGATCTCCCACATCGCTGCGTCACAGCGAGGTGCTCAGCTGCCCCCCTCGCAGGATACCTGACCAGCTCACACTAATCTCCACGCTGAGCTAAATTTACACATACACAGATTATTCTCACCTCTGAGGCTGCAGATAAGTGTGCACACATGCAAGACAAAGCATGTGGAAAACCTTATGCTAATAATAATATACAAAACAAATTCATTTTTAGTTTGGTTGTTTTGTTTGTGTAGTGTTAAATTGATGTTAGAATTATGCAACCTGGAGCTCCTGCCTAATCTAAAGCCTCATGTCGACACTGGCTGGAGCTGAATTAGGTTGTATAATACCATCCGGAAAATCCATTTTGCAGACAGTGCACGAGTGGAGTAACAAGATGGATTTGTATTTCCCTAATGAGAACCTTGAGCATTGACATTTGTCTTTCCAACAAATCTTTGACAATACTACTGTCGAAGCGTGTCAGTTTTGCGCCCACTGCAGCATCAATTGACTGCTGTGGCTGGATGATAGATGGTAGGCCCATTTTAATGGTCCTGCGAATTTGGTCAACTCAGTCACAATGACATAGAGACCTTAGGTGCAAAGCTGCAACAGTCCAGGACTCATTGTGTCCTTTCCCCTGCAGTTTGCCAGCTGAGACACACCTACCACATTAGGATTTATACCACTGGGAGTGTGAAGGCAAACACTGTAAATCTGACTCACAGGACACCTTATTGCTGAGGGAGCAGGGCCAGTAGAGCGATGAATCCTACTGTTCACTCATTACGCTAGAGGGTTGCACATGGTGTATTCATATAAACATGTTTGTGTGAGTCAGAGCACTTAAAGTTCACCTAGGATAACTCTGTTTTTTATCACTTCAGACATTTAACAATACACAAGGCATTGAGAAATTGTTGGGAAACCCTGCAGAATAAATGTGATTGGTAACTTGGAGTTACCTGTAATTGCATAGAAACAACTTCTACTGGAAATGTTCAAATTATTTTCTCATACCCCCATTCAAACTTTATTTTAAAGGACCATAACTCGTGTACGTACAGTGCAGAAAGAATTGCCTTACCGTAGAACCTGGGAAAAAACGACTTGGGATTTCTTCCACTATACACAGGTTAAACTAACTAACGTCGACCTGATGTCTGTCCTCCAGTGCAGAGGTACATACATACATACATACATACATTACCTTGAACATCAAATATTAGGCTGTTGCCTCCTCTTTTCACAACATTTTGTCACGCTGCTTAGAGTTTTGACTGCGAAGCGAAAGTATGATGATGTAATCGATCAATCGCCTTCTGAGCTGAACTTATTATAAATGTAGTTACAGATGATGGTTTAAAACAATCACACGTGGCCTTGACTGTGATGTATCTCCATTCTTTATTTTCCCTGAACCGTAAGCAGCCCAATATTGACCTTGAAGATGTTGTTGAGTATACCGATGGAAGGGGAATGATTGTTTACTTTGGTCTTCCGTATCTTTTCTGTAACTTTCTCTTCTCAGAGCAATATAAAATAGTTGTATGAACACACTGTAAATGGCACCTGTTCCACTGGACTATGCATAGATTGGACTGTGTGTTTGTTGCACAGGGCTGAGGAGGGGTATGGTGTTGTGAGAAAAAGAGCAAGACTGGCTGGCTTATCCAACTCTCAGCCACTGATCTGTTGGTCTTGCACTCAGAGCGTAAGCCTCACTAAAACCTGCCCCGTTTTGTGTGTTTGAGCGTGTACAGCCCACGTGCTTCACTTAGGGAGAGCAGAGCTGCTCCCTATTCAGGATTATTCCTCTGGGAATAGGCTGAGTCACACTACAGAAGACCAGACACATACACAGAAAAAAGAGGAGGCGGGATGGAGATTGTAATGGGTGCATTTTGAGATGGGTGACACTGACAAAGAAAGAGCTTATGAACAATTTGATCTATGTTGCTCTCTGCCAGTGATCAGTCTGTAACTCATTCCTTATGCTAATGATGATCAATTTCTATATCTACTAACCTCTGGGTAAATACAGAAACCCATGCATCTGTGAGTCACTGGTGATAGAGGCTGTACAGTTTACTGTATCTGATCTTTAAACCACAATATAGTGTTTTCTGTAGGGACTTGCACCTGTGCAATTTCTTTGTGTCTCTTTAATGTCACTTTCTCTTTTAGATTAGATTTCCTTTTTAATTCCAAAATTGATATTTAGACAAACTGACCATAAAATAAAAATAGCTCAGCTATCCATTATTTACAATATCAAGTAACAAACAAGGAAGAACACTCAGAAATGTCCATTTGAAGTGTGGCATGGTTAGACACGCTCTGAAAAGAGATTCAATAATTGAATCTCCCTGTCTGTAATATTCAGGATATTTGCAACTCCTTTGTGACTTATTCAAAATGAGGTTAACCCACTTTGTGATATATTTTTATCTGGTTCGATGCTAAATTTAGCTCATTGAAATGTGAGAACTTGGATTTTACTTTCTGGATCTTAGGCATTTCAGCTGAAGCCCTAATTTAGAGCGACTTGCAGTGAGTGTGCAGCCCAGAGTTCAGAGTTTTGATCAAGGGCACTCTGACGAGGCATTGTATTGTTGATCATCTCACATTATCTGTTGTAGTTAAGGAGACAATGCTGGGTGACAGGAAGGCCACTGCCAAATTGTTTGCCTGCCATACTACACACGCACCACAATCTGGAATTAGTTCATTTGCATACCTCTCTGAAAATACTTATCTCATTAGAGAACTACTGACAGGGTCACAGGACGGTCTCTAATCATTGTTTTTTTCCCCCCCTTTTCTTACCTCATTAATTGTGTTTGTGTCTTTTAAGGTGGTCTTGGTGCGGTGGAATGAGCCCTTCCAGAAACTGGCTACCTGTGATACAGATGGAGGGATCTTTGTTTGGATCCAATATGAGGGCCGCTGGTCCGTGGAGTTAGTCAATGACCGTGGAGCCCAGGTAAATTATTATACTATAAATCTAATATATTACACAGGAATGGGACAATAATTAACTCGTCCAAAAAAACATAACGTAACAAAACATTGCTTTCTTCCTGTGTCTCCACCATATCTCTGGTATTGTTTGTCTGCGCTCCCTCCCAATGTCCTGCTGTTTTTATCTCTTTTGTACGGTGTCTTGAAAGGCGCTTCCAAATAAAATGTATTATTATTATAATAAAAATGCATTTTTACTTTGCACTGACACAATATAGAACAGTTATGGGAGCAAAATGAATATCAGCTAATATTTAAACAGAAACAGTATGGATATACACAGAGGGTTAAGATAACACTTTGTTCTTGCACATTTTCACCATATTGAGACTGACTGAGTAATTTGCCTCCAACAGTTCCCAATTGGAAAGAAAAAGCCCCCTGACATTGCACATGCTGATTGTAATAATAATTGCCAAGTGAATGCATCATCATGCATTCACTACCCATCGGTAGTTCTGATCCATCAATCACTGGCATCTGATGAGATGAGTCTGACGCATCCTCACAGCATTTTATCTTTTGTGATCAATTACTTAGTAGATGACAGTCTAAACAATATCCTCTTGCTCTAAGTACATGGCGCATATAGATTAAAATGGTGCCTCTGCTCGTTTCCCCAGGAGGTTACGTTCTTTTTTTAATACAAGTGTATTCATTTATACTGACAGAAACAGAGTCATTATTTCAGTCAAGGGAGACCCTTTCGGTATTAAGTATGCAGGAGGGCATGCATTTTAATTTACCTTATGCTGTGGTACTCTGACAGTACTGGTCACAATATACTGAAATCAAACTAGTGACAAGTGTAAATGCCTCACTAACGGCACCTAGAGGCCGTTCTCCTTAACATCTCAAAGTGTTTCAAATGTTTCATCTTTGCCTAGCAGGGCTCTAATGATGGCAGAGCACGGGGGCAGCTAAAACAATTCATCCTTTTCACTATGAAATGCCAGAAAGTTGTGGAAAAATTGCCCTTTAGAATTCCCCAGATCCCAAAGAGGCATCCTCAAATGTTTTATCTGACCAACAGTCTTATGACATTTTCAATTATCAAATATAATTGCTAATGAATTTTTCTGTAGATCGACTTATTGATAAATCGAGTAATTGTGTCAGTTCTTCATCACAGAAGGACAGTTCAAATGACATCGGGGGGGGGGTCCTGATTGTTTACACATCAGTTTATGTGTATAAGAAGCTGCATCTCATATCATCATTTCATGCTTAACTAAAGTTTCTGTTGCCCTGTAGGTGAGTGACTTCACCTGGTCACATGATGGCACCCAGGCTCTTATCTCCTACCGTGATGGCTTTGTACTGGTGGGATCCGTCAGCGGACAGAGACACTGGTCCTCCGAGATTAACCTGGAAAGCCAGATCACCTGTGGTATCTGGACCCCCGATGACCAGCAGGTAACACGCACACTCACACACACACACATCCCACAGAATTGTGATTTCCCGCCCAGCACTATCCCAGCCTTTAAATGCTAATAGACGTAGAAGTTTTAGGTTGTCATCTGCCACTTTTAGTATGTGGACTTGTCATTCAGAAGGCTGAGACGGGCCCTGAGGGAGATCATCCTTGAGTGGCAGCAACTCTCCTCTGTCTTGAATGTGTTGTGGTTTTGTTAGGCTATGTTTTTGCTTTCATGCCGTTAAATTGTCAGCTCAGGTTGGATATCATCAAACTTTCAGTCTATATATGTGTCTCTGTCTTTGTTCATCGCCTTCATCCCATTTATGTCTCTTTCTCCAAGTTGTTTTCCTTGTGATATGCATTTCTCGAGGCTGCATCTGTCATCTCCTTGTCTATTTCTTAGTGTCCCTCCTTTTCCATCTTTGTTCTTCTGTCTTTGTGCCAAAATTAAATGTCTGTAATTTCTTTTTTTCTTCTTCTTCTCCCCAATAACCCTTTACTATTTCTCTCTAGGTGTTGTTTGGAACTGCAGATGGACAGGTGATAGTGATGGACTGCCATGGGCGCATGCTGGCCCACATTCTGCTGCATGAGTCGGATGGCATCGTCAGCATGTCCTGGAACTATCCCTGTTTCCTGGTGGAGGACAGCAGTGAGAGCGACACAGACTCTGACGACTACTCCCCACCGCAAGGTAAGCTTTTCAGGGTTTGATTTGAATAGACGGCCTCTTTGTGGCTTCTTCAGAAACACAACTGAAAAATGTGACTTATATCATCTCGTCTACACTGGATATGTTTCAGAGTATAATCTAATATAGGTTTACCTAGTAAGGAGTTGTGCCTTTTTATTAGGGATGTCACAATACCAGAAATTTAGTAGTCGATACCAATATCAGTGAAATTCCATGATTGACAATACCCATTACCATGCCACGTTAATATTTTCAACCTCCTGGAATCAGTTTAAAAAGTCAAATATTCTAAATGTTATTTACTTTTTCATTGACATCTATTGTGTTTTTATGCTTAAAAACGCACAATTCAAAGAATTCGGAAATAGATTATTGTATAGTTATTTAAATATTTGCTTTTATTAAAATACATAAATAAAAATAGAATATTTGTTTTTTTTAAATTGAGTTTTTTTTGACAGTAACTGAACAGACAGACCAAGGGACAACAGAAGAGTCATTGTAGGTGAGGGGAAATGTTTGACATTAAGAAAAAGAAAAATGGTAAAAAAAGAGCCTGGTGAGATCGCAATATCAAGGTCTGTTGTTCCTTCATTTCCATGATTGTCCTTTGAGATCATAGAGGTACTTAAAATCCATGGATTTGATTCATGCAAAGCCAGCGTATTCTAAATGAGGGAAGGTCTTCCTAGTCTAGCTGTTTCATATGCAGGTACCTCTGTGCAAAAGAAAGCAGATGTGGGACCATCTGTTAGCTTCCAACTCCTCTCACCTTTTACCTCCATCTTTTACGGCTCCATCAGTTCTTCCTCATCCTCTTAGTCCAAAGCGAAGGGGAAATCATTTCAACTGCAGGCACCAGGTTTAGGACACAAGTTATGACTGGTAGGTCTGGCGTATTTTCATTAGTAGCCTCAGTCCCCCTGGTATTCTCATGAATATTTTAGTCTTGGAAACAAGTTTAGAGCTGGACATAAACTGTACCTTGATTCTCTGAAGATAAATATGAAGATCCTATTATCTATGAATGAGTTGTAAGAAACCAATAATCAAGAAAAGCAATGGATCAGATCACAAAACATGTTCAGCTGCGTGCTTCTGAACACTCTGCACTTTTGACTGTCTTTGTCACATTAATCTTGATATACCTTCTTTGCCCTGTTTAGTAGTACACGGGGTAGTATATTATATTCTTAAATAAGGCACAAATGACCTGTATACTCGCTGCAACCTTAGGTTTGTTCATTTAATAAAGTCTGTAAATAATGGTTCAAGCAATCACACCTCCAAGGTTTCTAAAAACGTTCTCCTATAATTTACACAAATGACCTGAAACAGCTACATGCAGTGGTGTCATAATTATGGCAAGTTGTCCTAACCAGCACCATGTTGCTATTTCGCCTGTGAAAAAACATTTTATTTAGTTTGGAGTATCCTATTAGATTGTTGAAGTTAAAAAGGTATTAATTGAAGCTTATCTTTATCGTTAGAATAGGTCATTTGTGATGCTGATCTCACCGGCGATTCGAGTCATTTAATGAAGCTTCAGATGTGAGACGGTGACAATTCCACAATTTTCCACTTCTCTGCCAGTTGTGAAGACGGAGAGGGAGAGACCCATTAAAACAAAAGAGTGTGACCAAATGGAAGGTGGGTGGGGGGCTGCGGTAAAAGATGGAGGGCATGAGGTGGAGGAGGAGCGCAGTGAAACAGAGCTCTCCTGACATTGGGCTGACGTTGCCACTGGACCTCCTGTTTGCTCTTAATGCTGCAGTAGCTGTTGTCATAACAGCAGCAGATGTCAGAGTGTAAGGGTGTGCGTCACGAGACTCCTTGTGCGACTCACTTACAGTATTCTTAAATGGACACTCGCAGTATCTACCTGGAAAAGGAAGCATGTTGTCTTGAATGAAGATGCAATAAGCATCTCTTTAAAATGTCTGAAAGCAACACTGGAACAAAAAAAGTCGCCTCATCTCGCACTGTATTTTCAATGGTGCATTCTTTAACCAAATCCCCCTGGACTCTCTTGGAATATGTTCACCTGCAATGTTGACAATATAGCGCAAGTACTTTAGTGTGATGTTGACAGTTTGGGCTGTACCGAATACTTTAAAGCTTAATTCATAAAGTTGACATTCAAATTCTAAATAAACATTTGAATGCTGTCAAATATTTTTGTTAATCCTCTAATGATGCACGCCATGTCACCTTTCTTTATATTTGCCCTGTGCTGACATCCTACAGACAATACAATGGTAGTAATTAAAAACAGACAACAGTGACTCTGAGCGTATCTGGTGAGTTCACTGTCCAATGCCAATACGTAGATTGCTACTGCTTCACCGGGACGTGAGCAGTAACACAAGAGAAGAGTTGCGTGTGGTTAGTTTTCCCCACCTTCTTGCTGCTCTCCCTGTGTACAGCAGCCCACGTAACGGCCTCATTTTTTATTGGTTCCTGTTTTTCTTTTTGCCTCCTTTTTCTCTTGAGCTTAATTAGTCCCAGTTGCTAAGGCTGTATTGGTGAGGGTCTGTCCTCCTCCTGCTGTGCTATTTTCTTCCCTCCTTTCACCGTGGGCCATGTGGTGAAGCTGAAAAGTGCTTGCCTTAGCTGGAACACTGATTATGCCCTAACTCGCTAATTAAACCAGTCAATAGTAATTGATTGGCCGCGATAGAAATTATCTCTCAAGTTGACAACTTGACTGAGACACGAGGTCGCCTCTTCCTCTGCTTGCCAGATCTCTCTATCATGATATATGATGATGACCATTATCACTGCACAGCACAACACACTGCATTTACGGCAGCATCATATATCTCATTTAATGCAAAACCCACTGTGAATGGATTACTAATGAGAAGGAGTAACTGAGCTTGAGCTGAAAGTCAAAAGCAGAGGTGGATATTTAATTTGTGTTGGTATTTGGGTCATTACAGGACTGCGAGAAAGGACAGACTCAAGGATGTATTAATGGAAAACGTATAGGTGGTTGTCTGAAGGTGTTCTATTTATAGCAAATTGACTAAGTATGGCACTTATTTGCAGCAGTGATGTGCTGAGCGTTGGTAAAATGTTGTATTCTTATGAAACATAAACGGTGGAAACTCAGTGAAAATGAATTACAGCTGCCAAGGATGTAGAACTGTCAGTGCCCCTCTCATAATAGCTTCCAACTACCTTAACAGTACACACACGCACACACGGTTTGTTCATTTGCAGTGGATACTGTTTAAAGTGATACTGTGGATACACTTTAAACTGCCTCACACCTCACTCTGTTGCTCTCACAGTGCAGTTTTTAAGATGTTTGTGTTGTCCTTTATCTCTTCCCAGTGCACAGCCTGAAACCACTGCTGACGGTCAGCTTCACCTCCGGAGACATCAGCCTGATGAACAACTACGATGACCTCTCTCCCACCCTCATCCGCACCAATCTGAAAGGTGTGCCGGTGTCATTAATGCAATTAATCAAAACTTAGTCTCTTTCTCTTTTTACATTGCTTCTCTCACTTGTAAATATTTTCAAATGATATTTGAAATAATTTTGTGTTTTTCTATCATTTCGTCAAAATTGACTGCATATGTTAATGTGCGGAACATTCTGAACATTATTCATTTATCTCCTGTGATTTGTGCTGTAGATGTCGTGGTCCAGTGGTGCTCGCAGGGGGACCTCCTTGCAGTGGCAGGGATGGAAAGGCCTCTCCTCTCCACCGACCCCTCCGGTCCTCACCCCTCCGGTCCTCATCCCACCAGGAGCGCCCTTGTTAAGTTCTACAATGTTCGGGGTGAACACATCTACACACTGGACACACCAGCACAGGTGATCAATTTTAACGGGGCCAAACCAGAGTTTTTGTGAATTCTGAGTCACAGTAATTGTATTTCGCTTCCTCAATGATTGGACTCTATTATTATAATT